>NC_067220.1:12919376-13240001 GCF_019924925.1 Ctenopharyngodon idella | reverse complement strand
TTTTCACTGTGAGATAAATTAAAAAATATCCTGGCTCTTCCAAGCATTATAATAGTAGTGAAAGGGGGGCGTGTTTTGAAGCCCAAAATAAATGCATCCATCCATCATAAATATAATCCATACAGCTGCAGGGGGTTAATAAAGG
Organism: Ctenopharyngodon idella; assembly: GCF_019924925.1. Taxonomy (NCBI): domain Eukaryota; kingdom Metazoa; phylum Chordata; class Actinopteri; order Cypriniformes; family Xenocyprididae; genus Ctenopharyngodon; species Ctenopharyngodon idella. The sequence continues at coordinate 13,239,856 of NC_067220.1, read as the reverse complement.
CCTTCTGAAGTGAAGCAATGGGTTTTGTAAGAAAAATATCCATATTTAAAACTTTATAAAATAAAATAAATAGCTTCCAGCGGGCGACCGTACACATACTGTGCAAGTCGACTTACGCCACGAGTTTTTGGAATTTTTGGAATGCTTTTTAATGCTTTTTAATGCTTTTTAGTTTAATTGTTGAGAACATTTTTTAGTGTTTGTTTTGCTCATAAAAACAAGAATGAATGAATGAAATGTGCCCACTGATGGTGTCATACACAGCAGTGTTATTTTACTAGTAATAATATACTATTATAGTATTTATTAACATTTTGAGATTTGAGATTACTATTTTTGTTTTCAGTTTAATTTTAGTAATTATTTAGTCATTACTAAAACATTAGTAATTTTGTTATGTGATTGACATTTTATTAGTTTTTGATTTTAGTACATCAACTTAAAATTGTTTCAGTTAGTTGCCAATTGAACATTCCTGAAGTTGAAGTTTATCTTTTTCATCTGATATTTATATTTTATTTGATGTCAGCTTTATATCAATTACCGAAATTGATTTTAGTTTTAGGCATGAGGTGTCTGTTATTTTAGTACCTGGTTTTCAGAAGGAATTATGCAATCCATGTAATGATGTACATGCAGACACAAAATTAGTGCTGATCACAGTTTGTATGTGCCCTGAAAATAACTGAAATACAGTGAGCAGTAAAACTTACAGACCAGGATCACTAAAAAATGTACACAAACAATGTAACAGCACTGTGTTAATTGCATCAGGTTGCACTGATATTTGTGAATCCAGTGCATTCTATAATGAGCCGTATTTGCATAGGAAGGAGGCATGTTTGCCCAGGAAAGAATGACAATGGCTTAATTTAAATACGCATGAGGAAGCACTATACCAGAAAAATTAGCACCTGGTTAAGTTTGACTGCAGGGGGGTGTACAGTATTGCGAAAAAAAAAAATCCAGGTTTTCACAGGGTTTTGGCATATGTGCTAAAGTTGCACAAATGTTCACCCCTCATTGTGACATTTAATACTGTTGGTAGTAAGTCCTTGTGCTTTCATAGGTCTTCAGAAGAGAGTTGGGTGCCAAAGAACCTGTAATCAATGGAACACTTGACAATGCTAAAACCTTCCTGGCTGAGATGCCTCGTGAGGGTCTGAAACAAAGGCCTGGACAAAAGGGTATGAAGTCTTATTCACTTACACTTATGCCTAATACAGTAACTTAAAGATGCTATAACCTGTATTTCACTTTGTGTGCTGCCCAGATGTAAGTCCTGAGGAGAGGGTTCAAAATGTGGGCCGCATATTGCGTAAAGAAGTGGAGGATGTAACGGTGCGATGGAAGAATCTGGGTGCAGCTGCTGTTGACTGGCAGCAACAGCTGGAATTGGCCATGGAGAGGCTGATGGAGCTGCAGGACGCCCAGGATCAGCTGGACTTCAAGCTACGGCAGGCTGAGACCGTGAAGAATTCTTGGAAGCCTGTTGGAGAGCTGCTTGTAGATGATTTGCAAAACCACATAGACAGAGTAAAGGTCAGTATCCTCTTATTCCTTATAAAAAAGCTTTTTATATATGGACATGTACAGTGGCAATACCATGGTATTCTCTGAAGCAACTTGGAGTAGCATGTTTATACCATGGTATATAAGATTATTATTTTAATCTTTAAGCCTTTTGGCCAAAGGTTTTAAGGTTTTATGTATTTTCCAGGTGTTCCAGGAAGAGATAGCTCCCATTCAGGATAATGTAAATCAGGTCAACCAACTGGCCTCCACATTTAGACCACCTGACATTCAGCTCTCTCCAGATAACCTGAGCAGAATTGATGACCTCAACATGAGATGGAGGCTTCTGCAGGTATCCATTCAAGTTTTTTTTTTTTTTTTTTTTGAAGTCAACTTTTTTGCAACTTTAACTTCCATAAGTATAAATATTTTCAAGTGAAAGGCCATGTTTAACAAGAAATTCAGGACTTGATTTGATCCGTTGGGATTTGATTTGCCATTCCATACCAGAATGGAGCGAGTATGCCAAAACAATGCCTAAATAGCTATTTGGCTGTTGGTTGACATTAGCATACATGGCCTTAAAGGGATAGTTCACCCAAAAATGAAAATTTTGTCATCAGTTTACTCACCCTCAAGTTAATATCATAAATTAGTCCATATGAATTGAGCGGTTTAGTCCAAATTTTATGAATAGACACAATCGCTTTATATGATGAACAGATTTAATTTAGGCGATTCAGTCTCTTCAGAAAATTTTGGACTAAACCACTCAATTCATATGGATTAGTTCTACGATCTCTTTATGAACTTTTTGAAGCATCAAAGTCGTTGTTGCGTAGCTGCCTATGGAGGGACAGAAAGCTCTCCGATTTCATCAAAACTATCTTCATTTGTGTTCTGAAGATGATCAAAAGTCTTAGGGGTTTGGAACGACATGAGGGTGAATAACTGACGACAAAATGTTTATTTTTGGGTGAACTAACCCTTAATGACATCAGCAAAAAGAAAAGTTGTTTCAGTTATTTTAATTTAAAAAGATTACAAAGACAAGATAGTTTTAATTTGAAATAACATGCACTAATGAATCTTTCAAAATATAATTTGGAATGTGTACTAACAAAGTAGTTTTGATTTCATGTTAACTTTAATATAACATTCATTGTTTATAAATCAAGTCAGGTCACAGATTTAGCTCCTGAAACAAAAAAGAGAGACAAAAATTCAGTTCAATCTTTGAAAAGCTGTAGAAAAGTGTACATGTCAGCAATAGATGCAACAAGCAGATCACAGAAATGATCTGTCCTTCAGAGATTCGACAAAGGACACAGAAAGGCATTATTTAATAAAAAGAAGTAGGACAGAAACATAAAAACAATCATGATGAAACATTTTGCACATTTGCAGAATAGGTTTCTTTGAAATTGTTTTATTAACCTTTGCTGGCATGCATGTCCTATGTATATATATGTATGTGTGTGTGTGTGTATATATATATATATATATATATATATATATATATATATATATATATATAAATACATACATATATACATATAAATACATACATATATACATATAAATACATACATATATACATATATACATACGTGTGTGTGTGTGTGTGTGTGTGTGTGTATGTATATATATATATACAAACCCGATTCCAAAAAAGTTGGGACACTGTACAAATTGTGAATAAAAAAGGAATGCAATGATGTGGAAGTTTCAAATTTCAATATTTTATTCAGAATACAACATAGATGACATATCAAATGTTTAAACTGAGAAAATGTATCATTTTAAGGGAAAAATAAGTTGATTTTAAATTTCATGGCATCAACACATCTCAAAAAAGTTGGGACAAGGCCATGTTTACCACTTTGTGGCATCCCCTCTTCTTTTTATAACAGTCTGCAAACGTCTGGGGACTGAGGAGACAAGTTGCTCAAGTTTAGGAATAGGAATGTTGTCCCATTCTTGTCTAATACAGGCTTCTAGTTGCTCGACTGTCTTAGGTCTTCTTTGTCGCATCTTCCTCTTTATGATGCGCCAAATGTTTTCTATGGGTGAAAGATCTGGACTGCAGGCTGGCCATTTCAGTACCCGGATCCTTCTTCTACGCAGCCATGATGTTGTAATTGATGCAGTATGTGGTCTGGCATTGTCATGTTGGAAAATGCAAGGTCTTCCCTGAAAGAGACGACGTCTGGATGGGAGCATATGTTGTTCTAGAACTTGGATATACCTTTCAGCATTGATGGTGCCTTTCCAGATGTGTAAGCTGCCCATGCCACACGCACTCATGCAACCCCATACCATCAGAGATGCAGACTTCTGAACTGAGCGCTGATAACAACTTGGGTTGTCCTTGTCCTCTTTAGTCCGGATGACATGGCATCCCAGTTTTCCAAAAAGAACTTCAAATTTTGATTCGTCTGACCACAGAACAGTTTTCCACTTTGCCACGGCCCATTTAAAATGAGCCTTGGCCCAGAGAAAACGCCTGCGCTTCTGGATCATGTTTAGATATGGCTTCTTTTTTGACCTATAGAGTTTTAGCCGGCAACGGCGAATGGCACGGTGGATTGTGTTCACCGACAATGTTTTCTGGAAGTATTCCTGAGCCAATGTTGTGATTTCCATTACAGTAGCATTCCTGTATGTGATGCAGTGCCGTCTAAGGGCCCGAAGACCATGGGCATCCAGTGTGATTTTCCGGCCTTGACCCTTACGCACAGAGATTGTTCCAGATTCTCTGAATCTTTGGATGATATTATGCACTGTAGATGATGATAACTTCAAACTCTTTGCAATTTTTCTCTGAGAAACTCCTTTCTGATATTGCTCCACTATTTTTCGCCGCAGCATTGGGGGAATTGGTGATCCTCTGCCCATCTTGACTTCTGAGAGACACTGCCACTCTGAGAGGCTCTTTTTATTCCCAATCATGTTGCCAATTGACCTAATAAGTTGCAAATTGGTCCTCCAGCTGTTCCTTATATGTACATTTAACTTTTCCGGCCTCTTATTGCTACCTGTCCCAACTTTTTTGGAATGTGTAGCTCTCATGAAATCCAAAATGAGCCAATATTTGGCATGACATTTCAAAATGTCTCACTTTCAACATTTGATATATTATCTATATTCTATGGTGAATAAAATATAAGTTTATGAGATTTGTAAATTATTGCATTCATTTTTTATTCACAATTTTTACAGTGTCCCAACTTTTTTGGAATCGGGTTTGTGTGTATATATATATATATATATATATATATATATAATATAAATGTATTATATATACTATACATTTATTTATTAAATTTATTCAGACACCTTGAACATTTCATACATTAATACAGTTTATTCACTATAGTTTAAAAAAATGGTAATAAAATATGACAAGATCTCAGAGTTAAACTGTGTCAGAAAAAATTCATCTTAATTATGTCAGATAACACTTAAGCAAAACATGGTCAGGTCAAAGTGTCTGAATAATTTTTGGTTCCAAATTTTTATCAGTTTTACTGGTAGTCCACTGTATGAATAATTTTTGGGTATAAATATGTCACAGTTTACTTTATTTTGCTATCCTCACTATACATATATATATATATATATATATATATATATATATATATATATATATAATAAAACTAATACTGAAATAAAAATAAAGCTATTTTTATATTAAAAAAATGACAAAGTGACAAAAACACAACACAATTCATTATATTAAACTAAAATTAAAATGAAAACTGAAAATATAAAAAGCTCATTCAAAATGTTAGTAAATAATATAATAGTATATAAATAATACTAAAATAACTATTCATTACAACCATTTATTCCTGTTCCTTCCACTTCTTCTGTGTTTTTTTTAGGTCTCCATTGAGGAACATCTGACCCAGCTGACCACAGCCTACAGAGACTTGGGGCCCCAGTCTCAGAATTTCCTTCATGGTGAGTGTGTATTTGTGGTTCTGTTTAGCAATATTATGAGTACTGTCATGACAGAACATTGTACTTATGTGAATCATGAACTAATCCAGTGTATTTTATGTCTTACTGAACTGTTAAGTCGTTTACCGTATATATAAAATGTGTCTTGAACCAAATGAAGAAATGAATAGTGAATAGAAAGGGCTTTCAAATCGAGGTAACATGAATGGGTTTTCTTTTCTGCACACAGCGTCTGTTGAAAGCCCTCTTGAACGCTCTATTTCGCCCAACAATGTCCCCTACTATATCAAGTAAGTCTTCCCAAACTCAACCCACATGTTGATGTCAGGCACATTCAAGGTCCACACTGAATTAACAAATTGAATTTCAACACTATGAAAGCTCCCAGACTAAGAAATATATCACAGCTGGCGGCAGTCTACCAAAGAAAAGCGATTTTCCATGACCTTTTTCCGAACAGAGATATCACCCTGGAAAATTTGTGCAGAATAATCTGAGATGATAAATTAGGCTCTGCCAATGCATGTAGCAGCATGCATCGCATAAACTGAGAACTTCTGCTCACAGATGACTGAGTTTCAGAAATACTTTCCTTCATATTAAACTGGGATGTTTGCCAGCTTCCATTTAACTGTTCTATACGTGCAAAAAAATGCAAATAAAATGTTGCATTTATGATGATAACCAATCATATATATTTATTGTCTTTGTAACAAACGATACACAAATGTGTATAGTTACAAAACAGTACAATAGGCTAAACAATATAAGCATAGAGTGAGTCATATTCAGCAACCTGTGATTGAAAGATTTTGCAAATTGCATTTTTTTTAATACTACTTTTTTATTCTTGCCATGTAGAAATGTTTTGTCAAAGCTTCTATATGGCAAGTATAATGAATTTCATGTCAAAGCAATCTTATCCAAGGTCAGACATATACACGTTAAAATGCCAATGTATATACCATATATATATATATATATTTATATATATATATATATATATATATATATATTTATTTTTTAATTTATGTTTATATTGTTTTTTTTTTTTTTTTTTGTGATCCATGACAATGAGTAACAAATTAATAAAATAATATAACCATTTGAAAAAAGCAGAAAAAAAATAATGAATTTGGACACCAAATGTACCTGCAGTTATAGAATCACCCGTATACATTGACTTATTATAATAGTCATTCCAGTATAGTTGTTTCATCGCTTGTGTGGCTCAAAATCAGTACCATCCTGAGAAATGTGCAAAATTGTCAGTTTGTGTGGTTAATGGCGTCTCTGTTCAAATTAATTTGAGTCAAAGTTATGACATGCTTTGTCTATTATAGATCAATCTTATTTATTTTTCAACAACCTAGTTGAAACCCTCCAGCCTGTAATGCATGTTATTACTTATTCAGTTGGGATAAGGTAATTCATTTATTTTCTGAAATATGTACACAAGCTTCATTTACAGTCAGGGCAGCATTTATGCTCATGGCAGTGCATGAATCTGACTTCAAATAGGAGAGAACTGACTCTTAATGATGCTGTCATAGATTATGAATGTCATTAATGCTGGTCAAGTGGAGCAGTACTTTCAGTCAGATGGCATTAGAATTTGTTATTTCCAGCTGATTGCATATGACAAGCTGCAGGACAATAAAGTGTATCGCTTTACAATAACTTTAGTTAATAAGTCATCAACAAACATTAATTCTTAACAGATCAGTAGTTCATTTACTGTATGAAATATACTGTATGATTCCAAGTCTCATGACATTTATATATGTACACCAGTGATCTAAATGTTTGTTAATGTCAGTAATGAAAGTTATCATAAAAGTTTTACCCATAAACTTTTTATGGAGTTTTTACTCATAAACTTACAAATATACATTAAGCAAATTATTACATAATATTTTGATCACAATTTATTTTGAATTTATGCACAATGTAAGCCTCATAAAATGAGATTCCTGCACTGTGGCACTAGCTTTTGTCAGAGAATAAATAACCCATCTAGCCCTCCCCAACAAGACAGTAAATACTGATAATTTTTACACTACGTGGCTGTGTCTCAAAACCTAGTGAGCTGCCTAGCAAGATATGAATTGATTTTTTTTTTTCATCAGACACATTCGAATGATGTTGAATTCAAACATTTTTTTTTGTGCATCACACATTGGATTTGAGCATTTTGACCATCATAGGCAAACTTTTTTTCTACCTTTTGATTTGAGCTTTTTTTAGTAGTGCGATATTTTTATTTTTTTTTAATATATATATATATATATATATATATATATATATATATATATATATATTTTAAAAAAAAAATTACATTTTCATACTGTAGACATGTTCAAACATTTGATTTGAGCAATAGAAATCATCAGCAATTTTCACCATCCTTGTCGAGTTTAACAGGCATCATTGGCAAATTCAGACGATCAGTTTAAAGGGTTAGTTCACCCAAAAATGAAATTTCTGTCATTAATTATTTACCCTCATGTCATTCCAAACCTGTAATACCTTCGTTCATCTTCTGAACACTAATTAAGATACTTTTTTTTTATCTCCCATAGAAAGCAACAAAATTACCACATTCAAGGTCCAGAAAAGTAGTAAAGACAGTGGCGTAACTTTGTTTTAAAAAGTGGGTGGGACAGGAATGTGTGTGTCAGGAATGTGTGTGTATCATTACAATAATAAATGGACAAAATTTATTGACATAGACCTCATGTTTAATATGATAGTTTCGTCCTTACATCTACTATAATATAATATATAGTTAGTCTCAAAAGTATTTTCATTAGTCAGTAAATACGTAAATTCATGTCTAGCATTAGATTGTCCTGATGGACTAGAAGTAGAACTTTTGTTCAGCATGCCAGAGGTTCTGGGTTCTATTTTATTTTTTTCTCATTAAAACCAAAGATGTTCATCAGTGATTGTTTATCAAGAGCAGAGACACTTTTATGTGCATTATGTTTGTGATTTCACCGGAACGAATAGAGTCTGCGTCCGCAACATCGATAGATTGAAGTGCTCATCCGTGTAAAGACTGCGCACTGTGCACGAGCGCAAAGAAAAAACTGTTGCGCCACTGATAACAGCGGCAACGAGCACTCAACGTGATTTCAAAAATGACACATCCCAGCACCAGATTGCCTATTATTTAACACAAACAAACGAATTGTTAATAAACTAGAGATGTTAATAAACTAGAGATAACCTTAATGTTATGAAGGGACAAGAATACTTTTGTGTGAAAAAACAAAACAAAAATAACAATTTTATTTAACAATTTCTTCTCTACCTTGTCATTCTCCTATGCAGTTTACGTTGAAGACACAATGCAGAGCTTCCGTGATATAGAACCATGGGCGTTAACTCCGAGGAGGCAAGGGAGGCAGTGCCTCCTCAAAACATAGGATGAGAAAATAATCCATATTACAAAAATAAAACAACGCAAATATTACAAATTATGACATTAAAAAGTGTAAACGTCAGTTGTTTTTCTAAATGAACACTGTCCAACAGCGACACCCGCAGGTGAAGTTACAGCGGGAGTCCGCGTCTCTCGTGCCTTCTCCCAGCTCAGAAAATGAAAGTCACGTGAGAGGAGGCGCTGGAGAGTTCGAAAACAGTTTGGCGAATCACACAGGCGCTTTCGAACGTCGAATCGATTTTAGAACATTTCATTCCAGCATTTTTGAAATCAAATGTTGGATTCAGACTTTTTTCCCCTATCACACATATTTAAATCAAGCATGTTGACTGACCATCATAGGCGAAATGTTTTTCTATCTTTTGATTAGAGCATTTTTTCCGTATTTATTTTGCTTCATACTGTAGGTACGTTCAAACGTTTTTGAGCAATTGAAATCATCAGAACGAGCATTTTGTGCATGTTTGGTAATAAGTTTAGATTATCGGTTTGAGCTTTTTGTGACGGAAACGTTCGAACGTTAACAACTTGTCGAATCACACAGGCACTTTCGAATGTAGAATCGATTGTTTAAGCATAAGAGGCACTTTAGAACATTTCATTCAAGCATTTTAGGAATTATTTTTGTTGCGTTCGGACATTTAAACGATTTCCATAAAATGCTCTATTCGAACGCAAGCGATGTCCTAAAATGTTGTCTAGGTAGGTGGTATGCTAGGTTTTGAGGCACAGCCTGTAAGTAAGTGAGCGAGTGAGAGAGAGAAAGGAGTTGGAGGGGGAAGGGAGCAGGAGGAAAAGCTCCGCCTCGTCTGAGCCGCTCTGGCTGAGGGAGATCGCAGGGAAGTCGGATGCTTTTTCCCCTGTAGAGAGGGAACACCGCGGAGGTGATTCGCCCCAAACAACATTGAACCATCGGGATTTTAAAAATTAACACGTTGGATTCGGCGATTATTAAGAGGCGAGATGAGGGAGAACTTGAGAAAGTAAGTGTAATGCAAACACGAATAAATGTCGGCTCGCGCGAGTAGAGGACGCCGAAGGAGTTTTACATTCGCCCATCTGCCGTATAGCCGCTGCTTCTCTTCCTTGCCCGTTTTCCTTACAGTCTAGCAGGTGCTTGTTCGGTTTTTACAGGGAACCAATGTAGCCGGAGATGTCCACGTCTTAGCGACATGCCAGTTCAGCGCTTGATTTGTTTATTTTTCTAATGCCAAACACATCGATAGTTCCTGATGCATCTGCTGTGCCCTTCTTGCAGCATGCAGACTGATAAAACCTAAGGTGGCGTTCGTATTGTCATTTATGTTTTGGAGGTGTATTTCATAGAAATCCTTATGTTGATAGCGAGGCTTGGCCTTAAGGATCGTCCATATTCGTGCGCTTCCCGTAAGTTAACATTATGCCACACACAAGATCACTGTTTTGGTTTTAACCACATACTTACGGCTGCGTTTGCGTTCAACCATAACCAAGATCCACAATTAGAGGTGTCTGCGTGAAGCATGTTTGTGTGGGTACACTGTGCTGTTAGATGCATGCATGTAGGTGGGCATTCTTTTTTCTTGTCCAAACCCACATTACTGCTGTACTTCCGCTCATGCAGTGCCTTGAGATGTGCAGGTATGGAGATCTCAGTGGGAAATTTGCCATCAGGCCATTGGCATGCTCTACTGAGACTACCTGAATCTAGAGGGCGCTGCCAAATACTGACTGTGTCTCAAAGCCTGTAGTGAGCTGCCTGTGATGCCCAGAAATTCTGTGTATGTTGGGGGTTTTCAAACTTTTTGATATCAAAGACCACACCTTCTTAAAAAAAAAAAATTATATATATAGATAGATAGATAGATAGATATAAATGTGTGTGTGTGTGTGTATATGTATGTGTGTGTGTGTGTGTGTATATATATATATATATATATATATATATATATATATATATATATATATATATATATATATATAAATGTGTGTGTGTGTATAATGACGTTTCTTATTGTAATTAAATAGTTGGCTTTTGTTGACTCGTACTAAATTGTTGTTTTTCTTTGTATTAATATATACTGTACCATTGAAATTTGGGGTCAGTACAATTTTTTTTTTTTTTTTTTAATTAATAGTTTAATTCAGAATTAATAATACTTTTAGTGCTCTTATTCAGAGGAAATGCTTTACATTGAACTAAAGTGACCGTAAAGATTTTTGCATTGTTAAATGCTGTTCTTTTCCACAATAAAATATTGTTTTAAATAAATGTATATTCAGTATGTTTTTTGAACACCAAATCAGCATATTAGGTTGATTTCTGAAGGATCACTGAAGACTGGAGTAATGATGCTGAAAATCTGGCTTTGCTATCACCAGAAAAAAATTACATTTTAAAAAAATAAAATAGAAAACAGTTATTTTAAACCTATTCCAGGTTAGCTGATTAACATCCCTAACAAAAAAAAATAAAAAATACTCTGACAGTCCCATGGTAAATGGCATTGGTATTACCATGGTGCTTTTTTGTTAGTATGGTTCCACCACATAATGTTTGCATTTCAGAGACTGATGTTTTAAACTCTCTTTCATACTTTCATTTTGACCCCTCTGACTTTTTCAGATTTTTTTCTTCTAGGAAGAAATGCATGAAAGTTTACTTTCATCTAATTTTTGTTGATGGTTGAAACCCCGGTCTGTGTTTTCCCTACTAAAACACTGTAGGTTCTAGGTATAATTTATAGTTTTGAAGTTTCTCTACCTTATTAGAATTCTGCAGAGCCTCTTGGCTGGCTTAAGCCCAAAATCACAAAAACATCCTGGCCCATAGCAACACTTCAAAACAAGGCATCTCAGTAGTGTAAATTGCATTTCCACTAATGGATTCATTTAGAGCCCTTGTAACAAAACAGGCGCTGTTCTGAATGTAGAAATTTAGATCCACTTCTTTTAAGATTCAAATGAAGAAGACCCAGTACAACAACTTAAATGCTCAAAGTCAAAACTACTCCCATGGTCACATGTAGATTCTAAACCAGTGGTTCCCAACCTTTTTTCCAGGAGACCCCTATTTTAACATTCAAAATCATGAATTACCCCCAAACACACTAGCAGACACCCATTTTATTTACTGACCGGGATTACAAAATCAGCAGAAACACTAAAAAAAATAACATTAACAACGACGGCCGGATTTTATACGAACAAGATCATTGGTTGGGTGACTTATAACATAATGTTATCTACTAACATGAACTACATGTTCAAATAAGGTATTGACAAAAAGTTTTCTAAAATGATAAACCTCACATTTCAGCCTTTAAACCATTTTTAAGAAACGGGATGAGTCAAAATGATAAATTATAGGTTTTTTTAATCAGCTCCATGATTAATTCTGATGCCTTATTATCCAAATTGTTTAGATTTTTAGAATGTACATTAGCTTAGTTTCCATCAACCAGTTAAAATTTACAACGGTGCATAAAAATTTAGTCTGATTTTCACAAACAAAAGCTGCAGACAGCCTGAATGAAAATTGTAAATTGACTCCCTGACAGTAGGTGGCACTTATGGAACAGCAGAAATAGAGCGGTTTTCACATTAATGGCTGTACACAAAGCAGCACTGTGCTTATTAACACTAGACATTACATGGAAGAACAAGCCATCAAAACTTTTCTCAAGGCAGCCAGTTCCCTTCAGAGATACATTCATATAATTAATTCATACTTTAATTCATTTCCCTCAGCACTTGGTTGTAAAGGTTGTAAAACCTCTCAATTATTTCTGGCATGTTTTCACACAAAACAAAACCTATGCTACATGCTGTGCCTGCATGAGACTGTTGCTAACTTTGCTTAATGCTAGACAGTGTTTACAGTGAGTTTTTCAAAATGATGATTAAACTAATGCTTTTGATGGTTTATCCTCAAACCGGTTATTGTTTCATCCCTACTCGTAACCCTCAAACTAAAGTGAGTTACCCCTCCTTTAGCGACTCCCGGGTTGAGAAACACTTATCTAAACAATGGACTCCAAACTATTTATTCATGTAAAATATCAGATAAATTGATTGAGTTTTTGGCAGAGACAAGACTTTTGGTTGTTTAAGGCCTATCAGCTAGAGTTTTTAAATGTTTTCAGTCACTGCCAAATCCACATGCAACCGAAACACTATTAACTGGAATAAGTTGTAGTGAGTTTAATTCTACTGTAATTCAACCATAGATCTCAACATGCCCACAATTCTCTGTGTAACTTGTTTAGTTTTGACACAGAGACAGTTTTAGGAACTTCTGGCATAATGGTGACAATTTAAAAAGGAAAAAAAAAAATCCTATGGGTTAAGTTGCTGGGAAAACTTGACAAAATCTGGTAAAAGTCCCTTATATCTTGTTCATTTTTCACCCAAAAATGAAAAATCTGTCAATTTCTTACCCTCATGTTGTTCCAAACCTGTAGGACGTTTTTCTTCCAACATGAAAAGGTATATTTTTTGGTGAACATTCTGGTCATTATTTTCTATATAATGAAAATGAAAGAAAAATGGGACTCCAAAATCGCTAAAAAAAAAAAGTTGTTTATTTATACGTTTATTTGCCACTGTGTGGGTGTATATATTAGGGCTGTCGAAAATAACGCATTAATCTTCTGCAATTAAAGTCACCATGAAATCAGAATTGACTTTTTTTTTTTAATGGAATATTGCTGTATTTATTATAAACGATTTATCCATGCACATCATTATTTTTTTAAATTCATGTTCATTTTTAAAATCCACTTTTTAAATTCATATATATATATATATATATATATATATATATATATATATATATATATATATATATATATATATATATATAATATACATACACACACACACACACACGTTATATATGGCCTTAAGGATGTCACATTTTATATATATATATATATATATATATATAGGGAACATTGTATGGACCACTTTTGTACTTTTATGATATGTTTATGCTGCCTTTTTAGAGCCTAACAACCACATTTCTTATTTATTTCCTTTATACTATGTATACTATATATAATAATGGCCAGGCCTGGACATCTTTGTAAAATACATTCTTTCTTCCACAAAATAGTCACAAAGGTTTGGAACAATATAAGGATATCATAGACAGCATGTCTAACAAATAGTTACTGTAGTATGTTATTGGCGTGATAGTTCCGCTTTAATGGATGTGTTAAATGTGCTGGAGTATCTTTTGAAAATGGCCTTTATTTGAAGAACATAATTTAGCTATTCTTGAGTTTGAGGACTACAAAGATTTATTGTTGAATGTAAAAAGACTCAAGGCCTGTCAACCACACTTTATCGTTGTGATAATCTATATTACTTTAGATGGAGGACGACACTGTCTCGAGCACTAAATATGAGTCATAAACACATTTATGGATGTTGTATAGCCTTTAGATCCTTTTGTTGGCTTTTGGTATTTATTATAAAGCATGTTTTTCAGAGAGAGGTACTGTTTACTGTAATTCATCATGTCTTTTCTTTCAGTCACCAGACCCAAACAACATGTTGGGACCACCCAAAGATGGCAGAACTGTACCAGTCATTAGGTAGGCCTGATTCAGATCTGATGTGCATGAGTAGAGTAGAGCTGGATGATGTATTGAATATTAATAGCATGCTCATGATTATTTTGCTGGTGACTTTCCAAAGATGGTGCTAAAAATGTTAATGGAGGTCTTAATGTGGCATTTTACTGTATATTAAAATATTTTACTGAAAAAAATGTATATATAGACTGAAAACTGGAGTAATGATGCTGAAAATTCAGCTTTTCCATCATAGGAATAAATCACTTTTTAAAATGTTAAAAAGAAAGCAGGTATTTTAAATTATAACAAAATATATATAGTTCTTACTGTATTTTTGATCCAATTAATGTAGCCTTGGTAAGCATAAGAGACTTCTTTCAAAAACTAAAATTTTAAAATCTTACCAATCCCTTACTAAGTTACACCTGGCAACAGTGTCTGTAAAGTAATGATTTATATAATCACACTTTTTTTTACAAAAATATATTGTTATATAAATATACAAAGATAAATTGTCAAAAAGCTGAAACCTTTTTTTAGCCATATATATCCCAACCCTGCTATGGAGTAGTTACATCTCTCACATTTGCAGTAATCTATGTTGTAGTGTAATTGCCCTTAAGTAAAATGTCAGATAGTTACATGAAACATTTTTCATCAATGGATTAAAAATAGAGAAACTAATTGGATGATACTAGCTTGATGTTTCTGCTGCCTGTTTTTCAGATCCCAACAAATAAGATCAAAATTAGAAATTGTCAGAAGCAGAGATGAGAGGTTTTACTGTGACAGTAATGAAATGTTGCATGAACAGTTTGCTAAAATGAATGTCACATTTTCTCTTGCTAAACAGCGGATCTCAACAACGTACGATTCTCTGCATACAGGACAGCAATGAAGCTCAGACGAATGCAGAAAGCTCTCTGCTGTGAGTCCACACAACTTACTCTTTGCAATCACACAGCACTGTTAATCTTTTTCAGTTTTTCTGAACATTCATTTTACCCATGACAATAAGCTAAAATAGTCTTTATTTTGTCTCAAACCAAGTCTCAGAGAAAATTTTGTGAAGAGAAAGAGTTAGAATTTGCTTCTTTCTCTGTCAGATTTCATAGTAAGTATAAAAAAAATCTAGAATTACTAGTTTCCCAAACATTTTATTACACAAGCAGGTTTCCTAAAGCAAACAGTAGTGTTTATTACTGCTACCAAACCATGAACCTGCTGAGATGAATGAAACTCCAGTTTGTGCTTTGAGGAGAGATGCGCTATAAAATATTGCTTTCGTGGTTTTACTCGTTTCTCATTTTGATCATTTTGATGATATTGATTCTTAAATCCCAAGAATGGATCTTGTAGTCTATGCTGTTTTCAATCAATGCATGAACAAAACTTCACCAAACAATACTTGTAGGGTGCTTCCCATCCAATAAATCGCAATAAGCTTTGCGCTTTGTTACTGTTGTTATTAACCAAAATCTCAGCTTTCAATAACAAAATTAAAAAAAATAAATGCTGTTTTGCCACTCTTTAATGTGACATGATGGATCACTGTAGCACCTCGTTTCAATCGGCATGTGAACCAATCATCTTTACTTCTAGTTATAGCATGAAATAAGCATGAATGAACATCGGAAGGTATGTTAAAAGATACAGTACGACTTATTAAAATTTATTATGTCTCATGTAATCACTCAATCAGTATTTCAAGTGTGGAAAGACGTCAGTAAAACAGCTTGTAAACAATGTCAGGAAAGCCAATCAATGTCCATAAGCTCGATAGTTAGCTAGAAAATTGAATTATAGAGAGGAGACTTTTGATTAAATATATCAACTATATTACATATTCGTTATATTTTTATACTTAACCTGCTCTTCAATATTTAATATATGTTTGAATTAGTCCATCATTAGAACAAGTTTTTTTTTTGACAGCCACCATTTAAATGCTTATATATTTCAAAAAACAAACATAATTATTAAAACATTATTATTACATTATTGTTATAAAAACTGCCTTGTGCAGTTTTAATGTTTGTATTCAGTAGTTAATTTTAACAAATTAATTTTTTTCCTAGAGAAAAAATTGACTTGTACTTTACCTGATATATCAAATGAATCAATATCAAACTGAATCAAATCGCATGCTTATGAATCTGAATCGAATGGTATCATAAAATTTGTGACAATGTCCAGCCTTAATAACTTCTGACCACTCAGAACATCTTAGCAACCCTTTAGCAATGACCTGGGAACCACCCAGATAACCCTAGAAACAGCATAGCAACGCTCTAGCCACTCAGAACACATTATCAAGTTGCTTTTTTGTGTGCACAGTGGATCTTCTGGGCATGTCTGCGGCCTGTGAGGCCTTTGAGCAGCACAGTCTGAAACAGAATGAGCAATTCATGGACATCATGCAGGTGATCAACTGTCTGACCAGCATCTACGACCGTCTGGAGCAGCAGCACAGCAGCCTGGTCAACGTGCCTCTGTGCGTGGACATGTGTCTCAACTGGCTGCTCAACGTTTATGATACGTACGTTAACCTTTTTTTGGTTGTTGTTGTTCTTTTGCATGTTTAAGATGTTATGGGATAGTTCCATGATTTAAAGAAGGTCATATGGGGTTGGAATAACATGAGGGTGAGTAAATGATGAAAGAGTTTTAAATTTGGGGTGAACTAATCCTTTAAATATTAGAACATATGAGTCAGAGAGAATCAAGGAGTTGGACTCAATTGGTACTCAGCATGTTTCTCGGTAGGATTACACTGAGCCATAAATCATGCAGTGTTTGTACATGGAGGTGGTAGATTCCACAGAAGACCCCTGTCTTTCCCCCAAAGTAAACTGAGAGAAAAACGTTAGAGGTCATTTCATTCTACGCCTGCATTTACCTAGATTGCCTTGCAAAGCAGTGTTTTTCTCAGAAGATGGGCTGAAGAAATGCAGTCGTCAAGGCTCCCTTGGGTCCTTAAGTCTTAAATTTTCATTTTTAAATTTGAGGATGAAAAACAGGAATTGCTTTACAGCCTAATAGAAATATTAAACTTCAAAAGACAATGATTTAATTAGATAAACATAAGCACTACTAAAAATACAGAATTATGTTAGACACTTATGCTTGCACTGTCCCTGACTACTTATATTTAAAACGTTTGGAATATTGTATTTAATATGTATTTTATTTTTATTTTATTAATAATAATTAATAAACATGCGCAAATGTGTGACCTTCTGCTAAATTATATGTCTAAACTTTAATTTTGGTTAAACTATACACAATACAAATTGCCGCTATCCACAGTACATATTGTTGCATTTTTGTATTGCGATAGATTTACTTTATTGTATTTAAATTGTAATATGCTGTATTTCATTGTAGGCATGCATATTTTATCTCCCTAATCCTTTTGAATGGGCAACTGGAAGTAGTAAAGCATAGACATTTCAAAATAAGAGTCTCGATATTTCACAAATGTTCCATACAATAAAAATGAATAAATAAATAAATAAAAACTGTTGAGGATAAAGACACAATAAAGCCAATGGCTTATTTCCAGTGTTAACCGCTTGTTAATTAAAAGTCACACATTATGCATTTTTCTATTTAAATTTGTCACTTTTTGAGGGTGAGCAAAAACGCTCTGTTTTTGTGTGTGTCCCTTTAAATGCAAATGAGCTCCTGCTCTCAAAAGGGGGCAGAGTTTCAGGAGCTCATGTTAGCATTTAGCAGCGCCTCACATTACCTTAAGCAGACTCGCTGAAAATGTCAGAAACTTTTCAACCTTTTATGTTCAAATCAGAGTCGGACAATGATGGAGACACTCAAGAAGAAGTGACAACATTTTGAATGCAACAGGACGCTTCTGAACAGTTAGCTGATGAATTTATTTAGCTAATGTGGAGTTAACTATCTTAAAGTCATTGATTAGCATATTCTGTCTTGATAATCTATAAATCGCTCGTGTGGGAACTGTTGTAAGATGCCTGCAGAGTCAGAGAATATATGCTGCATGAAGATAGAACAGGTATAGTTCAGTTTAATTACGGTTATAACTTGTCATTTTGTCATCTTGCTTTTATGACATGCTATTGCATTTGTGTTACGTACTGTAATGCAATAACATGGCCTCACCCCCTTTGTGGCATGTTCTCGGGGGCAGGGTTTATGTAAATTCTTGGGTTAGTGATGTCACCAACCCGATAAGAAGCTTGTTGTAGTCCCTACCAGCTGTTTGTTGTAGTCCTTAAACAGAGAATTCTTTAAAAGACAATATCTCCGTTTGCATTGAACTTTCAGTGCTGTAACTTTGCAGATACTGTTTATGCTCAAGCAGCAACATTACACACTAACTAAAGTTAAAAAAGTGAAATCGCAATGAACCACCCCTTTAAGCACGTTATCATATCAGCAAAATCCAATATAGATCGACCTCTAATTGATATGCATTGATATATTAGTACATAATCCAATTTCAATACATATTAAAAAAAAATAAAACTGTGTTTTAAGTATTAAAAACTTGCAGTTCCCACTTTGCTGATATAAACAGCTTTAAGTCCTCTTTAAATGTGTGCTCCAGCCTGTTTAATAAAGTAAAGCTGAGAAATATGATTAATTTTGATGTTAAGGGTTTGTACTGGTTGGACATACGGTATTAATTTTATTTGTCCAGGTCTTAAAAAAGGTCTTAAATTTGATTTTAAAGAGACCTTGGTTTAACTTTAAAGACAAATTCAGAAGAAATTCTTTGTTTATAAAAGCAAAAACAGTATATTTTTCCAGTGTATGGTACAGAAACAGTTTTTTGTTCCTAATCTCGACTGTTTATCTGCAAAAAAGATTAAAAAAAGAGCAATTGTCGGTCTTGCTTTAGTCATTTGTCACCTTTTTTTTTTTTTTTTTTTCTCCCTGCAGAGGGCGAGCTGGCAAGATTCGTACCCTATCCTTCAAAACAGGAATAATCTGTTTGTGCAAAGCTCATCTTGAAGATAAGTACAGATGTAAGTTTTTCTGCTCATCTTATGTACGTACTTCTTTCTATTTTGTCTCTAAGTCGTAATTAGAACCAAGATATTTGTTCGGTTTACAGAACTGTACTTCTAGCTGTTTACAGCTCTTTCGGGTGTTTGCAGTGTGTTGTAGTGTGTTGTCATTGTTTACTGGTTAATAGCACTGCTGTAAATGCTGTTGTAAAGCTTTGGAATTTGCTCGTTTAAAGTATATAGCACACAGTATAGTTCAACAGCTGGGAGTATTCCAGAAAGCAAGGCTAACTTACTGTCACACATATCCTGAACTCTTGGTTCATGGGGTTTACAACAACCCCATTAGTGGGGGCAACAAAACAACGCAGGTTGCATCGCTTCCGGTTCAGGTCTTTTGTATGTGCTTCATTAAATATAGAGCCATTTTACTAAAGATACCTTCAAAGGAGCGAGCAAAGAGGAGCATGACCGATGTTCATTGTATATATGCAGATTGATTATCTAAAAGTTTTTTTTATTTTTCTTCTTCTCATTAATATTTAGATATTTAAATCAAATAAAATGCCTACAATAAAAAGAGCTAGCTAGGTTGGCTGATTATCTTAAAAGTCCATAAACATAGCCATCAGTTTATACTGCCGCTTAAGTGGATGCGATGAGACCTGTTTTCCCGTTTGTTCACTTGACGTTCTGCATAAAGCCTACAACCCAAACCTTGCTTCCTCTGGATTGACTGAATTTGCTCCCGACCGGGTTTTTGGAGCCGGCATATCCAGAGTATGTTCACAGTGAAAACAAAGACATTCTCAATAGAGTGCCGAATCCAGAAACAGATGCAAAAAAATGCGCGCCATACTTCGTCTTTCTTTTTCTTTTGTTTAATGGAGATTTACATGCTTATTGTATATCGCCACCTACTGGGCAGTTGTGCAATCATTTTTATAATCTTATCTTCAAAGGTGGTTATGTTCAAAGAGTAAGTTACTATGGCTGCTTACTTAACCCTGAAAGTTACCTCCATTTTTGGTACTAAAAGAGGAGGTTATCCGTAAACTCGCCCGGGTATGTCGCATAACCTGCTTTCTGGAATACCCCTCTGCTCAGAAATAAATATTTACTCATGTGGCACCGCAGAGCTGGCATTTACATTTTCGAAAGAAGTCTAATGCTCACCAAGGTTCATTTATTTGAGTAAAAACAGTAATATTGTTAAATATTATAACAATTTAAAATAAAAAAATTGGACGTTTCAGTCATTCAGTGTGGCTCTAAGTTGTTGTTTTTTTTTTCATGATTGTTTTGACTCTTTGTCTCTACCCGTTTCGCTCATAATTTCCTCTTACACTCTAGTTTTATTCAGAGAGGTGGCCAGTGCCACAGGCTTCTGTGACCAGCGGCGCCTCGGCCTCCTTCTGCACGACGCCATTCAGATCCCCAGGCAGCTGGGTGAGGTGGCATCATTTGGAGGGAGCAATATTGAGCCCAGTGTGCGCAGCTGCTTTCAGTTTGTAAGTAACCACTGTCTACATTCATGAACAGATAACTTTAAAGCAGCCATGTAGAATATACACTTTTGTAGCATTTTTTTTTTTCTTTTTTTTTCAAAACAGTGGTACATGCCACCCTATTTTTGTCTTGTTAAATAAGAAACTTCCTTAATTTCATATGGTCTTTTAAACGTTTTAAATTCATTCAAAAGATTTTCACAAATAACTATTCAAAAGCCTGCACAACTGTGTACATTCCCTCAGTCTATTCTGTGTTTTCATCGGTTTTACTTTCTTTTGCTCTGATATGAAGGCCAATAACAAACCAGAGCTAGAAGCTTCAGTCTTCCTGGACTGGATGCGTTTAGAACCTCAGTCGATGGTTTGGCTTCCTGTCCTTCACCGTGTGGCGGCCGCTGAGACAGCAAAGCACCAGGCTAAATGCAACATTTGTAAGGAATGTCCTATTATTGGCTTCAGGTATGGACCTTTTTCTTTAGTGCTATTATTCAGAATGACTGATTTTGCCTCAGGTGCTTTAAAAGTCTCAGCACTTTTTGTGCATTATTAAGCATTGCACCAAACTTCAAGGCAGACGTTGAAAAAGAAGATCTTTGTCTGTGTTTTGAGGCTCAAAAGGCTGCAGTGTTCATTCTCTTCTATTAGAGGTTTTATTGGTGGGAGAACACAGTCTTACTTGAAGTATTTTTAATATATTTGACTTTAAAGTCAACTTGATATCAAAGTGACCTTGTTTGCTTTCTTCCTGCTCTTATTTGTTGGTGTACGTCTTTCAAAAGAGATTTTTGGCTCAGGGTCTGGCTTTGTCTTCTTTTATAGTCTGTGGTTTGATAAGTTGTCTAATACTTATACAGTGTTTGCCTTGTGTTTGTTGTATGAGTTAGGCTGAAAAATCACACTTCTGATGTTGTTTGCGAACAAAATGTTCAGTTTTCCTATTCGTATTATATCATGTAAATGGTTTAATCATTATTAAATTTCAGGGATTGGTTTTAAGGACATTGGGTCTCATTCACTAAGCATGCGTACGCACAAATTTGTACGCATTTTAATCTTAAATACATTTCATCGTATACAGTGATTATGTTGTTTATTGTGAGTATGGCACGCTTGGCATTGCTCGAGTATCAGGCGAGAACGCTTCTTTAAACAGTGGCATGTCTGACAAGAGTGACGTAAGCCTGTTAGGAAAGCGTGCGTGGAAAACCCTTGTATGGACATGGTATATGGTCTTATTTCATTCAAATTACTAACCTCGTGCATGCAGTCGCTCATTTAGAATACTCTAAATTCACTAAAATAAGAATGAGGTTAAGAAAAAATTCATGTGTGTACGCAAGTGTTGTGAATTAGGCGGAGATTTTCCGTGAGAAGTTCTCTTGTGCATACAAATACGAAATAATCCACACAATTGTTAGTGAATGAGACCCATTTTGTTTAATTTAGTACAATTTGCTGTGTTGGGTCACCACTTGGGTCCAATGGAAAATCTGGGCCACTGATTTAAAGCTTAAGTTTGCGTGATTCATTTTTGTAGCACTTAAATATAAAGTTTGAAATCTCCAAAAAAAAAAATTGATAGAAACTGACACAAAAATGTCTTAAAAACATTTTCACTTGGCATTACCCATAGATGTTCTGAGAGAAATATTGTGAAACAGGACTTTGTCTGTTTTATCCTTTGCAATCAGGGATTTTAGTCTATGACTAAAATATTATTCTTTCCTCTCTGTGCCTCTAGTTACACAAGCAGAAGAGAAAAGTTATTGGAGAGATTAAGAAAGATTTGTTCTATTAAAAATAGATTTTTTTTCTCCAGAATAATGTGCACTGATGAATTGTACACAAGATTAGTGGCATTTATGAAAAAGTAAATGGGGTCATTTTTGATGTCATGCCAAAATAAGAAAACTTTTATTAAATCAACCTGTCGTCCAAAATGTCGTTTGAAACTAGGGATGTGCGTATTGACTAAACATTTAAACGGAAATTTTGCAACCGACTAGTCTACACCTCCCCCCGCCCCACCGGTGACTGCATATGCGATCCATTTGAAATAGACTACTTAATCTATGAACAGTCAAATCCCATACTGAATACAGCTAAAAATATGTCAGATACATGCAATGCGCTTGCCTTGCATTATTAAAGCATTTATCATTGTATATTAAAGGATTAGCTTACTTTAGAATTAAAATTTCCTGATATCTTACTCACCCCCATGTCATCCAAGATGTTTGTCTTTCTTTCTTCAGTCGAAAAGAAATTAAGGTTTTTGAGGAAAACATTCCAGGATTTTCCTCTATATAGTGGACTTCAGCAGTTAACAATGGGTTACCAAAGGTCCAAATTGCAGTTTCAGTGCAGCTTCAAAGGGCTCTACACGATCCCAGCCGAGGAATAAGGGTCTTACCTAGTGAAACGATCAGTCAGAAAGATAAAATGACGATGTCAGACGATTTTAAAGTTGAAGGAGAAAATGAGTTTTTCGCCCTACCGCGGTACTTCCGCCTACTTCACGTGTGACCTTTCCAACATGATTATGTAGTGCGTGGAGCATCGCAGAGCTAGTGCAAGACAAGCATTTGTGGTTAAAAAGTATATAATTTTTTATTTATTTATTGTTTTTTAGAAAATGACCAATCATTTCGCTAGATAAGACCCTTATTCCTCAGCTGGGATCGTGTAGAGACCTTTGAAGCTGCACTGAAACTGCAATTTGGACCTTCAACCCGTTGGTAACTGTTGAAGTCCACTATATGGAGAAAAATCCTGTTTATGAGGAAAAATTTTTCATCACCACAGCAACCACATGCGTGTCTGGGTTTGAACGCGCTTCTAAAGTATCTGTACGCATGACGGGCGGCAAAATCGCAAGAAAAGCTTGACTTGTTTTTTAAGCGTATTCTCTTTGTTAGGATGTTGATATAGCAATTGACAGTGTTAAAGTTTCATTCATAATTCTCCTTAAATAAAATTTAATATCGTATTATCCCTCATAACCGGTAGTATAACAAGCCTATAAGCAAGCTTAATTGTTATATTCTAGTTTGACATGACAGAGAAGAAAACTGAAAGGTTTTGTGGAGTCTTTCAAAATACTCCCTCACCTTTGCTCATCTTCTGAGTGGACATTTCTCTCAACACACCGCGAGCACCACAGAGTAAAACCAACGCATGCAAAATCTGAGGTAAAAATTAAATGATTTTGTTTTCTGCTTCAGGTAAATACACTTTTCAAAATAATATATCAATTTTAAAATGTAACTTTAACATGACAGTAATTTAAACGTCGCAGTATCGTTTAATCGACTATTGAAATAGTCTCGCACATCCCTAGCCATATGTCTTGCGCTTCTATTCAATTTTTTGGGCTCATTTAGATTTTTTTTTTTTTTTTTTTTTTTAAGTTCAGTAAAAACTAAATTACAGTAAAAACCATAATATTGTAAAACATTATTACAATTTAAAATTACTGTGTTCTATTTGAATATGTTTTAAAATGTAATTTATTCCTGTGATGGCAAAGCTGGATTTTCAGCATCATCACTCCAGTCAGTGTCACATGATCCTTCAGAAAACATTCTAATATGCTGATTTGCTGCTCAAGAAACATTTCGTATTAGTATCACAGTTGAAAATGGTTGTAATGTGTGTACTAGGTGAGTAAATGCTGACAGAATGTTCTTTTGGTTGAGCCTTCCTTTTAAGTGGTATGTATAAAATCAGACTGTGATATGCTAACTATTAAGAGTAGGTGAGAACAAGGAACATCTCCACCTGGAGGATCAAGATGCAACTACACCTTTCTGGGAAATGATCTTGCATGCATGTCTCTACAGATCCATGATGTTTTGAATGTTTTGCCAGTGACGTTAACACTGATCTTATTGTTTGTGTATGATCTCAACAGGTACCGAAGTTTAAAGCACTTTAACTATGATATCTGCCAAAGCTGCTTCTTTTCTGGCAGAGTGGCCAAAGGTCACAAAATGCAGTACCCTATGGTTGAATATTGCACACCGGTAGGTTGCATCACTGTGTGCTTGGCATATACATTGTAGATTACAGCATTAATTGAATTGTGTTTAGAATTTAGTATCTGGTGTAAATAGGTAGCAGAGTCAACATATTTCAAGATTAAAGTGGAAGTTATGACTTTTTGTGTCTGTCTTTTTACTTCAGACGACGTCCGGAGAGGACGTGAGAGACTTTGCCAAGGTGTTGAAAAACAAGTTTAGGACAAAGCGCTATTTTGCCAAGCATCCTCGCATGGGTTACCTCCCTGTCCAAACCATCCTTGAAGGAGACAACATGGAGACGTGAGAACCGTGATTTTTTTTTTTTTTTTTTTTTTTTTTTTTCGCTTCATTGTGTGTATTACCATCAGCTACTGATTAAGTAGACACGTGTCAGCTGGTAGGGCAGTTATTATAAACAGCATTGTGCGAATCACACTGACTCTAGATACTATCAAGAAAGCAAAATTAAAGTACCCCTATTATGCTATTTTAAAGTTTCCTAATTTTGTTTTGCACTAACTTTCTCATAATGTACATTGCAGCATCACCTCTTTTCTCTCAGTGTCTGAAACAGTTTGATTAAGAATCCAATCTCTCTAAACCCCTCCTTTCAGAGAGCCTGCTCTGCTCTAATTGGTTAGATAGCCTTGTCGGTTGTGATTGGCCTAGTGCTTACAGAACATGAAACATCCATTACCATATCTGAATTTCAGCTCTGGAGGCTTCCTCAGCGCTTGTATACACTGTGATATGAACAGTAACGATGGTGTCGGTTTTTCTGTATCAATTCCAGTGCGAGTCCTCATCCTTTTGAAATGCATGTAAAGTGGATTCTTAGCGCTGAAAACAGTGTCGTCTTGACATGTCGAACCAAACTCTTCCAGGCCTCAGATACAACTACAGTGTTTGAGGGTTAAAGCAGACATTGCTTGCAGGCAGCCAATAAAGACAGTAGGCTGGCATTATGGAAATTTGTTACATTGTTATGTAGGTATGTAACAGGAAGTGAGACTGGAATCGTTGACGACTCGGCAGTTCAGAATCTATTCTTTCTTTTAGGAGACAATAACTTTATTTGTCATGTGCTTTGATCTTTAAAACTTTGCAGACCTTTTACATTCACAAACAGCTGTATTACACACTGTATAAAAGGTAATATTTGAAAATGCATAATAGGGGCACTTTAATGTGTGTAGGTGCGATAATGTAGTGTCAGCCACACACTGGCCACACACTGATCAATGTTATTTTAGTATTATTTATATACTATTATAGCATTTATTCATATTTTGAATTAGCTTTTGTTTTTATATTTGCAGTTCATTTCAAAGTTGTAGTAATTATGTGCTAAAACATTTATTAGTTTATATATATATATATATATATATATATATATATATATATATATATATATATATATATATATATATATATATATATATATAGCTATTTTTTATATTTAGCTATTTTAGTAATTTTAGTATTTCAACTTCAGCTTATTTTATTTCAGTTTATTCCAAGGCAGCATTTCTCATTTTTGCTCAAGTTAAATTTTTTTCTTCTAATATTGATATTTTGGTTTAATTTGTTTTAACAATAACAGCACTGACACATTTCTTAATGATATATTTGCAGCAAGTGCTTTTATTGGACAAACAAACCTAGTCCTGGAAACCAAGACCTATGGATTACACATAGTAATAGACATTGGACAGTTTGAAGTTCGACAGTAAACATCATACATTTTTTGTTGAATTTGTTTTAAAGTACATCTTAGACAGTCTGCTTGGTTGAAAAGGGTTGTCTCATGCCATTTTAAAGAACCTCTGTAATTATAAAAACTACGAATGCACCGCCATAGCGGAACGTTTAAACAGAATATGTTACTTTAAATTCCGAACACTGACATGGAGAAAAAGCTGCGTTCCATCTGACACATTCCTAAATAAAACATTTTAACTTTCTCAAAGCCTACCTATACCTTCTCTTATTTGTAGGCAGTTTGCATATATATAAACAGGTACTAAATGGTCAAACGGTATAATACTGGCATGCCACTAAACAAGACAAATAAAGCTGACTCTGAACTCTTGGTAACCTTAAATTGCAGCTGCAAGAGTTTTGCTTGTATTTTTTCTGCTTTACCGTGTGATTGATCATTACTCGTGTTCACAGTAGGAGTGTTTATGCTGTGGAGTTATTTTTCCCCCTGTAGAGGAGCAGCTGCAAATGTGTGCAGTCTGTCAGACTAATTGTAAAGCAGTGCTAAATGCATACACACATTATTCTTACAACATTAACCTTTTTTTTTTCTTTTTCATTTCAACCCCAACACACAACCAACATTGAATCAAACTATTTCTCAAGCACATTTTTTGGAAGAGAGTTGATTGTGATGTGTATGTTATTGGGCACTGAAAATGCTTTTAGGATTTAACTGTTGTCATATCAGTGGGTTTGTGTGTTTGGTGCTTCTTAACCATGTCACCGTCATGCTTTCAGTGCATCTACTTGTCCTGTCCATCATCTCATCTTTTTTGTCTTGCAGTCCTGTTACACTGATCAACTTCTGGCCTGTTGACCATCCGTGAGTACATCTGCACACAAACACCCTCACACACAAAAAAACATCCACACAAATCTCTTTGAGCACCTGCTTACTGGATCACATGATGCAAACAGTGCCATTTGGTGATTTATCCACAGAATACAAGTGAAAAAAGAAAATTTAGGATTTTTACATCAGTTAAAATGTGACATATAGTGCTAATCTGAAATTGAGTGTATTTGAAATTGAAATGTACACTTTATTGAAATTAAAATTTGAAAGTCTGGTGCTCTTTTTAAATAAATGTAGTTTCTACAGTGACATCAGTAAATGATGATCCTATTGGATGATTCACGTAGATGGGCGTCAGCGCAATGTCCAGGACCAGTGTCATATTGGTCAGCAAATGTAAATGAATCACTCGGACTGGTGTAGATGTTATATCAGATAATTTATCACTTAAAGTACATTGTTTAAATCTTCTACTGATCTGTGTGAAATTATACACAAGTCTCCATTAAACACTCATCTTTCATCGTCAAAATTGTGAGATATTTTGGAACGTGTGTTCATCCCATGGCTTCCACCATTCATCTGCAAGATTAACATGATACAGTGGTTTAGGGTATAAGGTGCTCTTTTAAACATTAATATTATTAATGTTAAGCTACTGGGGGTGATCTACACTGTTACATACACTAATGTTTAAAAATTCGGGGTCAGTAAGATTTTTCTTTCCCACCCCAACCCCTCCCCTTTTTTTTTTTTTTTTTTTTAAAGAAATTAATACTTTTAATTCAGCAAGGGCGCATTAAATTGATCAAAAGTGCGAGTAAAGACATTTATTACTGGGGCCGGGACAATAAATCAGTGCGTTGCGAATCGAGAAATGATTCTGAGATTTTCCGAATGCATCGCGATTCTCTCTTGAATCGATTCTGAGCTTAGTTTTAACAGCAGATGGCACTGTGTGCTTTAGAAACAGCCGTACTCTGCTTGCTTCCAGTTCCTTATCTGCACCACTTGAACCTTCTATAAAATAATCATTCATAAAGTTTGAAAAGGTTGAAGCGAATTACAAGGGTGTTTGCAGTGGGCTGTTTACAAGTATATTCAAGTATATTCTCAGACTCAGCCGAATGCACAAGCACTCTTCAGCGCTCTTCTTCGTGAGCATTTGAGTGTGCGGTTAAAAACTAGCCTAGAGCGGCATCTGCTGTTAAAAACTAAGCTCGGAATCGATTTGAAAGAGAATCGCGATGCATTTAGAAAATCTCAGAATCAATCCACGAATCGCGATTATCCTAGCCCTATTTATTACATTTGTTACTAAATATTTATATTTGTTTCAATGAATCCTGAAAAAAATTGCTTTGATGTAGAATTAATTACATTTTAATGTTTTTTTTTTTTAAGTTATTTTAAATTTAAGCATTTTATAATATTTTTTTACTGTATTTTTAAACAAATAAATGCAGTCTTGTTGAGCATAGGAGACTTCTTTCAAAAACATTTAAAAAATCCTACCAACCCCAAACTTTTGAACACTAGTATGTATCTGCTTTAACCAGGAATGCAGCTCAAAATATTGGGAAAATGTTTTTTTCTTTGACCAAACTGAGCTGAATCAAAAGCTGCAATAAACTATGCACATCTCAAGAGACAGTATGTCATCCTAAAATTATAGTGGAAATAAAATTCCACATGATTGCTATTTAATATAATTGTTTAATATCCTTACATTTGATTTTATCAGAAAAGTGTCTCTATAGTGACCCTGTTGAATACGTGTAGTAATGCTCAGTTTATAAAATGTTGTTCCTCCATCTTATCACTCTTAAAAATAAAGACTCTTACAAGAAGTTCTTTTAAGAACTGTTCACTTAGAGGTTCTTTGGGGAACCCGAAATGGTTCTTCTATGGCATCACTGTGAAAACCCCATTTTAGAATGTTTTTTTTTTTTTTTTTTTTTGGAGAGTGTATAATAATAATAATAATAATAATAATAATGATAATGATGATTCATTTAGTTCTGTTTATCTGTGCTTCCTGACCTTTGGCTCTTCTGTCACTTTAAGGCCGTCATCTTCCCCACAACTCTCCCATGACGACACACACTCACGAATTGAGCATTACGCTAGCAGGTGAGTCTTTTTTGAGCATGGTAATTTTGGTGTTACTATGTAACTGTATATTTAAGAGACCAGACTTGCATTGCATTAGAGCCGGGTAATGTGATGGTGTTTTCGCAACGTTACAAATCTGTCAACCAGTAGAAATTTTGTACCATTTATAACGTGGTTGATACATTTCCGTGGGTATTTTAACCTGGAATATTTCACCAATAATATCAGAATGTTGCTTGCAGAGTTTAGTAACAAACAAAATGCATTTGTGTTAATGTGAAGCATGTAAGCTGGAACAGTGGTGACTTACTGACATGAATGAATGAATGCAACTGCATGAGCTGTTTATGAATGAATACAGAATGATGTTGTGTTTTCACAGGCTAGCTGAAATGGAGAACCGAAATGGCTCATATATGAATGACAATGTATCGCCCAATGAAAGCATGTGAGCTTGCAACTCCTTTACACTCTGCTGTACATAGTATTATACAGTAAATGAATGTAATAGTGTGTGAAAGAACCTAAAACTGATCCACTTACAAATGTCTGAACACCTGCATACATTTAAATGCTTGTGGTTGCATAAAAACCTCCCCTTTTCAACTTAAAATGTGTGTATGAAGTGCATTAACATAATAATAATAATAATAAGTGCATTATAGGAAGAGTTCCTCCAAAAAGGAAGATTATTTACTCATCCTCGTCATTCCAAATTAGTTTTCGTTTTTCGGGGGAATATCAGCTCTTTCCACTCATATACAAAGTGGTGGAGATCAGTAATAAACCCATAATATTAAATCACAATAAAACAATTACATGCAAATGCTCTTATACTGCAGATTTGTGGTTTTTAAACAATAGGATTGTTTTTAGACCAGCTTACTTCTCACAAGCCGATTGAGCTGCTGTATTTTTTAGTTATTAGGAGTTTAAGGCAGCAAATGTTAATTGAAATCTTGAGGAATGGATGTAATGTAGTGAACTGTTGTTGTTGTTATTGTAGGGATGATGAGCATCTGCTGATCCAGCACTACTGCCAGAGTCTGAATCAAGGCTCTCCACTCAGCCAGCCGCAGAGCCCTGCTCAGATCCTCATCTCAATGGAGACTGAAGAGAAGGGAGAGCTTGAGAGAGTGCTCAACGATCTGGAGCAGGAAAACAGGTTTGATTGCATGACCGCGTTCTTTACAATTCAAATGATTGGTTTTAAAATGAAATGCAATGGGCGTAAACTGGACTGTATTCCATCAGCATATGTTTGTCATTACAAACTGCATTTACAGCAATTTTTTAAATCACACATTTTATTAAAAGTGCCATGCTTCAGATCAGTGATTCTCAAATGGTAGGTTGCCAATTGAAAATGTTTTCAGCGAAATGCAATGCTTAATGCAAATAATAAAACCATAAAATCGTGAATAGTTAGGTTAGCAAAATAAACAGGCTGATCAACTTTTACAAGAGAAGACACTTCCCATATCTTTCTATATCAACTCAACTGTATTTTGTAATATTAATCAATTTCAATATTTGATTATACAGTAGTCAACATTTGAAGTGGATCAAAAAAGATCATTAAAGTTGTCCTAAGAAGAAGGTTTTAGGACAACTTTGATGAAAGGTTTTGATCCACTTTAAATGTTGACTACTGAACAGTGGTTCTTAGATCTTGCTAACCAAGTTTACCATCCAAGTCCTACCTAGCACACACGACTCTTCCCACACTGCTGAGTCAAGTATGTGGGCTACACATTTGAGTCTAATATTACACACGGTGAGCTATATTAAAATTGTGAATTTAGATGAGCAAGCAGAAAACTTTATTTAAAAAGTTTTATTTTTGAAAGAAAAAAAAAAAAAACTATTTCAAAAATATTTTTGATATTTTATACTCTACCGTTCAGAAGTTTAAGGGTCAGTAAGGTTTCTTATGCTCACCAAGGATTTATTTAATCAAAAATAGTTTAAAAACTTTTACCTGTTTAAAATGCTTTTCTATTTTAGTGTATTTTAAAATGTAATTTAAAACTGTGAATAAACTGTGAGTAAATCTATTTCATAGAGTAAATTTATTCCTGTAAGCAAATTTTTGTGGAAATAGCAATATAATCTTTTCAGAGTTCTTTGATTAATAAAAAGAATAGGAAAAGTATTTAATGCGTACTTGCTGTATAAAAGTATTATTATTATTATTTTTTTTTTTATTTTTTTTTTTGTCTTTAATTTGTAATCAGCCCAAACTTTTAAATTATGTTTTGCTGGCTGGTGTGGCAACTGGGCCATAAAGCAGTCCATGTGCTGTCCATGCTAACAGCACATGCTTATTTATTTAGTCAGAATCACCCTGTTTCTTAAAGGTGCAATATGTAACTTTTTGGCCCTCAATTTATCTGCACAATAAAATACCTTAGTCACCTATTGAGTAATAAAAATGCCATCTTCAACATTTCAAATCCCTCAGTTCTCGCCATCTCCGAAAAGCCAAGCCAATGTTGATTGATTCCGGTTTTATTACGAGTTCTGTCACATTCTCTTTTTGCCAGCTGACTCTCCTCGGTTTGGTGTTTTTTTTTTTGTTTTTTTTTTTAAAAAGGGGTTATTCTCCTAGAGGTTTGAGATGTCACTCCCACACCATACATGCATCTAAGTAGCCGGAACAATTTTTCTCTATTTACGGATATGACGAGACACACACATGGGCGAGTAACGCATGTACGCAATTTCCCCCTGAAAACCATCCTGACAAGTCTAAAATGTAAACACTTATAATACATTTACCATAGTGAATAGGAGCAAAAACACGTTTTGGAAGAAGGATTAATGATGTATTGACTGTATGTAAAAAAAAATAAAAATAAATTAAAAAAAAGTTACATAGTGCACCTTTAAGTCGCTATTTTCCGGGCTTCTTTCTGAAGTTGTTGTCATTGTTATGCAGGAAGCTGCAGGCAGAGTACGATCGTCTGAAGAAGGCACACGACCACAAGGGGCTGTCGCCGTTGCCCTCACCCCCACAGATGCTGCCGGTCTCGCCCCAGAGTCCTCGCGATGCAGAACTGATCGCAGAGGCCAAACTACTGCGGCAGCACAAGGGACGTTTGGAAGCAAGAATGCAAATCCTGGAGGATCACAACAAACAGCTGGAATCACAGCTCAAACGCCTTAGACAGTTACTTGAGCAGGTGGGTGGTGCATATCCTTAAGATTTTATTGACGCTCATACTCAGTGGCAGTGAATAAACTTTGGAAGTGTTGGTAAAGAAAAAAAACAACCAGTTGTGTCAGCTCCTGTCTTAAGTCTAAATTTGGATTGAGAGTAAATGTTTTTAGATTGCACACTGGTCATTTATAAGGCATCTTTCAAATAGTGTTGTCAAAAATACTGACTTCTGTACCAAGTCGGTACTGAAATTTAAAATTAAAAATGTGACATTACCAGCATTTTCTCCCTAGCATTTTGAGCGCTGTTAAGTGGATTCTTGAACACCTCTGATTGACCATTGTGTTCATACGTTCAACAGATATGTCTGTGTTTGGGTACAATGATCAACGCTTCAAAAACATGTTGTAAATAGACATCTTTGACACTCTTCACTGAGCACTTACACACAGGAGTGTTGTAGCCAATCACTGACATATCTGTTGAGTGCGTGAACGCAGTGACCAATCAGAGGTGTTTAAGAATTCGCTCAACAGCGCTCAAAATGCTAGAGGGAAATACTGGTATCGTCACATTTTAAAATTTCAGTACCAAAGTCAATACTTTTGACAACACTACTTTCAAATCATGGTCGTGGATTGTAACACTGTTCATGTGCTTCCTTTTGATTGTCGACAGAAGAAATTAAATGCTCAGAGCATTGATATATTTTTAACGTCAATATTTGGCTTTTAATGTTTGTCATATTTGTAGTTAAATATAAAATGATTAACTTTGTGGGGAAAGTCAGTTTTAACAATATTTTTTCAGTATATTAATGTATATTAGGGCTGCATGACTAAACTGATAATCACGATTATTTTGCTCAAAAATTATAATCACTATTAATATACAGATATTCTAGAGAAAGATAAGTGTGTGTGTATAGGTGGAAATCAAACGGAAAAATCTATATAAAAAAAAAAAAGAAAAAAAAAAGGTGGCTCTTAATCTGAATTCCAATAATTCAAAATTTTTACTTTCTGTTGTAGCACAGAGGTTACATAAGTGCATTTATTCACCAACCATGATTGCAAACAATATGGTCGAGATTCATGTTTGAATTTATTACAGTTAGTCACAGAGAAGGTTCACTTGCAGATTTAGTAGCAGCAAATTGCAGACGCAGCCTCGTGAAGAAACACGCACTGGCTGTATGAAACTTTAATTCGAGCAGAATTTCTCAATGGACATCGCTAAACTTCAACATGCATGTTTGTCGGTGTTCTCAGATCATCAACACTGTTTTGCAGCCCAGAGAGAGCTTGCATGGTTGCCAGGTTGGGAAGATTAAGTAAAACATTAGACAGAAAACATATCCTTTTAAGAGAAAAGCTACGCTTGGGGGACATCTGGCAACCCCAAGCAGGAAATATAGTGGAGGCTCATTACCAATGCAAAAAAGCAGAAATGTCAAAATTGTCAAAACATTTTGAGGACAAATAACCAGCAGGTCAATATCGCAACGGTTAATTTTAATTAATAGAGAGAAGCAGATGTCGTTATCACAATTAAAATACAATTTATCGTGCTGCCCTAATATATATTAAGTATATTTATAGTTGACGTTTCCCTTGAGTCATTGCAGTGCATTCTGGCATTATCTTGTCTATGATCCGTGAAGGACACATGTAAGATTTTCTTAGAATTTGGCTAAAATGAGCTGTCTTAAAAGACTTGGTTGGAAGCTCACTAGGTTTTTTTAGTGTGCTGTTTTTAGAAGTTTAATATATGGATTAGTTTTATTGGTTGGTCAGTTTGAATTTGTTACAAGAAATATTTATGATAAATTTAGATGCTGTCAGGATGAATAAAGAGAATGTTTATATATTTTAACAAAATCTTTCTGAATTGTTCCATCTGTTTAAAGATGTATTAATATTCTCTGCAAACGTGTGGATTGAAGGCTTTGTTTTAACATTAAAATGTATCATCAAAGATTTTAAATGTAGTTCAAATTTATAAATGTACCCTTTTTTCTTTCTTTGAGTTTTGAAATTGCAGTAAATGGAATCGTTTTTTTAAAGATTTCTCAACCAAAGACTTTTACTATAATATGGAAAATTGTTTATTAATGTTGTTTTGTTTGAATGCAGAAATCTGTTAATTGTCCTTGCAGGACACATGATGGCATTCTCTGTTCTGTATTATAACAGCATAAATGATAAGAATGTTAAGAATACAGTCATATTCACTGAATCATTTTAGCATAAAATACATGTACAACAAGATTTTAAAATGAATGCAAATTTATGGGCTCCTTCACACCAAAATGTTGTACTCTAATCATTCAAGGGTTTGGTTTTGTTCAATTGTTCAATCAGTTTATTTGGTTTTCTGACCAGACATGGTTTAAATAGGTCCCCACTCACCCACGCCCCATTAAAAATCATAGCATTTGGTCTTGTGTAAAGGCCTATAGTGCATTAATGTGCATTTTATTTTATTTTTTGGTCTTAATTGACAGCATAGCACATACCCTATAACTTGTAACCGATCGTTTCAAGATACATGGTTTAATTTTTACCTACCGTACTTTATTGATCAATACGATATTGCACAACAGGCATTATTGATCCTGTTATTTTCAGGTTCCACAAAACTTTGTTCTTACTAAAGCTGAGGACGAATGCCAGGTCTTTTTGGTGGCCAAAAGAACATTTTGAGGGACCTGTCAATTTTCCTCAAGCAGCCAATTTCTCTCTGTAATTTGTTTGTGGAGTTTGTTTGATGTCAACTTCTTCGGAAGTCTACTTCTGCTTGAATAGAGGGGAAATCAGATATTCTGTCTGCATCATGTCTTGAGGAATCAAGCGTAATGTCTCGATGCGTACTTCTGAAAAAACATTAGTTGGCTGGGGGTCTCTGCCAAATGGAATGTATATCAGATTTTTTCTTAGAAGAAATGGCTTCATGTGTTCTCTGTGGACCCTTTGAACTAAAATCTCACTAGACTCCAGCACCGCATGCTTCTTCCAGTGGCCGCTTGGCCGAAGCGAGAAGAACCAGACTAAATGAACATGTGGATAAATATATCTCCCTTTTTTCAAAGCCAACAGAAAATTGGCTTCACTTCTCTGATGTTTTTTTTTGTTCATAACCATCTTCAGTTTTATCCAAAAAAGTTTTTTCATTACACTCACAAACAAGCCTTTGCCTACCAGTGTATGTTTTTGTTTTAATAGCATCAGTTACTTACATTTTTATCTCTGTTGTTTGCTAATAAACATTTTCTGATGTTTAACGTATGTTCATGTGTTTCGCTTGGCAAAAATCTCAGGAAGACCAGTGAAATCACCAGAACCATCATTCTTTATGCATGAGGGATGTCTGGTCTTGTGTTATGAATTGTTAATGGTAGATGGTTTAAACAAACCACATTATACATGTGCTTTAATGAGTGTAAGTATAACTTTTATATAGTTGTGCAGTGACAAACCATTTCATCATTTAAGCAAATTATTTCTAGGTGCTGGAAGATTTAATTGCGATTTTAGTATTCATTTTAAAATACACTTGTAAATAATATATAAGCCAAGATGAGCGTGTGCAGTGGTCAACGTCTTTGCTCAATATGCTGAATATACTATACTGTTAAAAGTTTGGGGTTGGTAATATTTTAAGAAATTAATACTTTTATTTTGATTTAAATTGATAATAAATTGATTTAAAATGATATTGACCAGTGGTTCTCAACTGGTTTGCCCATGGGACCCACATTTTCCTAGCCACAACCCAATTTTATTAGGAATTTGAGCTAATTCCTGATATTATATATACATTAATAATATAATATAATAATACTATAGATATAAATCAATTATATATATATATATATATATATATATATAATATATATATTTTGTGTGTATGATTTATTATAACTTTGTAAAATAAATTTGTTTTTAAAAACCAAGCAAATTTATTTAAAAAAAAAAATGGTTCACACACAAGTACAATCCCACTGTACTTAACATACACATAAATTGTAAGAATATGACTAATACTGATGAATAAACAGTATACGGTGAAGCTGTTAAATATCAGTCATTCAGTAACAAGTTACGAAAATAATCAGGACAATGTGTTTTTCTCAGGCACTCTTTCCTGCATCTGACAGAAGTGTCAACAGTTTTCACGCACATCTTTCAAAATAAAAGTCTCACATCAGAAAAACAGAGAATTAAGTTTGTTTTTCTTTGACTGCACACTCTTGAGAAACACTGGTATAGACTTGCATCATCATCTTCCACCCCCCCCCCCCCCCCAAATGCTGTTCTTTTGAACTTATCAAAGAATCCTGAAAAAAAATTATTCACTTTTTCCACAAAAATACTGTTAGTAATAATAAGAAATCTGTCTTGAGCACCAAATCAGTATTATAATATTATTATTAATGGGTGTCTATGACAGATGCAACAAAAAATGACATGCAGGAAGTTTGGAACAAAACTGTAAACATTTATTTAAAATGGCAACATGGAGCTTGAATAGCTGCAGGACACCACTAGAATTCATGGGGTTCAGTGATAAGATTATATCATAGAGAAGACCTTGTTTAACTTTTTGAATATTGATGTATAGGACAAAGGAAGAACTTTTTTTTTTTTTTTTTTTTAACTTAAGGTTTTAGCATCTCTGAAGGTTTTTGAACACTGTTAACTGTCTGGTTTATTTTATTTTTATATTTTAATAATGGCATCATCCACTATTTTGTGTGTATCCTTGTGATGTTTCGGCTCGACTGTCTTGTTTCTAAAACCTGAATGATGCAAAAACACAGCAATTCTGAGAGCCAATGGTCTTGTTTTATATTGCAATAATGAATGATTTGAGAAAGTCCTTGGGGAAAGTTTTAGATTGAAAATATAAAAGAATGTTTTGAACTAAATCTGGAAATACAGAAGTACAACCCAGTGCTGATGTCTGCATCCAGTCCCCTGCCTAATCTATATGGTTCCTTTCTACCTATGTCCTAGCCACAGACTGAGTCCAAGGTGAATGGCACTGCCCTGTCCTCACCCTCCACTGCCTCTCCGAGATCTGACACCAGCCTGGCCTCACTGCGTGTGGCCGCAAGCCAAACCACAGAGACCATGGGTAAATGTCCCTAACAACTTCAGTTTAACCAGTTTAAACCTAACCCTTCAGCATTATTCCTAAAAACAGATTTAACGTGTTTTAAAATTTTAAGCAGGGCAAATAATAAGTAATCAGTGTTATGTCAGTCTTACATATTGACTTGTTAAAAGAAACGTTCCATCCTTAGTAGGATACTAAAAATTAATAGTAAACACATTGTCTTCTGTTTTGGTGTTTCTTGAACTATACTGTGTACAAGTTATTGTTGTCAAAAATATCAATATTTCGATATGTGTCGATACTGAAATATCTGAAACGGTTCCAATACTCCTTTTCTTCAGTATCGATACACCGATACCAGCTGGGCATTCTTGCTCTCTTCTCCCCGTGGGTGAATTGACACACACCCGCCTCCTCTTACTCACTCGTCTCATTCGCTCCAGTTGAATAGTGCTTGTATTGCGCATAATTTTACTCATTCCCACAGGTTTTGCGCTAACACAAAAAGCGTGCACCACTGATCTATATAAGTGGCGCTCTAATAAAGCCGCCTCTCAAACAGCTTGCGACTACCAAATTGACTTATTTTTCTTGGCTTATTGCGCTTAAAAGGTCAAATACATACAAAATGCCCGTCTTGCAGAGTATTCAGGTAAATACAGTCAGTTTTGAAACCTAAATAGTTGAGAGTAAACATGTTGTGTATCAGTATATTGGATCCGTGCATAAACTCTTAAAGTGACAGCAGCCTAATAAACCTGCTGCTTTCTGTCATATTAATAAAAGAACAAAAGACAGAAAAAAATCACTCGCTGCTCTTGACTGAATAACTTTTGTAACTTTAATTGTAAGCATTAATCTGAATTTTATTTTTACAATGAAGACTATCTAGTGTTATTTTACATTTGATTCATTTCTGTAGTATTTCTTACCTCACTACTGTTAGACCCACCTGAAAACTTAAAGCCATGTTTATTTCATTTGTCTCTTTATTCTATTGTATTTATTTGTGCTATTGTTTGCAATTTGTTTATTTGTTCTTATTTAATTACTGACTGTTTACTTGTCTTTTTTTGTAAATTTAGTTCAGTGGTTCAAATAAGGCTTCCCTGTTCTGTGTTTAAGCTATTGCAACAAAATTACCCAAATTAAAAAATTATGAGATAATAACAAGTTTTCTATATGGCGGTATACATGCCACTTTTTCCCATGGTATTGAATATCAATATTTTTTAAGGTATCAAAGTTGGAAATTCCAGTATCGTGACAACACTAGTACAAATAAAAACTAGTCATTAATACAATCCCCTCTGTGTGACCACTTTTAAAATGAATTCATTCATTTCCTAATTACAATGCATGTCAGTTAACTAGTCAAATTATGTTCAGTAACTGTACTTGTGTACTTTGTAAGACTTGGCTTGAAGCCCAGGCTGGTTTCAGCAAAAGATTTTCAGAACTGATAAAAAGAGGCAATGTTCTTATCTGTGCCAAACAAAAAGGAACACAGGGAGCTTTTGTTTGTGTGTGGATACAAAAGAAGTGTTTTTTTGCCCTTAACTGCTAGCCAGCATCTTATTTGTTGTTTTTTGAGGAAAATGCGCAGTCCAACAAGTTCCAAAAAATGGGATGTCCTTCAGTATTTGAAGAACAAACACCAATCATTTTATAAGTGCAGTTTGATGTTTATGATTCAGATCATCTATAATGCCTTCCTGTAGTGTATATCCAACTTTTTTTTTTTCTTTTCATAAAAGCTGAACACATTAATGGCTCAGAAATATTTTTTAATTCATCCAGATGACTCACTTTCAGTTATGAATTTTTATACATATCTGGAACTGGAATTTATAATTCACATGCCATTAGTCATATTTTTCAATTTAAATTTAATTTATTTATTGAATATCTAACACAATTTAGTGGAGTTATTACAGGTAGGGATTTTTCTGATGTTTACACAACCCTGTGTAAAATTGCACATTTTCTAAATTAATATTTAGATGTTTTTATATTGATATTATACAATGTTTGGGTAGTTGACTTGAAATTTCAAGTGTCATCAGTGTTCTGTAGTGTGATATACTTCATATGCAACTATTTCACACCGCATTTTCCTATTTTAATTATTATATGTTGTTTTAATGGTCTTTTATGCTCTGATCATTTAAAATGCATTCATCACACCAAAGGACCATTTAAACTAACTGCAAAAAACATAAACATTATATATATATTTCTATTTCTATTGTTTTATTTTATTTTTAAGTATTGTTATCGATTTATAATTAAAAAACCATGCTCTAATTTAACTATGCAACTAACTCAGTCGGTAGAGCATGAGATTCTTAATCTCAGGGTCGTGGGTTCGAGCCCCACGTTGGGCGCAAATATTTATTGCTAATTTAGGTTTTTTGTTTTTCTTCTTATTCTATTGGTGATCCTTGTGATAATTTATTGTATGCATATGGAAATTAGCAATAGATAATTATAATTCCTAGTTAATCTTTTTACCTGCATGACTGTTTATTATTGCATACAGTTATTGTTTGTTTAACAGGAACCAGGGCATCAATTTATTTCTAGGTTCATTCCTACTGTGACAACCATGATTCTGATACACATCATTTAAAAATGTTCTGTCGTTCTGAGAAGTGGACTGTATGGTCTCACATTTTGGTAAAAAGTGATGTTTTATAATATCTGACTATTTTTGGAGTGTTTTGGCCTAATAATTTATTACATAAGCCTAACATAACACTTTTATCAAACATTTTTTAGTTGATTTTTTTAAAAGAATTTTCAAAGTCTCAAAGAATTTTGTTTTTGCTGTTTTTATTAATTTATTACCCAAAATTAAATTAATGATTATACATTTATTATGGAAATTTTGAAATATATTTGATTGTCTAACTAATTAGAGATCTTTACTTTTATATTTGTTGTTTTCTCAGCAAAAAGAGAGAACCCCAAGATACGTTATTTTGTCAAGATCACAAAAACAAGATGTTTTATTAGTGAATAAATTTGTAATTTTAAAGTTTTTGCTTCTTTGCCTTTTTGATATTTGACTTTAGCCAGAGTTCTGTTTGAATGTAAAACAGACTTTTATTGAGCTAAACTTGCTGCTTGAATGCTCTCATTTCTTCTCATTTCACATACAGTGGCTTCAGAACTGTGAGACTACATTTCAAACCTGGGGTTTTCATTTAAGCCTGAAAATAGAAAAACAAAATTGTGGAATTTTGAAAAAAAAAAAAAACAATGTGGAGTTGGAGATGTAGAATGATATGTAGGTCACTAATCGAATATGTCGACCATTTGAACCCCCTTTGTACAGATAGTCTGAGGTTTGAAGTAAAAATTGCTTCTTAAATCATGCTAGATAACATGATCATTGATCAAATTCATGTTAATTTTCCACAAATCCACTACACATGAACACATGTTTCAACTTGCAAAAAAAAACTTTTAATATTTCTGGTGGAAACATTTTTGTGTTCTCAGACTATTGGACCCTGTTGTACTCTAAATGAGAATCCTCAACATCACCTTCAATATTATCCTCTAAGTCAATAATACAGGAAGCAAACACTGTCTCTGTTTGAACATGATGTCATGGGCGGCAGGACAACTTCCAGGGTTTTTAAGGTCAGTTCTCAG
Organism: Ctenopharyngodon idella; assembly: GCF_019924925.1. Taxonomy (NCBI): domain Eukaryota; kingdom Metazoa; phylum Chordata; class Actinopteri; order Cypriniformes; family Xenocyprididae; genus Ctenopharyngodon; species Ctenopharyngodon idella. The sequence goes on along the minus strand of NC_067220.1, from coordinate 13,198,220 downwards.
TTGTAATTGGGTCGCTGCTGTGTGTTTCAGGTGATGATGAGCTGTCCAGTCCCTCCCAGGATGCAAGCACTGGATTAGAGGACGTCATCGAGCAGCTCAACAATTCCTTCCCTCACAGCCAAGGTGAGAATCCATCTTCACTGTCTAGTACAAGAAGGTCAAAAAGTTTTAAAGTGCCCGTGTTATGCTATTTAAAAGACTTCTAACTAGCGATCGACCGATATTGATTTTTTTTTAGAACCGATACCGATAATTTGTATGTTTATGTGCCCGATAACCGATATGCAGAACCGATATTTATTTACTGTTATACTTCTGTTTTCGACACGATTACAACACTGAACTGAACAAACCATTTTATTTATAACAATCACTCCCTCCTTGCATAGGAAACAAAAAAAATCTTATTTATACACCAATAAATAGAGGGGTCTGAAAGTGCAAAAAATAAAAAAATGCACTGTTACTAAACTGTTTTTGTTGAAAAAATAAAATCTTCAATGAGGTTAAAAAACAAACAAAAAAAAACAGGTAAAATAAATAAAGCACATAAAAGTAATTCTAACAATGTAATCTTTCAGTCATCTTTAAAAAAAAAAAAAAAGTGTTGAAAATTAGTAGTCTTTCATGTTAATTTTAATCTTCATATTACAAAAATAATTGTATTTATGAAAAGCATCAAAAGCAACACTAATGTTAACAATAAGCAAAATAAATGTAGAATGTCTAATGTTTTCAAATGGAGCAAATAAAGACAGGAGTCATATCAACTTTGCAGAAATGTAATACTTCATTTTAAACTAGTTTTAGTAGATTTATAAGCTGTTTAATAGCTAAAGAGTGAAGAATAATTCACTGGATAATGTTAAATAACTGAATAATATTCTCTGGAATATTGGGATATAACAAACAACATCGTATTTTATTGCATTTCTCAACTGGTATGTTATATCAGAAATATACGTTCTAGATTATGAAATACCTGCTGACAAAGCACTGTTTATCTATGCATTTACACAGAACTATACTCAAACTGCAATCGCACGCAGAGATAATAAATAATTAACTTCCATAGAGTTGTTTACTTGGATGTTTATTAGCAAATTAATGGTTATATAATTAATGTTTATATAATTACGGTGTTTTAAACAAGTGAATCTTGTTAAAAGTTACATGCAGTGGCCATGCTGGAGCATTTCCTGATCAACCTGCTGAGTAAACAGCAAAATGCAGACGACTTCACAAGACTAATGATGAGCATAGACAACAGAGAGAGAATTAAATTCAGCGCTTTTATTTCCAACATGTGCTCGTTCATGGCTGTATTATTTAATTCATGCAAAGTTACATCTTTATTGTGACAGGACTTGACGGATTATCTTACGTGACTCCGTGAGTTTGTCTCTATTTATAGACAAGACTCTATTTATAGACTCTATTTAGAGAAAAGCTGCATAATTTAGCTACATTTCAGGCATTTATGTAACACATCTAATTTGTGCATTAATGGCTGTTATGTTAAAGCTTACTAATTACAGCAAAGCAGGTAAGTATACTTTACCTGTGCACGCCGTTGTCTCGTCTCCCCTCAGATGAAATGGCGATCCTGCACGCAATTCTCAAAACTCCCACAAGATGGCGGCGTTTATTGGAAAATCCGATATTACAAAACCAATATCCGATTGTGGTAAAAGGCTTAAATATAGGGGAAAATATCGGTAAATCGATATATCGGTCAATCTCTACTTCTAACTTGATTTTGGAAATCTCCTACAACAGGTTTACATGCATCCAAGTTCAAAAAACACTTTAATTTTCTCATAATATAGATTGCAGCATCGCCTCTTTTCTCAGTGTCTGAAACGTTTCGATCAAGGATCCAATCTCTCTAAACCCCTGCTTTCTGTTAGCCTGCTCTGCTCTGATTGGTCAGATGACCCAGTCTGCTATGATGAGTCTACCGCTTACAGCACTTGTCTGAAATGAAACGGACATTATCTGAATTTCAGCTCTGGAGGCTTCCTCAGCACTTGATACACAGTGATACGAACATGGCATTGGTTTTACTGACTCTTCACATCCTCATCCTTTGGAAGTGCATGCGAAGTAGATTTGCTTTCACAAAGATTTTGTGCAGAAAATGCATCTTCTCGACATGTCGACAACACAAACCAAACTCTTCCTGGCCTCAGCTACAACTACAGTGTTTCAGACATTTTGGTTCTTTCTTTTGGGAGGCAATTACTACATTTATTGTATACTTTGATCTTTGAAGCGTTGCAGGCCTTTTATATTCACAAACAGCTGTATTACTCTGCATAAAAGGTAATATTTGAAGAAGCATAATATGGGTACTTTAAACTATCACTATTAATTACATGTATTGACTAGTTTAAGGTGGCAATAATTACAGATTGACAGTCAGTTCCAGATGTTTAATACTTTAGATTATTTGAGCAATATAGAGAAAAAGATGATCTGGTAACAATTTATAATAAGGTTTCATTTGTTAACATTAGTTAACATGAACTAACAATGAACAATACTTCTAAAGTATTTATTAATCTTAATATGTATCTCAGCATTTACTAATTACTACATTTTTAAGATCAAAAGTTGTCTGTTAAAATTATTGCAACTAACATGAACAATTAACTAAATTGTTCATTGTTAATACATTTCTTAATGTTAATAAACAAAATCTTATTGTAAAGTACTGCAGATGAATTTTGAACCACCGCCTGTTAATTTTTCCAACCCACTGCTTTTCTACTCTTTGCATGATTAAGCCACTAAATGCCCCTTTGTTTCTTATTCTTCTACTTTTTCCATTGCGAATTGATGTTGGGAGGCGTTTTAATAGACAGAATGAGTCTATAAATAATTAAAACCTAAAACAACAGAGAAATTCTTGGGTAATATTGATGTACATTCTTATCTTCTTTACTTAAGTGTTTCTCTTTTTAACAGTGACTTTTAACAGGATATGTGTTGTGAGCAAGCAGAGAATTGCAAATGCATAATAATAATAATAATAATAATTTAAAAAAAAATCAGAAAATATTTTATGGAGGCTTAAACAGCTTGTTCTGGTAAATAGTGCTTGCTGCAGTACACATTCTGTTTAGATTCAGTCTAACTGCCTATCTCTACTCCACCTTTACTGATTTTTCTTATTTCCTCTTTTCCTCTGTCTAAGGAGGTGGACGGCTAAACCCATGAGAGGTTAGTATTGTTACTAACCCTTTACTCTTTTTACTCTTTTCTGGTCCTATCCACTTTACACTATGATTTGAAGTTTGTTCACCAAGGATGCATTTATTTGTGAAATATTACAAGAATCTAAAATATCTATTTTCTATTTGAATGTTTTAAAAATGTAATTTATTCCTGTGAAGGCAAAGCTGAATTTTCCATTTGCCATTACTCCAGTCTTCAGTGTCACATGATCCATAAATTTTTGTCTCTGTATCATATATTCCTGCTTCTCAAGATACATTTTTTATTATATATTAGAGCTGCACGATTGATAGACTCTTTGTTTAAAGTGCCAAGTTTCTTTTAAAAATTGATTTGCTCTATCCGTAGACATCAGTTTTTATATCTGAACTATACACTTTTATCATTTTATAAACTTATATATATTATATATCCATACCTATACATGACAACTGCCTTCTCTGGGCCAGCAGCAGCGCAAACGCAGATCTGAATGTTCCGGTATGATTTTATCAAAGGTTTAATAGACACAGAGGGATTGTTGTCATTCAGGAATAAGATCGCGTGGGTTTTTGAATCAAGATCGCAATCTTTAACGATTAATCACACAGCTCAAATACATATCTTATTATTATTCCTCATATACTTGACAACACAAGAATCCCACATTTACATATTTTGACACTATCTGGCTTTTCTCTGGTCTTGATATCAAATCCGCCTAACAGAATGCCAATGAAGGAATGCCATGTAAGGCATTTACATTTCGTGTCAGCTTATTATGCAACGATATAAGATTGTGCAAATAAACACCCAAACTCTCAGAAATTTGTCTTCAGTCTGTTCCTCTACATTTAGCAGTTTTACATATAGTGTATTGTTGCATTGCTTGTTCAGACTCTGACATCAGATCTGGTTTTTCCATTTCCCACAGGTCCTAATGTGGGAAGTCTTTTCCACATGGTTGATAACATTGGACACGCCATGGAGTCGTTGGTTAATGTAATAACCGAGGAGCAGGATTTAGACTGAAGATGTCTTCTCCTCATTGCATGCTTTTGTAGTGTCAACAACTGGACAGGATATGTTTACAATGGGAATATCAATAAAAATCTATTTTTCTGAAGGATCGCGGTTCCACATTGTAGATTTGATCTTTAGTAGTTTCAGTAGTTTCTTACGGAGAGTCTAGAATTGTTTATTAATAAAAAAAAAGGTTTTTAAACTTCTATGCAATTGTACAAAAACAGAATGAAAGGTGTGTGATAACATGTAACATTGCGTGCCATGTCTTTGTACAGAGTGGAGCGCATTTTAAAAGTGTTTTATCTAAATGGGTGACTAAGTATATGCAGGGGTGCTTTATCAACTAATTTTGTTTGTAACAAAATAACAAATGCATATTAAAAGGCAAGTCCGTTATCTGTGTGTGTGTGTGTGTGTGTGTGTGTGTTAGCGTGTGCAAAAGAGTGTATGAAATGTGTCTGTTTGTTCGTGTCTCTGTATGTAAGACAGCCCATTCAACTACTGCAGTCATCATGAAAAGAAAACAGATGTCCTGATTAAAGGTGCAGTAAGCAATTTATGAGAAACTCTGTTGATATTTGAAATCAACCTAAACAAACACATGCCTCCCTTCATTGCTCCGCCTCCAAAATGCACAAACACGCAGTGCAAGGTAGTGTTGTCAAAAGTACCAAGTTGGTACTGAAATTTTAAAAATGTGACAATACCAGCATTTCCCCCTATTGAGCAGATTCTTAAACATCTCTGATTGGCCATTGTGTTCACGCTCTCAACAGATACGTCTGTGATTGGCTACAATGATCAGCGCTTCAAAATCATGTTGTACTGTAAATAGACATCTTTGATGCTCTTTGGCACTTGCACAGATACACACGGGAGCATTTGAAAGCAGGCTTTCAAACATCTGAATGTTTGATTGACGAATGAATGACAAGGAAGTGCAAAAAAAGGACATACAGTACACGAGTATATACAAGTAGGAGTTCATTGTTAGTCTCCAGCAGCACACACTCAAAACTAGTGTTACTTGCACAACCTCTGCATCCATTTTCAGGCCTTCCCGCTTAGGTCTCTCCAGCGCTGGAAAGCTTTTCTAATATTAATGTGGTTCCTTGTTCTTGCCTGATCATAACCCTTCTTTTTCCAGCGATATTCCTCTGACCTTTTGTTTTTTGTAATGTCTCTCAGCCATCTCTCTTTCTACAGTCTTTCTTTATATCCCCCTCTTGCTTATTCTCTCTCTCTCTCCGCCCCCATCATGAGTGGACAAGCCCCCTACTGCTGATTGGCTACAAGTGTGTTGCGGTGCTCGGTCCGATCCACTTTCAACAGCGTTTCTTATAAATCGCTTACTGCACCTTTTAAGGTTAAATACTGTCTACCTCAGAATTTCCCTTCCTCCATGCTCTGTCCATGTTTATTAATGGAGCAATAAGAATTGTAATCATAATATTTATGTATTAATGACAACTTCCTGGTCAAATGGACAGACAGACAGTCTCCTGCTAGAGACATTTTAACCCATGTACCAGAATGATAATTTATCTAGTGCTTGAATCGTATGGTGTTAGTTGTATTTCTATAAGTAACACAAAATAAGAGAAAAGGACATCCAGTCCACTTTACAGAAATTTGACAGAATTGGGGTGTTTAATCATAAAGTTTGAAATTAAAGACAAAAATCCTAACAATTAACCATCTTGCAATACTGGAATGAATCGTAAATGAAAGGTCACGTCATTGTTCTAGTAATCTTTGATTTTCATCTGAGGTTATTTATTGTCATTGACATCTAAAAATGCTTAGCACGGTTTACAGAAAACCACTTGAGATGATGAAACAATACAAAATATTCCCGCTCTGCATTGTTCTTTAACACATCTGAGTTTGTTTCTGTCTTTTTATTAAACCTTTATGCTTTGTGTGAACAAATATATAGAAATAAATGAACATAATGTATATGTATGCACAATTTATGAGCGTTACAATTACAAAAGAGTTTTGCACCTTGGAGATGAGCATGTCCAGAGAACTGCATATTTATTTCTGAGATGTGCTATTTGATTCTAACTCTTGTTCTGAAATACTACATTTTATTTGTAATTGCAAAAGGAATATTTTACCAGACAATGAAATGTAATTGTGGTTTTCTTAACTTGCCACTGCATTAGTTGATAAAAATGAAAACACATTATGGCCACCATTTGTCTGTTTCATTATGGATTCACAAGGTGATGCCACAAAGCAAGTAAATGATTGCATTATCATCTGAAATATATCTTTTATGAAAATGTATTGGAGAAATTAAATGTTAGATATTTAAAAGAAAGTCAAGCTAACTTGTGGCTTTAACAAGTATGATGGTTCATATGAAATGCGCAATAAATGGGTAATAAATGAAGTAAAATAATAAAAATGCTATTTAAAATGAATTGATAAATATTTTATGAAGAATTTCTTATGTACAATTCTAAACTGCTTAATATAACAATCTCTGAATTTATAGTTGATTTTTTAAAAATCATTTATCAGTTAAACATCAAATAATTGTAACAATTTTAGTTACATAAATGCTTCAAAAAGACAACTGAATGGTGAGATAAGTTACACTGTATAGCCACTCGGGGCAGTGTTGAGACAGTTTATTTCCAAACCACAGGAGAGTTTCCCTGTTTTTCCCCTGGTTGTCAAGAATTTTTACTTTCCAATAATACACATAATAGAGATGATTGTTAAAACGTGACTTTTTATGAAAGAAAAAATAAAATATTGTGTGAAATTTGTCAGTCTACATATACATATTAAATTTACATTAGTGTTGACATTGGACAAAGTAAAGCAAAAGTACATTACACAAATAAATACCATTTTACTAATCAGCAGTCACTCCCAGCATTGTCATTAATGAGCTTAGTCTGTTGCTAAAAGTTTTGTGTGTGGTTTTTTTTTTTTTTTTTTTTTTACCCCCCACTTCAAAGAGGAAGCAGTTGAGTCATATTGCTCCTGGTTCCTCTCGAGCACATGACAATTAGACTGAAGTTTAAAAGCTCTCAGACACAACTTGTCCCATCAGTGATGCTGTCAGTCATGTTCGTGAAGCTCAGGCTGTTGGCTCTCATATTCTTTGTGACCAAGGATGTTCAGCCCACCTATGCTGGTCAGTATTATTTGCTTCTTTATAATTAGTGTTTTAGGTAATATTTTGAAATTAAACAATATATATGCATTCTGTTTTTTTTGTACTAAATCATTTTAATTCATTTTTGTTTGCAATTACTGTACTTATTTTCATTGACAAGTATTAAGACTGACCTTTACAAAGAATTTTATGATACTATAGTGTATTAATAATGTTCAATAATGCTGCGTATATGCAGTACAAAAGTATTTAGTCTTATAAAATGTACACTCTAAAATATAACTTAACTCTTTTGGTAACACTATTTCGATAGTCCACTTTAGATATTCTAACTATAATTAACTTTGCAACTACATGTCAACTAACTCTCATTAGAGTATTAGTAGACCATCAGCTTAATATCTGCTAACACTTTATTTGATGGTCCCCCAACAGACCTTCAGCTAACTACAAGTAACTTTGCATCTACATGTCAACTTATTCTACTAACCTGAACCCTAACACCTAATAGTCTACTACAGTCTACTAATACTCTAATGAGAGTTAGTTGACATGTAGTTGCAAAGTTACTTATAGTTAGTAGAATGTCTAAAGTGGACCATCGAAATAAAGTGTAACCAACCTTTTAAGTTGCAACATTTTGCCTTGTTCTGTTGACATCATAATGTTGATCGTTAAATTAACTTAATATTGTGTGTAATTTAAACTCAAATTTCTGTTAATTGATTAAAAAATTGTATTAACTTAATGAAATTGTCTTGATAACGTTGATAACGAAAATTGGGCAGTGTTAAGATGTCCCAGCATACTATTTGTTTTTAGTGAAGGGAAATACCTGTTAGTGTTTAATGCTGTTATGTGTGACATTCAAAAGCTTTTCTTGTTGAAGTTTTTGTGGTTACCACTGTGCTGAAGAGTACATGCAGGTAAACACTATATTGATTGTATAAGCAATGACAGCACTAATGCTAGTGACAAGTAATATTTTACTTGTTCATGCTATGACATCTGTCGATTTTAAATGAAATTAGATAAATTGGTTCCGGGGCTACAACTCAAGTAGTTGGAGCAAATTAATTTCTTAAGTTACAAATTAAGTTCCTCTACTCATTGTAGTTTGTTGGTTAAACTTAATTTCGTTTGAAGTTGCCATAACTCAATAAGATTGATGCAAACTGTTGCATTATTATTATTATTTATTTTCATTTTATTTTTTTGATCCGATGCATTCTTTTTAGAGTGTATGAATGTCTTTGTCTTAGGTACTTATCAAGCAAAGCATTCATAGCTTTTAAATGGTAAAACAACAGATGTGTTAAAAATGATTAAAAAGTGTTCTAACACTGATTGCTTGTTAAAGGTTAATGGAACATTAACATAACCTGTGGTTACATTGCTGCAGGACACCTGTTCAGACACCCACTAAAAATTAAACATTTGTTTCTTCAGAAATGTTGTTATTAAATGCAGTGGGTTTCTAACTGGGTCACGACCCACTAGTGGGTAGCAAAGGAAATAAATATGTTTGCATGTTTCTGACATGATGCACCACAACTGTCAAATGATAGTAGCACTTTTACTTTTGAATGTAAAAATATGAAAAGAGAAAATGTTAACTAACAGAGAACAAATGCATTTTCCCCCTTACGTTTCACTCTAACATGTTTTTTTTTTGTGGGTGTTGAGTTTGATCAAACTTCTCTGAGTGGGTTTTAACATGAAAAAGTTTGGGAAACCCTAATCTAATGCAATGACATTCATACTTAAAGGATTAGTTCACTTTGAAATGAAAATTAGCCCCAAGCTTTACTCACCCTCAAGCCATCCTAGGTGTATATGACTTTCTTCTTTGTGATGAACATAATTGCAGAAATATTAATAAATATCCTGACGCATCCAAGCTTTATAATGGCAGTGATAGGGTTCAATGAGTATGAGCTGAAGAAAGTGCATCCATCCACATCCATCCATCATAAATATGTGTTCCGCACAGCTCCGGGGGGTTAATAAAGGCCTTCTGAAGCGAAACGATGCATTTGTGTTAAAAAAAAAAATCCATATTTAACAAGTTATGAAGTAAAATACCCCGCTTCCACACGAGCTGCCTTCCGAATTCAACGTACAAAGAAAGTGTAAAACTCTTGCAGTTCACAAAGCTTATGCTACGTCCTACACCTTCCCTATTCAACTTACGAAAAAAGTGTAACTGACGTGAGGCCAGTTTACACTTTCTTCGTAACTTCAAGCACTTTCTTCAGCTCATACTCATTGAACCCTATCACGGCCATTATAAAGCTCGGATGCGTCAGGATATTTATTAATATTTCTGTGATTATGTTCATCAGAAAGAAGAAAGTCATATATACCTAGGATGGCTTGAGGGTGAGTAAAACTTGGGCTAATTTTCATTTGAAAGTGAACTAATCCTTTAAGCATCCAAATACTTTATATATTACATAATTTTTTTTATTGAACTCTCTATATTATGTATTATGACTGTGGTGATACTCTGCTTTACTTCAGAAACAAAGCTGGCTGGGCCCCATAATGTGAAGGTGACCTCCATCAATATGGGTGCAGTTGTCGAATGGACATCTCCACACAATCCCATGAGCAACGTGACATACACGACAAGATATTTGTAAGTATGCTCGAAATACATCTGAAAAGCTCTGACGTGGAAGCAACAAATGCTTGCATGCCATTATAAAATGTACCCATCATATGTGTTTGATTGCAATGAAAGTCAGGGAACTATTGTTCTTCTGGAATCTGATACTTCAAAGGTTTTGCAGAAGTCGAAAACAATAGGCCTATTCTTTACCTGCATTAATAATATACTTTGTGTTTGTCATCTGCCCTGTCCTTGCAGCCTGAGAAACAAAAATGTTGTCCTCTGTATCAACACCAAAGAGCTGAAATGTGATGCAGGGAAACTGCCAGTTGCATTTGGGACCTACATTTTTCAAGTGCGGGCAGAGGATCAGGAGCTGTTCTCTGAGTGGGTTAATGCATCCAAATTTATACTTAATAAGCACAGTAAGTGTGAATCTGTATTTGCAGCTCTTAGTTTGCACTATAGGCTCGGTTGTGTTAAAGGTGCAGTACGCAATTTCTGAGAAACGCTGTTGAACACTTGTAGCCAATCAGCAGTAGGGGGCGTGTCCACTCATGATGGGGGAGGAGAGAGAGCAAGAGGGAGATTTGAAGAAAGACTGTAGAAAGAGAGATGGCTGAGAGACATTACTAAAGATAAAAGGTCACTGGAAAACGAAGGGTTATGATCAGAGCTTTAGGACCCGTGTTAATATTAGAAAAGCTGTCCAGCGCTGGAGAGACCTAAGTAGGAAGGCCTGAAAACTGACACTGAGGTTGCGTTGTTTCTGTTTCATACATGAATAACATTGGTTTTGAGTGTATGCTGCTGACGACTAACAACAAACTCCTGCTTGTATTGCCTATACTCGTCCTGTTTGTTCGTCAACTTCACTTTGTTTTGCGAAGCTTTACTTTGCTTTGTTTCTGCTATGAAAAAGAGACATCCACTCTTGCATTGCGTGTTCATGCATTTTGGGGGCAGAGCATTGAAAAGAAGGGGTGTTTGTTTGGGTTGATTTAAAATATCAAGTGTTCAACAATGATTCTCAGAAATCGCTTACTTCACCTTTAAGTCAATATAACATCCATATATAATAATTATATGAACTGCTTTGCTCCCCTGTAGGTATCATAGGAGCCCCTACTGTGCGTCTTGTCGTCCAAAATAATAACTTGGATGTGCACGTCCAGCCCCCAGTGCTAAAAGTGGGCAAACTTTCTACAATGTTTGTACAAGTGAGCTACATCATCAGATATTGGACAGAAGACCTCGAAGATGCGGTATTTAAACACTTATATTTTTCTGTATCATTCTGTACACAACTTCAGGGAGTTATGTTTTTCAGAAACTTGGATCCTCAGACATACTTGTTATACACTTAAACTTTTAAACTAAAACCATAAAAAGTTGAAATAAACAACTAAATTATATATATATATATATATATATATATATATATATATATTAATTTTAACTTTTAAAATACTAAAAACATTTCTCATTTTCATATAGTTGAATAACTAAAACTGAAATAAAAATTAATAAAAACTATATAGACATATTAAAAAACAATAACTAATAAAAATAACAAAAACTTAAATTATTAAAGCTTTAACTAAAATTAAAAATATAAAATAAATTAACTTAATTTATTGAATGTAATTAACTATTGAATTATGCTTTTAAAAACCCTGTTAAAAAACACTGTTAACAATATAATGTTTTTTTTTTTAATTGACACAAAATTAATTACAAGAGAACATTTATGTTGGATTGATAAATAGACCATTTTAAGTATGAATTTACTTTATTATGAGCAGCCCTACTAAAAAGAAAGAATCATTACATATAATGAAAAGGAAATAATTTATTCTCTTGAATATATTAACATATAGACCTTGTTGTCAAGTAGGAATATTTTATGTGTGTGGTGTGAAGCCTCAATTACAAGCCACAATACATAATTCATATCTTCAAAATAACCATAAGATGATCTTTGTCCCTGATAGGCAATAGAGAGGAAGGTCACTGATGCCAATGAGGATGTTAAACTGACTATTAAAGGACTACATTCATGGAGCAGATTCTGTGCTCAGGCAAAGGTGCTTCCCAAAGGCTACACAAATCTGGAACAGTTCAGTAATGCTGTATGTGTGTCCAGCATACCTGGTAAGTGTGTCTTCATCTACACCTATCACTGCCCTGCGAGATAACAATAAAGCAATAATCATGTTTATAATATTGTTATAGTATACTACATAAAATGATATAAATGCATATAGATATTGTGCTTTACAATATATTTTCTATGAACAAAGTAATGCCTTCATTCAAACGTATTGTGTGTGTGTGTTCATCCAAAGTGACACCAGTGTTCACCAGCTGTGTAATAGCTGCTGCCATCCTTCTTCCTCTGGGAATCATGGCCGTCTGGTTCATCTATAAATTGTACAAATACCTGTACCCTAAAACCAACCTACCAGAACATCTCAAGGTATGTCTCATGTGATTCCACTACATATCATATGTGTAATACACACAACTTTACTTTATTCGACCATAAAAATGTGCTTGTTAGTATTATATAGTATTTATTAATACTTTGAATATAGCTTTTATTTTATATTTTCCATATTCATTTTAGTTTTAGGCATTAAAAGTGTTTCTTTTTTAAACATATCTGTTTAGCTTTAATTTATTTGGCCCCACTTTATATTAGGTGTCTTTAACTACTATGTACTTACATTTAAATGAATCATTTGATTCAATGCACTTAATGTGTACATACATGTTTTTACATTGTACTTTACATTGTAACTATTTTTAAAAAATTATTTTACACTGCTGACCCATCGCTTACACTTTAACCCATCCTTAAACCTACCCATACCACCAAACCTGTCCTAACGTATCCCACCTCAAGAGCAGCAAGTGTTTTGCAATACAATATTAACACAATAAGTACATTGTACTTATTTTTTTTATGTAAGTACATAGCAGTTAAGGCCACCTAATATAAAGTGGGACTATTTTTTTTATTTAAATTTTAGTTTCAAGGACTTTTAGTAGGCCTACTTCAATTAGTCCCACTTTATGTGTCTTTAACCAATGTCCCTAATGCTATGTGTTATTCATTAGTCTTTGCTTTAACTGCTATGAACTTACATAAAAAGGTTCATTTTTAGGTGTGTTCATGTTGTATTTCTAAACACTTTTGCTGCTATTGAGTTGAGATACGGGTAAAGTTAAGGACATGATTGGTTGGTATGGTTAGGTTTAAGGATGGGTTAAGAGGTAAGGGAAGGGTTAACAGTGTAATTATAGATGTAACAACATGCAGATATTTTTTTTTTTTAAATAGGCCTATATGTATATAAGTACAACTGCACGCATGAATATGACCCTTCACAATAGATAATGCTTTACAACGAATTCTGTTAAAGAGCTACATACGACAATTTATATGTTTAATAAAATACCTTACTCACCAGTTGAGTAATAAAAACGCCATCTCTGCATTGCTTTCAAACATTTCAAATCCCTCAGTATTCGCCAGCTCCGAAAAGCCAAGCCAATGTTGATTCTCGCTTTATTACGAGCACTGTCGCGCTCTCTTGTTGCCAACAGACTCTCCTCTGTTCGGCGTTTTTTCTAAACGGGTGATTTCCTCGTAGCCTGTGCAACTTTTCTCTATTTGCGGATATGACGAGACACGCACAGCCGAGTGACGCATGTACACAATTTCCCGCGAAAACCATCCCGACAGGTCTAAAATATAAACGCTTAAAATAGGCATACCATAGTAAATCAGGGTAAGACAAAAACGTTTTTGAAGAAGGATTGATGATGTATTGACTGATTTAAATTCTATTAACTTTGAACAAAAAGAAAGTTAATACCTATAAATGTTAGTAGCCTACATGGTAGTTAAAGACAAAAATAATAAAATAAAGTGGGACCCTTCAATTTAAACATATTTCAGTTATTTTATTTCAGCTTTATTTCAATTGCAGAAAATGGTTATATATAGCTATATGTGTATATATGTGTATATATATATATATATATATATATATATATATATATATATATATATATATATATAATAGATAGATAGATAGATAGGGCCTAAATATAGTCAACAATAACAACACTGTTTATAAACCAAAATTTTAATATTGGTTCTTTCTAGAATCTATTCGTACCATCATTTTGGAATGCTGAGGGAACCCAGCATTCTCCACACCAGAAAGAACAGCATGATAAAATCAGTGCCATATCTGAGGACCATCTTTATGAAGCGCTCAGTGAGAAAAGCAAGATCTCAGAGGACAAGGACTCTGGGTTGGCCTGTGATCTACCGCCAATACAAGAGGTGGAAGAGGACTACAAACTGCTCATGAACATGCAACCTGCACCATCATTTTACCCTAATCATCTCTACCCATTATGCGCGAATAACACAATATTGACTCATTTAAATCAACCCCACTTCGGAGGCTCCACTATCGCTCGACCTTGTTACTACAACGTAACAGTCACAAGCTCAGAGCTGAAACACACTGAATGTGTTTGCTGAAGTCACCGATAAGCTGAAATGTATGTACTTAAGAATGATCTTATTTTCTGCTGTAAATATTAAAAAAAAAAAAAGATATATATATATATATAATTATGCAGTGGTGCAGTGGCTGTCTGTGGAATGTATATAACTTCTTGCATAAAATGTTGTCTACTCATGCTAACAATAGACTGAATGTACTTTTTTGAGAAACTGTTGTTGTCATTGTATGCCTGTAAATGGTTGTATTGTTGTTATTTTGAAATGCGTCACAATAAATGAAAGTGAGTTGGATTTCTCTTCCTTGAATTACACTTCTCTGTTAGCCCAGTTAATTAAAATTATAATTCTCTCAAATACGGAAGTTGTCATAGTTGGGTAAACTGAACGGGAGACAACAGCAAATATAATTTTTGTAGGGTACATGCAGGTAAAGTGGGGCACTTTTTGTTTTAGTTAAATAAATGTTGTTGTCTTTATTACTTTTGTTAACTTTATTTAAAATTGTAACCATAATATAAAATATTGTGTATAAAATACTATAAAATGACCAATTTTATAGAATTTTAAAGGTCTCCCACTTTACCTGAATCCCCAGCCCACTTTATCTAACACATTTAGCCAAAGTGGGCCATTTAAACACAAGAAAATACAAGAAAACAAATTTTTACATTTAGTGAGCAACCTTGTAATTTAGAAAATAAAATCTTATGTCAGATGGTTTTCTACCTTTAACCATGAGGGTATCCGCCTCGGAAGTGTGGATACACTCACCAGTGTCATATTGCATCAACCAAAACTATTTTATAATTTAAAGAAATAGTGTCTCTTTAATTAAAGACCATTGTCGTGCTGTCAAAGTGTAAACCCATTGAGCACAGTGCAACCAAATTTACCTGATGGCCCAATTTACCTACATTCACCCTATTTCCAGTTGCTCCAATAGCAAAGAAAAAAAAAAAAAAAAATCCGTGATAGAGTTTCCACAACTTTCCAAATAGAGCTTGAATTACGTTGGTCAGAGAGAAAAAAAAATTCGATTTTTTTTTTTTTTTTTTTTTTTTTTTATACATTTACTGACAAGGTAAAACAACACAATATATAACGTTATAAATGTGTATTACATTTTTAAAAAATGAAAGTATGAAAAACTTGACTGGATTTGCGATGTTGATAACTGTGGAAATGTATGAAATTTCACAATCTATGAAAAGGGTCCATAAGGCAGAAAAGATAACTGTCAACATATTTTCAAATATCACTATAAAAATTGTATATAATATTCCCTATTAGTTTTGGAATTCAAACAGTAAAGAGGATTGAATACATTTGATCAATTTAATTTGCGGTCCATATTTTGGCATGGTTTTATTTTTTTTATTTATTTTTTTTGGGGGGCAACTTCAAAGTTAATTTATTATAAATTCAAATATATAGAAGATATGAAGTAGGTGAAACAAACTAATAAGAAGAAACAAACAATTTCAACAGATCGTTTAGTTGGACCCACTGATCTACTTAAATTACATTAGATCAGTAGTTGGACCTTTTTGATCTTCGTAAACTCGGCGTCTCTTGTTGTCATGGTGACGGGATTGTTGACGTGACTTCAAAGAAGGATCATCAGGTAACGTTATGTTGTTTGAGTTTCTAGTAGGTTTTTTCAAATGCGTTTTGAATTATGAATATCGATTCAGATAGAATTTAATTAACAAACAAACGAACACCTAAACCAAAGTAGGCTATTTCAAATAATGACGACGTTGCGTGTTTTACAGTGTCGTCAACTTCTCACTTCCGGTAAGTGTTTAATAACAAACCGTTCATTGGAAATTTCCCCAGTTATTTGCTATAATATAAATAATTGATTTATGTCAAAGCTCTAAAGAGAGAATTTGAAAAATATTGTTTAAAAGAGTACAAGACTAAGTATTGAATGTCACACTTAAAGATACTGCTTGAAATGCATTTCAACTACCCACTCACAGGCGTAGGTTGTTTGTTATGATCAAGAATCTCTGTAAAGTCCAGTTGGCATGGAGGTGGTTCATTCTGCCCCAGAGACTTTCTCCAGGAGTGTAAAGAAAAAAAACCTACTTCCTCTAAGCCAACTGCTGGAGGACACCAGAAAGAGTGGAAATGTCCCCCATCACCTTCTGGAAACTAGTAAGGAACACTGTTGTCGTTGTTGTTTTTTTGTTTTGTTTTTTTTGTTGTTGTTTTTTTTATATCTTAAACATTATAGCTTTTAACAGGCCACCAACATTACTTGTGTTTTATGAAACTGATAAACATTTGTCATTTCACATTAACGTATATAATTGTGTCTTTGTTGTCTTTCAGGGGTGTTTGCCAAACTGAAGAGTAACAGTATAGTTCAAGCCGAACCATCAGAGCTGCACTTCAGTGGCTTTGAAGTAGGAAAGGATTATAGGAAAATCCTGGTTGGTTTTTTTTACTTTGTTCATATTATTCTTGCTAAAAACAAATATAATACATTTTTAGTGTGAAATGTCTTTTGGAATGCTTACATGACTCATGTAATGATTATATAATGTGACTTTGTGTCACTGGCCTGAAACAAAAAAAAAAGGTAAAAAAAAGAAAAAACCTCAATGGAGACTCCATTTTCTGAAATGCATGACCAAATTTCCACTGATAGTACTGTGCGGTCAGTGGGAAACTCAGTATCTCACGAGTTGTAGCTGAAAGCAACATTACAGATGGGGAAGAATATGGGAGGAAGTATGATGTAATGACAAACACTGTTGTTGTTTTTTCCCAAGAAACTTGTCAATGTCTCCTCTGAGGTGCTCAGTGTCCACATTTTACCCCCTCAGACAAGGCATTTCCAAATTAAGTACACCAAAAAGGTAACCATCAACCTGCTTTCAAATATCGATTTTACAGATATGCTTTAAAATTGTACATAATCATGATTATTCAAGATTATTTTAGTTTCAGAACTCAAACAGCAAAGAGGTGAACTGAACAAAACCTGTCAAGAAATGTTTGGGCTATATTTCTTTATTATAGTTTTATTTTATTTTATTTTTTAAAATAAATAAATGATATTTTGCACACAGAAAATGAAGCATATTTTATGACCATTAAGATTAAGAAATTCACTCATACCATGATGTTCAAAATATCAGCCAGTGCTGATTGTAGTTCCTGTTTTAACTGCAGTGCCGACTAGTTCCGGGTCTGGCTTATACTGTTACAGTGCTCTTCCGACCGGACGAGTGGCGTTACTTTTCTGATAACATCAGGATTCATGGCATGGTAAAAATGTTTTTGTCTAATATTTGCCCATGCAAATTCTGAAAGGGCTCAGAACAGCTATGATGTGTCTGTGTTTGTGTTTTTGTCAGGGAGAGGAGAACTTACTGGTTCCTGTTCATGCGTATCCTGTTATCAATGATCTTCACATCCCATCTCATATTAGTCTTCCCCCAGTGCCACTCGGCCAGAGGTATGCGATAATTCTCATATTACACCAATAACGTGTATACGATAACATTTTTGTTATCAAATAACTATGATATATGAATACACACACTAGTGTTCAAATGTTTGGGGTCTTTTTTTTTTTTTTTCATTTTTGGGGTCATCACATTGTTGCTTTTCTTTTGAACTTTTTTAACTCCATCACAGTTTCCACAAACATATTAAACAGCACAACTGTTTTCAACATTGATAATAAGAAGAAATGTTTCTTGAGGAGCAAATCAGCATATTAGAATGATTTCTGAAGGATCATGTGACACTGAAGTAATGATGCTAAAAATTCAGCTTTGCCATCACAGGAATAAATTATATTTTAAAATATATTCAAATAGAACACTGTAATTTTAAATTGCAACAATATTTCACAATATTACACTGTATTTTTGATAAAATAAAAGCAGCTTTGATGAGCATAAGAGACTTTGGTAAGCATAAGAGGCATAATTTGACTTTCTTTTGCTTCTATAGTGCCAGTCATGTGATTCCACTAAGCTGCAGTTGTCCGATAGACTTTGAGTTCGAAGTGCACTGCCTTCAGCCCCATAAGGCCTTTACTGTAAGACCGCTGTCAGGTAACCAGTTTCCATCACAATCGACATATCTGCTGTTAGAGAGCAATGGAAACAATTATAAGTGCATAAATAAATACTGGTAGAACTCTAGTATTTGCTGATCAAATGTATACTAGACTTACTTTGTTTTTAATTTACTGTAACATAAACATAAATAACAGATGTTATCCGTATGTTAATCAGGGATCATTCCAGCAAATGGAAAGACCACGTTAAAAGTGACATTTACACCTGTGCGGTATGGTACAGCTGACATCACACTACAGCTGGTGATCTCTCAGTTCAATTCCAAACCTGTCATCTGGACAGTGACGGGTTCCTCATCTCCATATCTGCTGCTCAGGTAATACTACAGAAAAAATGAAAGATTGCAGTGCAATGCACTAAAAACACTCATAACACCTTAGCAACTACAGTAGGAACATGCTACTTATATGTTATTTTTACAATAACATTTACATCCTAAAAGTTTTATTGTTATTGAAAAAAAAGAAAGTAAAATGTAGTGTAAATGTCTGATTTCAGATGCTTTTGCACAGACATTAATGCCATTTGTGTTCTCTATGCCTCAGTAAACCTGAAGGAAATGGTGATGATGATCATTTTGTTGAAGAGCGGAAGACTGCTGATGGGAAATCTCTGGCTGTTACATCCCATCATAAGCTTAAAACGTCTCTCTCCTTGGAGAAGGTAAGAAATTGTGGCAACACTTCACAATAATGTTTCATTAGTTAACTACATTAGTTAACTTGAACTAAGAATGAACATTACTTCTACAACATTTATTAATCTTACTTAATGTTAATTTCAACATTTACTAATACATTATTAAAATCAAAGGTTTGTTAATATTAGGTAATGCACTGTGAACTTACATGTACAAACAATGAACAGCTGGATTTTTATTAACTAACATTAACAAAGATTAATAAATATGGTAACAAATATATTGCTCATTGTTAGTTCATGTTAGTTAATACATTAACTAATATTAACAAATGAACCTTATTGTAATGTGTAACCAAAATTTTATATTTGTTTTTGTTTTTATTTCTATTCTGAAAAGATCTATTGAGTTTCATCTGTCAAGTATTTCAGTTCTGGTTTGGAGGAACAGCCAAGCCATGCTGTTTACCAGCAAAAATACTGGTCATTCAGCATGGTCTTTCTAGTTAAGCAAGGCAACCAGCACCCAAAACAGAAAGCCGTGCTTGTCTTTTCAACAGGGTCAAAATGGTATAAGGCTGTGCAGATGCAGGAATTTGAATTAGCTGAAGTCAATTTCATTTTGAGCCATTAAAAATAGTAGCAGAGAGGTTTGTGTGAGATTGAATTACAAATTTAATTTTATTGTTTGCACTGAGCTTACTGAATTGAATTTGAATTGACCACATACCCTTTCAGCCATCAAATGTGGGAAACACACACACAGAATTACAATCATAAGCCAGCAAAGCTTTTAACTGTGGTATTGTTTGAAGTATGCAATTTCTATATAAAAAAATCTATTTGTTTTATTTATATCAGCAATTTATGTAAATGAGATAATAAAAATGAAAATGAAGTAATGAGTGCTGGTAATAATAATAATGAAAAATTAGAGCATTTTGCTTCTGGTTGAAACTATCATGCAACAGTCATATAGAAATTCATCATGCATACAGTCACATTATTCTATTTTTACAGGGAAGTAAGAAGAAGACCAAACCTGATCTGCAGCTGCAGGTTTCCACCACAGATGTCACCACTCATGCAGGACTGGTTAAAATGCTTCTCCAGCCACAAGACAAAATAAGATACAAGGACCTCCGGGAGGGTAAGAACACCACATTTCTAATCAAGAGGGCCTATGAGGTGTATGTTAAGAACTAAAACCGTGGAAATAAAAGTTTGATGTAGAAGCGCTGAACATAAACAGGGTAGGAGACTGACACGGAGAAGAAGAAATTGTTTAATAAAGTCGTTATTTTTGTTTTGTTTTTGCACACAAAACGTATTCTCGTTGCTTCATAACATTAAGGTTGAACCACTGTAGTCACACTGACTATTTTAACGATGTTTCTACTACCTTTCTGGACCTTGAATGTGGTAATTTCGTTGCTTTCTATGGGCTCTCCAGTGTGCTCATGTTTTTAATCATGGACATCTGACCTCAACGGACTGAACAGAAGAAATTAACTGGAGAAGATTTCCACGTCAAAGAAGGCGCAGCCTCAGAGCACACCTACCACAGACCTGTGGTAGTTTGAAGGTGTTACCAGTTAGAGTGAAGTTTTCCAGAAAATTTGCTTTGGAATGCTGTTTTGAACTCCCAAAAAAAAAAACTCCAAACAAACTTCGTTTTGGCCTGATTTTGTTCTAAATGACTTCACACCAGTTCGTTCTTTCATATCAGGGCCTTTATGGTGCTCTACCAGCATCTAACCAGCACTAAAAAGCAAAAACTTGCCAGACCAGTATGGAAATTGTTGCTGATCTAATCTGGTCCTTTCAGCAGAGTGGAGTTTAGATAATAATAAATAGAATGCCACCTTCCAATTACAGTACATGCCCCTTTTGCAAGTCACCCAACCTAAAAATGGCTTTTTACGGTGGTGCTTTTCTTGACTTCTAAGGCCATTCTCTAGCTTACACTGTATGTACCACTTTATTTTGTGCTGCCCTCATCAGTGTCATCACTCTGTATGTAATTCTAGTAAAATCTGATGACGTTTTTTTTTTTTTTACCTGACTCTCAGAAACAATTCTTACCCACTGTGGTGTGTTTGATGACAAATATGTGACATATCCTGAATAACAAAAACCTTGAATTATAGACTGACTGTTATGGCTGAAACACATATACAGAATTCAATTTTAATGATTTAATCAGATTTCAAACCGTACATGAACGGATTTGGATTGGATTTATAAAACATACAACTAATGAAATATCAAACAATGTGACCAGAAATCACAGTTATTTAATTCAAGATACCTGTATGTTTTATTTGTTGAAGCCATGTCTTATACCAAGGTTGCAGACCAGACAAGAGAAATGAAGGAAGCTGCGTTTTTAAAGAAGGTCCAACAAAAGGAGGAGAAAGCCAATCATATCCGCTGGTGTGTTGCTCCATGTGATTGTATAACATATATGACAGATGACATATTCTGATTTTACATACAATCTAATATATTGAACTGGAAAACCCTTAAAACTATTGTGTTTGATCCTTAGGCAAGTTGATCTGGGTGACGACCCATGTTCAACAGAACAGAAACTTAAAATTTTGAAGGAGCAAGATGAAGCAGTTGCTGCATACAAAGTAAGCCAGGGTATTGGTTTGATTTATATTGAACATTTTCCACTGAATACTCATATACTTTTTATTTGCGTTTCAGCTAAAATACAGTGGTGAGCCAGTACCCTTTTCAAGATCTTCAACTAAACTTTTCTCACGACGAATTTTACGAGATGTTGGACAGGTACATGAAAGTCTTTCATATTGACATTTTGATCTTGAAAATCATGTTTCTAGTCTGTATCTTCAGTTTAGGCTCTGTCCCAATTTGCATGCTTATATTGCAAGTATGTACGTCACTGATGGTGAGAAAGTACATAGTTTTGAGTAGGTAGCAAGAAAGTATGACAAGCTCATATCATAATATTGCATATTGATACCACAGACTCATTTGTCACATACTGTTAGCATGTGAATGTTAGCATCTAGCTGAAGTCATTATATTAAAATCTTTTAGACTTGTTCAACAGCTCTATCTTATAGTTCCCAGAATGCACTGCTGATTTCATCAGCTATGGCTCTGGCCAGCTGGAGGTCAGACATAGAGCACTCAGACTCTTCCAGCAGGCTGCTCGTAAGGTAACATATCTCATTACTCAGCATTATTGTTGTAAATGAATTTGAACTATTATTTAATGCTTTACTATGGTGCTTGTGTTCAACTCACAATGCTGATTTATCTATACTTATAAATAAAATGTGTGACAGTATTAATACGTATAATTATGTTACATTGTGTTGTGTTTAATCAAGGTTGTTCTTCAATGTCGTATGAACAAGAGGCTTGTGTCATTAAGAGAACTTGTTCATAAAACCAGGAGTCTGCAGGGAGACAAAGAATCAGGTTGGGATTTTATTGATATTATTTTTTTTAATTAATACTTGTATTCAGCAAGGACACATTAAATTGTTTAAAAATGACAGTAATAAGTTTTACATGGTTACAAACAATTTCTTTTTTTAATAAATATTTAAAAATGAAATATTTATGTTCATCAAACACACTTAAAAAATGTATCACTGTTTCCACAAAAAAATATTAAGCATTACTGTTTTCAACATTGATAATAATAAGAAATGTTTCTTGAGCATCAAATCAGCATATCAGAATTATTTCTTAGGATCACTATTTTTTAGGATCATGTGACACTAAAGAAAAAAAATCAGCTTTACCATCACAGGAATAAATTACATTTTAAAATATATTCAAATAGAAATCAGTTCTTTTTAATTGTAATGATATTTCTTAATATTACTGTTTTTACTGTATTTTTGATAGATTAAATGCAGCATTGGCGAGCATAAAACACTTCTTTCAAAAACATTAAAAAAGCCTATTAATATATAATAACAATGTAGAGACTACAATATAAAAACTATGAATTAACTATAAACTAATAGTTTGAAAATGATTTGTAAGTAATTTATTACTGTATACGTACTTATTACAAAGTGTTAACCAAAAAATCTTGCATACTTCAAAATTCTGAATGGTAGTGTATAGTGCTATTATGACATTATAGATTTAACTAGACATATCACCAAAATAGATTTTCAGATATTCATCTGTTGTTTTGTTGTAGATGGGGATGAGAAGCCACACTTTTTTAAGCTGACACCAGAAAAACTTCTGCCCACTACCTTCAATACATTTATACCTGAAGACCAACCTGTAGAACTTGTGAGAGACTGCTTATGGTTATTGTGGAGAGTTTGTATGAAACAATTTTGATGCAAAAAAACTAGAGTTCAATATTTTCAGTTACTGTAAATAGTATCAAAACCTCTTAAAGAGGTGCATTTTGTTCAACAAATGGCAAAAAGTTTCAGTTCAACATTTGAGATGTGTAATATCTTTTTGTGTCATTGAAAGCAGTGTTGTGTTGTGGCTTTCAGGCTGGGAATGCATTGGGCCATGTTACTGTAAGAATGCCTGAAGCAGATATGAAACTCAGGACTCCATTATTCAACCTAAAGGTACGGGAAGAAAGCGCTTTCCCCACTCCTTCATCGTCTGATAGGGAAATTTTTGTCTCATAATTTTTCTTAAAGTTCCTGTAAATATCCACTTTTGGCTTGAAATGTCAGATGTGGTTTTGTAATATGTCTAAATTAATGAAAAATACATGAGTGATGTTCTTATGTGAATGTGTGAGTATGGTTGAGTGGCGAACCACAAAATAAATACATAAATAAAATTGAGGGGTTACAATTTATTTCAATGATCCACTTTAAACACTATACTAACTTTGCAACTACATGTCAACTAACTCTCATTAGAGTATTAGTAGACTGTAAGGTTAAGGTTAGGTGTTAGGGTTTGGGTTAGTAGAATAAGTTGACATGTAGTTGCAAAGTTACTTATAGTCAGTAGATTGTCTGTTGGGGGACCATCAAATAAAGTGTTAGCAGATATTAAGCAGACGGTCTACTAATACTCTAATGAGAGTTAGTTGACATGCAGTTGCAAAGTTAATTATAGTTAGTAGAATATCTAAAATGGACAATTGAAATAAAGTGTTACCAAATCATGAAATGCCACAAGAAGGCCATTTACAAATCCAAAATGGTGCTGAGTTTACAAATGACAATATTAGTAATACTATTTTAATGATATTTATGATCATACATTTCATATCATACATTTTTCTTTTTCTTTTCCTGAGTTCCCTTTAAAACATGATTCCTCATAATGTGGTCCTTTTAACAAACCAGCAGAACAGATTTAAAATTTCACATCAGAACATTTTTTGTTGATGTCAAATACATTTATTAATGTTATCAGCCAGTATAATGAGAATTGTGCATGTCTATTATTAAGGTTCCCCAGCGTTACAGACTGTTGGGTTATCAGCCATTATCTGTCTATGATGCAGCAGCAACATTCGTTCCTCCTGACCTGTGTAGGACATTACGCACTGGAGCACAGGTAAACAACATGTTAATGGGTTATTTTTAGCCATAAAATTTTTAATTGTTATTTGTTTGCACTAAAATAAGTCTGGAAACAACTATTATGTTTGGTCTAATTGGCATTGTGTTGTAATAGGATGAGCTGTTGCCTGTGGTGAGATGTCCATCTGTAGAGCTCAGTGAGGATGATGAAGATAAGAAGCCAGAAGAAGATGATGAATCACGATCATGATTTAGGTCCCACACTTAGTTTCAGTGCACCTGAAGCTCTTCTCAGACCGCCCAATGCCCACCCTCTCCGGATCTTTGTATGTTTTTTGAGCCACCTATCATTATCTGCTGAGAACGCCATGCCCATACTATGAAAAAAGCAGGGTTATTATCGTTAGCTAAAACTAAAACTAAAATCATTAAACAACCTTTTCATTACCTAACATATTAAATTAAATTAAATTAAATTATGTATGAACAATACTTGTACAGCATTTATTAACCTTAGCTAGTGTTAATAATTTCAAAATTTACTAATAGATTTTTTTAAAATCCAGAGTTGTATTTGTTAACATTAGTTAACACTCTGAACTAACATAAACAACTAACAATTAGATTTTTTTTAACTAATGTTAACAGATTAATAAATGCTTTAAAAATATATTGCTCAGTATTAGTTCATGTTAGTTAATACATTAACTAATGTTAACAAAAGAAACTTTATTGTAAAGTGTTACCATGAAACTGAAACTGAAAAAAATTATTAAATACTATATAGATATAGATATTTAAAAAACAAAAAAACAAATCCTGATAAAATGACAAAAACAGACAACAAAATTATTATAACTAAAGTTAATAAAAAAATATGTTCAAAATTCAAAATATGAATAAAAACTATAATAATGTATTAAAATGATGATACTAAATGATACTAATGAGACTAAAATAACACTGGACAAAGTAGTACATACTGTACTTATTCACAGTTCTAATGTATAACTCTATAGCCTGTTGGTTCTGCTTTTGTGTTCTTTTTTTTTTACATCAGAAGTTTTGAATTATTTAATTCAGACATGTGGCGCAGTCTTACTTTGTTTGAATTAATGTTATCTTTTTTATATTTTATCTAGAATCCTGCGCCACACGTTTATGCCTTCAAACCAGCTCCGCTTTACCTGGAGTGTGACCTGGACTTTCATTTGTGTCCACTGCCACGATACACTGTCCCTAAGGGCAATGTCGTGGGCGTGCATGCCCCTCAAACACAGAAGAAATTTCTAGATAGAAAGGTTTGTTGAGAATTTATAGACATTTTTGCACATAGTAATTTGAAACAAGATCACAAAGAACAAACTATCAGTCACCGTGGCTTTAAAATGAAGTTTTATATCATATCTGGTACTATTTTGTGTATTACTATCTGAAACAATCAACATCCAGGACAAAATTATGTGTTTTATAATATTTAATTTAATGTTATTACTAATATATTCATCCTGTAAACAATTGCTTGAAAATATCAAATGCAGGATATAATCAAAGGCATTATGACGTGGAAGAAGTTTCCCTCTATGGCCTTGAGCACTTTATCCAATATTTCGACTCTAAGAAGTGACTGCGCCCCACGCATGTAAGTAATACACACTCACATAAACATTAATTTGTTGGCTTACCTCTCATTTACACATGCAATAAAACAAGTCCAACTCGTGTAAAATTCTTTTCTATCTAGGTCTGACCCCTTCAGTATTGTCCTTCTGCCTGTGGAGGCCCCTCCAGCTCTTCAGGGTCTGCCTGACAGCATCAGAGACGAGATTCAAGCTGGAGTGTAAATATAGATTAACGCCAGCTTCAATAAACCCTCCATCTTTGATTGTTTGTGACGGCATTTACAGATTCATGCTGGTTTGATTTCTCTGGCAGGTCTGAGAGCTCAGATCTCTGTCTCACTCCTGAGATGATTGAAGCAGAGTTTGGTCTGTCTGAGAGATCTTCAGCAACATCTGTTAAAGAGGATCAAGATGAAGGCAATGGGTTGGTACAATGGGTTATTAAATATAACATTTTGGCTCATTGGGAATTGCTAAACGTCTTTTGCTTTATCAAGCCTAGCATCCGAAAACACCTACTTCCATACTGTGTAGTTAGTGAAAAACAGTATGTGAGCTAAGTAGTATGTCAGACAATGCCGGTCCTCCCTATACGGAAAGTACGCAAGTTGCGTAGGTCCTCCCGAACCACCAGGGGCCCCCCCTTGCTCTTAAAAAGGATTTAATGACTAGGGATGCGATGATTAGAATTTTTTAGAATCAGTTTTGATTTTGGCTTTCAACGATTATGAAAACATGATGCCGCATTCTTTTGCCTTCCTTTGAAGCAGTGCACTGTTGCCCTTCTTATGTAATATTCAAATCAGGCATGTAACATGATTACGTAATATACAGTCTCCTGCCAGACGTGCACTATACTAAAAAAAAAAAGAGTTAAAAGCGTATTGAGCTGCGAAAGAGACACTGTTCCACCCGCGGCTTTCTGTGCGCATGATCCAAAATGGAGCGAAACATGGACAAGTATAGGCTAATTTGGGCTTCGGGTGTGCGCTTAAATGGACAAATAAAAACAAAAATATGTCAAAAAACCCATCTTGGCAAGTTTTCACTTAAACGCAGTTATGTCTTAAAGGGGGCCTTGATTTTGATCTCACTTTTTTTAACTTTAGTTAGTGTGTAATGTTGCTGTTAGAGCATAAACAACATCTGCAAAATTATGACGCTCAAAGTTCAATGCAAAGGGAGATATATTCTTTTACAGAAGTCGCTTTTTAAGGACTAAAACAAACGGCTGGTAGGGACTACAGTGAGCTTCTTCCCTGGTTGGTGACAGCACAAACCCCAAAATTTACATAAACCCTGCCCCCGGGAACACGTAATAAAGGGGTGAGGCTATGTTGGGCTGCTTTAGAGAAGAGGAAGAGTTGTTGGCTGCATGAGATTCTCCAGCTTTGTTGTTGTTGAACAACCGAAGCGTGTGCTGTTAGAGCTCCGCCCATTTCTGGAAAGGGGGCTGGGAGCAACAGCTCATTTGCATTTGGGGACACGCACAAAACAGCGTGTTTTTGCTCACACCCAAATATGGGCAGATTTGACAAGCTATAATAAATGATCTGTGGGGTATTTTGAGCTGAAACTTCACAGACACATTCTGGGGACACCAGAGACTTATATTACATCTTGTGAAAAGGAGCATAATAGGTCCCCTTTAAGTGAACATAAACAGTTAACAGGAAAGTTTTTATTTTTACATTTGATTACTTTATTTTGTTTCTGTATAATAGGCTATTATTATAGGCTAAATTGTTTATTTCATTTGTGTCCTTTTTTATTGTATTCATCCTATTGTTTGTAATTAGATTTTTTATGATATTACTGACTGTTTCAAATTGTTTGTTTGTTTGTTCTTCTGAAAGAACAGGTTAAGGGGTTGGGGGTCATATGGGGGTTTATGAATGCATTGACAGAGGCCCCCTCAAAAAGTTTTGCTTAGGGCCCCCAGAAGGTACTGATGTCAGAATGCATAGTATTCATAAAACAGTAGGTGAAAAGTACCTAGATACACATCCACTGGACACTTTACTATCCCATGAGGCCATGGGAGAGGATTTATGAATAGCAGTGAAGGGACGGTACTAACGCCGTAGGTCACATGATATTGACAACATGACGAATGTAGCACATCCGAATTTAATTCATACTACACACATACATACATATATATATATAGAATGTACTTTTTTAACGGTCGAGAAGTAAGTTTCAAACCAAATGTAGTACCTAATATACAGTATGTGATTTTGGTCATTTTGAGGTTGACATATGGATGAATAGAAACATAACCTTAATCTTCTCTTTCTGCAAGTTCCAGAACTCCAGTAGCATCAGTCGCCTCTGCAGTATCAACCAAAAGGTAAGCACCAGCACTTTAATCACATAATCCATCACATAATCCTCATATGGACAGGGTAATTGGTGAAGTAAAAGCTATAAAACAACAGTTCATAAAACAAAAGGGCAGTTGTTGTTTGTTCTAGCATGTAGGGGAAGTTGATTCCGCCATCTGGCCATGAGAACAGCAAATTGTTTGTCGTGCAGGTTGCAAGACGAAGATGACATGAGATAAACTTTCTTCCTCTCTTTAATATTTGGATCTCAGGGACACACGTGAGCAGCCGCTGGAGTCGACACAGAACAACAGACTGGGACCAAAAGTGCTTGGTAGATTAAAAGAATTGAAATCTACAGGCAGAGTCAGCTGTGCCTCATCATGTGACAATAAATAGCACTTTTATCTTCAGAAGAGGTAGAAAATGTTAGGTTTCTTTATGCTTTAGTAATTGTTTCATATTCTGATATTCTGTTAATAAGCACAACTAGAACAATGAAATGCGGTGCCAGCTCAGGTATACGTGCAGACTTTAACAAAATACAGTGACAAGCCACCAGATGGCATTAAATGCCTGACACATGAAATTCAGCAACTGTACCTTCATAAAAAGATGTTATGGTCAATATTTGTATGGGATCTTCTTTTTTTTATGAGTTCAATTAAATATTTTTTTCTAAACTTATTTGCTTTATCATTCAATACGATTTCTAGAAAAACCTAAACTACAGAAACTACAAAGATGACACTTCATCAGTCATGGGTGTCATTTTAACAGTAGATTTACATGCACATAGAGTTATATATAAACAACTCATATGAGCATAATTTGAGTGAAACTTTAATTCAGAAAAAGTAGTAATTTTTTTTTTTTTTTGGCAAGTTACCTTATATAACAGCAGTCCCCTATTTGATATGAACTCCATGTTTGTTCAAAGTATATTTTTTATTTCAATAAATTTGACATCATAACCTTAATTAAAATACGAAAATATTCTGGTTATTTCCAAGTTATATTGAAAAATAAAAAAATCTGATTTTAATTGTAATGAGAAAATATATGTATATATATATATATATATATATATATATATATATATATACTGTATATTTTATTTTATTTTATTTTTTCACTAATGTGACAATCCAGCATTTCTATTCTGTCTGACAGTCTCTCATCCAGAACAGTTTTTCTGCACTGCTCTCACCTCCACATTCACCTCACAATAGCAAAACGTTGCTTGATTCCTGTCCCGGGGGACAAAGGGAGAAAAGGCAGCCTAATTAGCACCCTGTATTGCACGAGGTTCATGGTCGGTTGACACCTGATAACTGTCACGTCATTTGCATTACAAGCTGTTCTTGTAATAATCATTGTGATAATTCTCACCTGCTTTCCATAATCAACATCTCTCAAATCTTAGGACCTGGAAAAACAAGCAACTAGATTATATCTATAAACAAACCTCTGATTAAATGCATTAAATGTTTTGAAACAAGTCTGATTGACATACATGACAAAGATATCTTTTTGTAATCAGTGAGTATTCAAAAAACTTCGTTAAACAGTAATCGTAAAAAACTACGCCCAGAGACGCTGATACCTAATTTCATTTTACATTTCAGTCTATGTTTTCCTCTCAGGAGTCAAAACTGCAATGTTTGCATTTCCAACACAGCTCCGTAACTAGCCTTTAATGTTTGGTAGGTCTAATTGTTGGTCTACCGTTCCCAATGGAGAACACGCACTGAAGTCATAGATTGTCACATTAAGGGCAAGTCTAAACAGGATTATGCCCACAATGACTGCACAGTTTGATCACTTGGATTACTAATTTTTCCCCCCAACAAACCAATCAATCCACAGTAGACATGAAATGTTAGGAAAACTTCTAAAATATTTTTATTTATTACAGCACATACAAGAAGAGAACATTATGGACTAAAATGGGGAACCCTCCTTTTTATTCTCATGTAAAAAATAAACTTAAAAACCCTCAATTGTATCACATTACAGGATGTATTTATGCTCGCTTAATAAAAGCAAAGCTTTGTTATAGCAGATAAGACAACAAGGCTTAGGACCAATTCCTGAGAACATGTTTGAAATTGAAACTGCAACAAAATTGAAGGATATTGTGCAAATTTACCAATGCTGAGTAAAAACCACTTACAGCATGACATCTCACAGAGAGTATAGCTGCACAATAACCCTACAGTTCTACCATTTTAGGCATCACACAACCTGATATTCACACACTGCAATACTTCATAGCAACAGCATCAGGAACCAAAATGACCAAAAGCTGAAGATAATTTTGGTGCATTGTTGTCCGAAATTACTTTCGAAGACAATCCTGCATTAGTGAGGCTGAAACTGTCTGATCTGTCATTGTTTACATGCCTTCACAAATTAGGTTTAGGTCTTGTGAAATGCCAAGTCTCTGACTGACTCGTCTATAAATAGTACATGTACTACTTTGAGATCAACCAATTCCTCTCAAATGATGCCAGATTTCTCTGTATGGGTGAATGTGTAATCCATGATCCTGAGACATACTGTGAATTCAAGTCTATTTCAGCATCGAACTATTTGTCCTTCTTATCCTCCACGACCTCAGATAAATCCTCCTCCCTAAGAGTCTTCACTCGGGCCTCCATGTTGGTGATCCTTTGTTTGATCTTGTTCTGGCTGGCTGTCCAATCTGCCAAAAGACGAGCGAATTTGGTCTGCATCACATCTAAATTCGTCTCCAGCGTGCTGATCTTTTCCTCCAAGTCCTTCGGGTCCGCGCCAGCAGCGGCCGCAGCCTCATCGATAAGATTGTCTTTCATAAGAATAGCCCTACCTTTCTCCTCTAGAGCCTTCTTGGCTTCTGGGTACTCAGTTAGTGCTTCCATCAAGTCATCTTTCGAGAGTGCGAACAGATCGGAGTATCCCACACTGCGTATGTTAGCAGTCCTGCGGTTTCCGGCTTTACTTCCTTTGATGCCGAGGATGCTGATCTCACCAAAGTAAGCACCATCACTGAGCACCACAAACTGCGTGACGCCATCATCCGCCACCACAGCTAGTTTTCCTTCTTTGATAATGTACATCTCCCGCCCGATGTCGCCCTTCTTGCAGATATAGTCGCCAGGACTGAAAACTTGCGGTTGAAGTTTAAGGACAAGCTCGACTAGAAGTCCTGCCTCACAGTCCTGGAAGATGCGCACCTTCCGAAGGGTTTCCAGATGCACGTTGATGGCGATCTCTGCTTTGAGTTTGTCTGGAAGGTTCTTGAGCACTTCCTTTTCATCACAGGTCTTCTGTTCGGTCCAAAGGTAGTCAAACCACTTCACGACACGGGCCTCCAGATCTTTGGTGACCTTTCGGAACTGCATGTACTGCTTGATGGAGTCGATCTTGGCCTGGAACTCTGCGCGGGATGCATTCATGTTGGAAATCATGGCACCGACGTTACCGACGATAGTGGCGAAAATGAGCACGCCGATGAGAAAATCAGAAACAACAAATAAATACTCAATATCTCTGACAGGCGGTGGCGTCTCTCCGATTGTGGTAAGCGTGAGAGTGGACCAGTACAAGCAGTAGATGTACTTCCTGGCAAGACGACCAAACTCAGGGTCACTGATGTTGGGGTACACCCAAGTGTCTGAGCCAAAGCCTATTGTTTTTGAGATGGCAAAAAAGATGCAGCCGTTCCAGTGGATGATGATAAGGATGTACAGGACGAGATTGCTGATGCGAAAGATGTTGGGGAAGTTGGTTCTGGTTTCAGTGCGGTCAAAGAACTCAAACAGACGAGCCATTTTGAAAAGCCGGTTGAATCTTAGTTCGGGATTGTTGTAGCCAACTTTCAGCATTATTATGTCTGTCGGTATCATGGAGAAGATATCAAATTTGAATTGCGGTGACTTTTTGTAGTGTTCCCACAGCTTCTTAGATTCTCTCACCAGTAAGCCTTGCTCCAAGAAACCTGTGAAGCAATTTCAACAAGTTAGGTACATTGTTTATTAGGGATGTAATGGTACATGTATTCGTCCTGAACCGTACGGTCTGGTTCATATAATCAGACGACGAATACAGTCAGTTACGCTTCAATCCAGCATGGTGCATGGTGATACAACGCTGTTTGCTAACTGCCACAACAGGTAAAAGAGCAGAAGAAGAATCACTTGAGCGCTTGAAAACAAAGTCCACTAGATAAGTGCGCACATGTCGAATGCGACTTTCTACATTCATGGACAAAGGGGAATACTTTGAAAGGCTCATGCACTCAGCTGTGCGTGAAACGGAGCGGACCGCAGAAAATTAAGTATAGGAGGGTTGGCCTTAAGCTTTGAATGTTTAAATATAGTTTAAGTGGAGCAAATTGTAACACTCCTATATGCACAAGTTTTATTTTTTATTATTCTATTTATTTTGTACTTTTATAACACAAGATGCTTTTCAGTTTTGTGGCTGATTGTGACCAAATACCTTTTGTTTTTTATCAGACCTGCAAAAAAAAAGACTTATGCAAGAGTGCGTTCTGTTTACTGCTTAGTGCTTAATGCACAATAGGAGGCTGTACTGTGCCAACTAGGGGACTGAATGCCACTAGGTGGAACAAACTGTGATTTGCACTACTGTCTGTTCAAAATAAATGAAAAGAAACCTAGATTTGTGGATTTGTTCCTTTGTCTGGTCACAATTTAGGGTCCAATTCTCACTATTAACTAATTGCTTATTAGCATACATATTACTGGGATATTGGCTGTTTATTAGTACTTATAAAGCACATATTAATGCCTTATTCTGCATAACCATATTCTACATCCCATAATCCTACCCAATACCTAAACTTAACTACCTTAAAAACTATTAATAAGCAGTAATTAGGGGTTTATTGAGGCAAAACTCATAGTTAGTAGTTAGTAAATAGTGAGAATTGTACCCTAAACTAAAGTGTGACCATTTTTCCTATTGTACCGAAATTGTACAGAACCGTGACCCCAAAACCGAGGTATGTACCGAACCGTAACTTCTGTGTACTGTTGCACCCCTATTCTTTATAGTGTGTTATTAAGCACTGACAAATTATTTCCCTGTAGAGCAGTTGTGTTCTGCAGTCTAGAACTGTATGTTTGTAAAACAAGTTATTGAATAAAAATAGTTTTTCAGTTTATATCTTGATTTTATGTGTAGCATTTTAATTTATAAATAGATTAATACATTTTGAATAATGTAATAAAATAATTTAAATACTTTTAAGTCAGCCTGCAGCCACTTTAGCAGTTTGCTGAACCATTGCTTTAGATGGAGTTTTAGTTCATTCGCTCTTATAGTTAAATATGACAAAGTTAACACAAACAGAGAAAATTAGAAGAATAATCTCACCTGTCCTTGATCTCACAAATGTGTCAAGGTAGTAGATGACATCTGATGAATAGTCAAGAACTATCCATAGGATGGTGTAATCATCCTGCAGCTCATTAAAACAGGCTCTGAAAAAACAGATCAGAAAAGACCGAATTTAGCATTAAATTAGAGCTATCACCACACAACAGCACCAGAATATTTCTGGTGTACAAAATATTATGATATCTTGCTTGCTTAGTGGGGGACACTTAATATCCATCAATATTATGGATTTAACTGCACTATTGGATGAGAACTGAACTAATCTGGATGATGACATCACTGTTTTTCTGCAGAACAGCATCATAGATGAAATTCTTCACAACGGAACTGAATCAACACTGACTTCAGCTGAACAATGACTCTATTTTCCTTGAGAGCTGCTGTACAGCTGAAATGAACTCTGTTTGCATCATTGAATCATTTTCCTGTTATCACTGTAATGCGGCTTTGAAATAATCGGTATTGTATAAAGCACTATATAATAAAGGTGACTTGACTTTATATATTTCTGCATATAGTTTTCTTTGTTTGATAATTAGCTGTGAAATCCCCCTTATTTTAGATAATATTTAAAAATTATTTAAATATATTTAATAATTAGCATGCAATATAATGGAACTCCTAATATGTAAAATTACCTGGTAATAAGCATCATTAGGTTGTAGAAGACAGGTATTGCTACAATGGTCAGCCAGTGATAGTACAAATCTGTCGCTGGATCCATTATCCAAACCTGTTTTCTAAAAAAAAAAAAAAAAAGGTTTATACATATATTGATCAGGACTGAACAAAGAACTACATTTAATTGAGATAAAATACTCACGGTTTCTCCTCTTCCTTCTTTTTATCATCCTTTTTATCATCTTTCTTTTCATCTTTTTTCTCATCTTTCTTTTCGTCTTTCTTCTCATCTTTCTTATCTTTTTTCTCATCTTTTTTCTCATCTTTCTTCTCATCCTTTTTTGGTTCTTCTTTCTTCTCATCTTTCTTTATCTCCCTGTCGTCCTTTTTGCTGCATTAAAATGATAATTGACATTCAGTATGTAGCAATTAGCATAATGTACTTCAGCACAACATGTAATAATATTTAACTTTCCCACATACTCATCTGTATTGTTGCAGTTGTTCATATTCAGTGTTGCAAGAGGCCATTGATTTGCATTGTTGTTAAAGCTGTAAAGACAACAATATCGTAAATAGTCTTATTCCTGTAATTTGATTAGAGATAAAACATTATGAAACACGCACTTCATAATAAAAACAAATGCTGTTTTTGTAACGATTTTACCACAGTTAATTTTAGTGTGGGAAAAGTGCATTTTCCTCCAGAAAAATTCCTTAGCTATGGTAACAGCATGGCCTCTTGCTGTCAGGCCCATACAAAATCTACATTGGATTTACAATAGGATTTAAATAGATCTGCTAAATGGATTAAATGGATGTGTTCAACGGTGTTAAATGGAGCTGAGAGTACTACATTCTCTTTGGTAGTTGAAAGCATTATCAAATTAATCTTAATAAATGATCACGCAAGGGGAGAGAACTTGAATGATGCATTTTCGAATTCTGTGTTAATCTTCTGTGGAGTTCTGCATTTTCAGATTGTGGGCCTATAGAATGTAAGCATGCTTATAACTATATGTAATGCATTTCAGTCTGTTAAATTTGAGCAAATAAGTCTTCTACTAGACTAGCAGCATGACAATGACCATCATCAGGAGGGGTCGGGGTTCGAATACCAGGGCCGAAGAAAGTGAGAGTGTGGCAGACAGCAGAAGATTATAAGGTTACTGTCAACACATCCTCTCTTGCTGTCTTGAGAAACACACTTAATCTCACCACAGAGGGCATTACATTAGGGCTGATTATGTTTCCTCTCCAAGTATTTTTTTTTTTTGAACAATTAGTTTGCTGAAAATGCAGAAGTTATGCATTCATGTCTAAATTTGGTCACATCTTCTGCCAGATATGGCAGTGGCTATTTGCAAATTGCACTGAGCGATAGTTTCTATTCACACTAAGTGAAAACAGCAACTGCACTAAGTGTAAATAGTAATTAGAGTCAATCATTGTTAGATCCTATCTATACATAGCAGATACTATTTGTACCTCAGTGTATTGTAGTATATTATAAAACAGATAACAACATATTCAGTGTATATGATCATTAAAATCATAAACAGTTGCTGCCTAATTGGGACATTACTTGTCCCCGTTCCTAAGGCCCTCCCCTACACCTAACCCTACCCGATAAACACTTTATTCCCACTATTAAACTTTATTTCCAGTTTTCGAATATATTCTTAGTTAGTACTGCCCCCTAATAGTCGACTAATCGTTAGTCTACTAGAAGAGGCTTATTTTTATTAGTCGGTTAGTCACAGAAAAAAAAAAAACTTGTGGCAAAGTCACGTAGACCGTAAGGGACAGATTGTTAATTGTGGGTCCTTACAGTATGTATATTTTTTTCTTTATTATACTTGCCTCACAGACATGAGAAATATATCTATAGAAAGCTTGAAATGTCTACTTTTAAATGAACCAATTCAAATTGAAAAGAAATACTCTCTGCTTATGTAATCTGTATGAAAGATGCATTTCTCTCTAAAGGCGAGTTCACTATACTGCAGAGATGGCCAGTCAGCATCGTCAGCTTCATCTTTGCAGCTGACACTTACTCAGAAAACACTAGTTATTAATAAATAATTAAATTATCTCCTTGCTATTTTTTCCCAACACATTCATAATCATTATTTTTGCCGGTATGTGTACAAATATTTTTTGGAGGCCACTGTGTACATGGTTTCATTTCCACTCACTTCCTCCTGCGCAGCTGGTCCTGTCCTCTGTCATCCAACGATGCATCCTGTTGCAGGTCTTCAGACTCCTCCGTTAATGTAACCGAATCACTGCATTCCGAAACTTTACATTTGGTAGACCTTCCTCCAAACCTCGGAATGAACTGGGACATCCTGAAAGTGAAGGTACAATGGCTTATTAAAATCACTTATGATGCACAAACAATTTTCAAATCTCTCAACACAGCAAAAGATCAAATCACCTGCCCATTAGTCCACGGGGTGGCTGATCACTGCAAAAGAGACAAATACACACCAAATTAAATATAAGGACTTTTGAATGTGACAACTGTTCTAGATGCAAAATAATGATTGATTTGTCTATATAGGCTATGTCTGTGGTATCCCCTCTGACCTTTCTCCTCTCTCGATCCATTCAATAGCTGGCTCAGGAGTGAAGGCAGATCTTTGCGAGGGGTATGACTGTTCTGTGCAGATTTTAGCCATTTTCTTTCCTGTTAGGCCATTCACTGCAATTGGATCACATCTAGAGCATTTGTGTAATCACTCCTGTAAACCGAAATGCACTTCCATTAGTGAACATACTGTATGTACTTCATGGTTCTTACCCATTTTGTCACATAAACAATGTTCAATTTCATGAATAAATAGTATTAAAGCTAATTTTAGTAGGGTTGAAGTGATGCATTTTCACCTTGCAACACTTTGACAATTTTTGTCTCAAAACATTAAAAATAAATCCTTGTTCTATTTTAAGAATGGACAGAAGGATAATGGATTCTATATAAATGCTTAACAGATGCGAGTGTCTGCTCTATAAATACACACTGCAGATTAAATGCCAAGTGGGATCAGGAGTGTCTTCCAGGAAGATAAGCTGTTTTAAGACAAAAAGGACAGGAGATTTCTGATTGAGACAGGGAGGTAAACATGGTAAAACTGGGGATTCCCTTAGCCAAACATGCTAGGGTAAACTGCAAGTGCTTTAAAAAAAAAAAAAGTAAACAAGTTTAAACCTCTCTGAATATTTATTTGCACTGTATGTCACTATTCTGATATAAAAAGATTTTTTTTTTCTCTAAGCAAACAGTTTCCTTATTTTGAAAGATAATCTGCTGTGTCCCATGACCTGCTAAAAGGCCACCTGAGAGAAATTCTTTGAAGATGAAAACTTAAATTCCTTTAGATCTCACACAGCGTCTAATACATTTTACATTATACAATTTAGTTATGAACAGAAAGGCTATTAAGCTTAATCACAGATCTACTTGAAACACCAAAGCTGTAGACAGACTAATTGTTAAATCCATTTTAATATCTGAGTTTGAATTCTGTGCAAATCCATAACCATAACTTTTCAAGAGAGCAAACTTAAAGGGATAGTTCACCCAAAAATTGTTCCAAACCTATATGAATTTCTTTCTTCTGCTGAACACAAAAGAAGATATTTTGAAGAATGTCGGTAACCAAACAGTTGATGGGCCCCATTGACCCCATAGGCTTTTTTTTCTTTTTCTTTTTTTTTTCTCTCCATAGTCAATGGGGCCCATCAACTGCTTACCCATATTCTTCAAAATATCTTCTTTTTGAGTAAATGATGACAGAATTTTTGCCACCCCAAACAATAATAAGAGAGATTAGGGAAATGAAACAGCGAATACATTAAAACATAGTAAGAAATATATAATATAAAATGTAATACAAAAATGCATGAAAAATGCATTGAATATATGTAAGTAAAAAGTAAAAAATATGTAAGAATATATGTAAGTAAAAAAGTAGTTTCAAAATAATGTAAAGGCGTTAAGCTTGTCGCCAATTGACCCTTCACAGGGAGTTTGATTGACAGGCGATCTAACCAATCATAACGCTGAATCCGCCATTTTCTCCGACAAACCAGTCAGGGGCGTTAGTAGAATAAAGGGTTAGTTCACCCAAAAATGAAAATTCTGTCATTAATTACTCACCCTCGTGTCGTTTTACACCCGTAAGACCTTCGTTGATCTTCGGAACACAAATTAAGATATTTTTATTTAATTCCGATGGCTCCGTGAGGCCTACATAGGGAGCAATGACAAAAAACAAAATAACTAGTAGGGAGAGATGATCGGTTCACGAGCCGCTTGAACTGAGGCACTACAGCGATCTGTCACGACACTTTGAAGAGCCACAAAATGGTATTTATTGTTTAGATTTCTTTAAAAATTACAAAATTTGAAATTTGAGACTTTGTTTTATATCAAAGGTAACCTGCTCTGTTTTGTCTGTCGACGCGTTGTCAGTGTCCTCTTTGCTCTGCGATGTATTTTTCACTGTGTGAACATGATGTGTTTCATGAGAGCAGCATTGCTTGTCGGACATAGCAACAGTAACTAAAGGGGGCGGGTCTTTGCGAACGATGGATTTCCTTTCCTGCTCAAAGCGTTCTGTAATCACTCGGCTACAGCTCCACTCCGGGTTTTCCATTTTACCCTCTGCGCTAGCTAGTAGCAGTAGAGAGAAACCTTGTTATGAGCAAAATTAAAGCAAAGAAGCTCTAAAAGCACCGACGCTTCGACTTTAATAACAACCGATGGGAAGGCATAACTTGTTGTACAGCATCTGAAATGTTGTTTTGGTCATTCTGAAATGCCAGAGCCAAAGTCTGTCGTAAAAAGTGGTTCGGTATTAGCTCCCAGAACTGTCACGACTGCATTCCCAAACATCAGGCATCCGCCTCCGAACTCAAGATAACATGATGGTGTTTATTGTGTTTCGTCTGCGCGCTCTGAGGCGCAAGTATATTTAGTATTTTATATGAAAAAAAGACCCACAGTGGATTCTCCTACTGCAGCAACTTCTATTTTTCTAAGGAATATTTTGCGCTGATTTTCCAGTAAGTGACGATTTTTTTTTCTCTTCGACACACTGGATGGAAACAGTGCTTTATTCGCAAATGTTTTAT
The DNA here is from genome assembly GCF_019924925.1 of Ctenopharyngodon idella. NCBI lineage: Eukaryota > Metazoa > Chordata > Actinopteri > Cypriniformes > Xenocyprididae > Ctenopharyngodon > Ctenopharyngodon idella. The sequence goes on along the minus strand of NC_067220.1, from coordinate 13,158,297 downwards.
ACCAAATTACGCCAAATTTTGCGCTTCGGAATATCGTATAAAAAAGTTAAATTCGGAACTTTGGATGGAAAGATAGAGTTAAACGTCCCAGTGTCCCAGTTAAACGTCCCAAACATCATATCAGCGCTTTTGAGTTCCTCTTGACCAATCAAATTTGAGGATCGAAACTAATACAACAGGCAAACAAACAATAAATAAATGAAAGTGTTGAAAGAAGGTGTTTGGGAATTAAACAAGCAATTAAGTAACTGCTACATAGAGAAAACAGAAAATACTACAACAGACTCGCACTCATTTTTTGCCTTAGCTGCTTTACCTGTAACGTTTGATGAGAAACTGCTTAACCTGCCGATGCAAATTAATCCACAGGACTTTCTTCTTCACATCAGCGAAATCCTATTCCACAAAAACCTTCAGGTTCAGAGATATTCACATGATTTGAACTTTAGCGCAATAAGGAAACGCAAAGGCTGTGTCCTGTCTAACTCAAAGCGCGAAGTAGTTCTCGGGTGGATGAAGGCACGTACAGTATCTTGCTCTGCCTCCACGCGCACCTGCCAAGAAAGGTGACTGTTTGACTGGGCTCGAGGAGAACATCCAACTACTCCTCCCCACACCAAACCCGGCCAATAATAACACTGTCACTAAGAATATGCTAAATTTAAGAGTCCAAAACACTTATAACACAGTACAAGTGAGTAAATAAATATCCTGTTTGTACAGCATTCTATGATCATTTGGAACCAAATCCTAATGGGATGAAATTAGAATCATCTATAAGTCAAATGAGATCTTACTAGATAAACAGTAGGCTATAAACCTTGATTCTCAGTGAGTCATATTGTATAGCCTATAATATTTATCTCATTAGTTCTATAATATTTATCACATTAGTTCTCCTATTGAGAACTTTCTAAAAGATTTACATTTATTTTTTGTGCTATCTTGAAACACTATAAGAAAATATTCTCACAATTCTGACAAAATTGGAGCCATTAGTTAAAGGGAGTGTTCACCCAGAAATCACCCTCAGGTTGTTCCAAACCTGTATAAATTTCTTTGTTCTGTTGAATACAAAGGAAGATATTTTGAAGAATGTGGGAAACTGAACAGTTCTGGGGCACCACTGAATTTTCCCATACTATGGAAGTCAATTGTGCCCCAAAGTGCCCTGGATACAAACTTTCTTCAAAATATCTTCCTGCTTTGTGTTCAGCAGAATAAAGAAATTCATACAGGTTTGGAACAACTTAAGGGTGAGTAAATGATGACAGAATTTTCATTTTTGGGTGAACTATCCCTTTTAAGCCTATCTAATATTTTATGAAGAGTTCAGATTATAGTGATTACCTACTCACCACCATTAACATAAATAATATGTAATCATTCCGATATTTGTATGTGTATTTACAAAACTGTTTCAGTGTAACTAGTCAATATGAATATGCATGCTTTTCTTCTTCCCAGGTGATTTATACTGTGCCCTGGAAGGTAAACCAGTATGTTGCATGTGTTAAATAATTTGTGTAAAGCTTATTATGCCGACTCAGCTTCAGTTAATGGACTTGGTTCTGTAGGATCACAAAGAGTGGTTGCTTTCAGTTACAGTAGCAAGGTATCCATGTTTCACTTAAGTTAACAAATGATTTTTTTTTTTGTCTGTGTATTTAAACTGCTGTTTAATCATCTTACAACAATGGCAACACATAATACTACCAATACAGTTTATGCTCTTTTGCCACCTTTAACCTTTGTTAACACTTTCTACAGTCTCCTCTACCCCTGAAGTGAGTCTTAATGGCTTGTGCAATAAACCTGTAAGCATTCCTCTCGCACACTACTGCTTTACCATGGAAAGATCAAGTCCCGACCAATCCCCGGAATCTGCTTGGTTTAGGCAGACTGTTGAACAGAAGTCGTAATCTGGGTTTACCCACTAATGCTCTTTCTTGGACCCAGTGATAAGCTGTCAGACACAGCTGAAGAGAGACGTCTATCTATCTATCTATCTATCTATCTATCTATCTATCTATCTATCTATCTGTCTGTCTGTCTGTCTGTCTGTCTGTCTGTCTGTCTATCTGTCTATCTATCTATCTGTCTATTGTTTATTGTTCTGTCCATCCATCCATCCATCTATCCATGTTTGTCTATCTGTCCATCCATCCAAATATCTATGTATCTATCTATCTATCTATCTGTCTATTTTTTGTCTGTCTCTGTCTGTCTGTCCGTCCATACATCCATCTATCCATCCATCTATCTGTCCATCCATCCGTCCGTCCGTCTGTCCATCCATCCATCTATCCGTCCGTCCGTCCGTCCATCCATCCATCCATCCATCCGATCTCTATTCATTCTTAAAAATGCAGGTTCCAAAAGGGGGTTTATGCAACGATTCCACAGAAGAACATTTTTGGTTCCCAAAGAACCTCTCAGAGAACAGTTCTTAGTTTTTAGTCTAAAGAACCTTTCTCCACTATAAAGAACCTTCAGTGCAATGGAAAAGTTCCATGGATGTTTAAAGGTTCTTCATGGAACCATTGAACCCAATAATGAACCTTTATTTTTAAGAGTGTAGGTCATGTTTTAAAAACTAAATTTACTAAAGTCAAATTTTTTATTTATCTCAGCTAGATCATTTTCTTAATTATGCCAACTTTAATTTTAATTCTATGTAATATGTAGTTTTGTGAGGCCCCTAATCACTCAACATTGAACTGTCCCATAAAATTGAACTGGTCTGCAGTTGCTTGTTTCAGACTGCATAGCTAATGTCTTTGAATGTAAATCAGTGTTATAACTGCTATCTGTCTTGTTTAATGTTGTGATTATCATCATTTCAGATCTTTACTAATTAGTAAAATTGTTTCGTTTGTTGTGACCCCCAGTGTGTTTTTTGCTGCTTATTACAGACAGTCATTCTCAGACAACACGGCTGCCTTTGAGAGGAGATAAATCATCATCAATCAGATTATGTTTAATCTTTTGATGTCAGACTTCAAACAAGCGGTGCAGAGCAGATGCTAGTCTCTAATCACTCTGAAATGATAATGAAGTAATTCCATTGGAGAAATCAATATGAGAAGAACTGTGTAATACAACTTTTGTACAATTAGACATTTTTCTTATTTCAGTGATATGATGATTGCTATAATTTGATGTTCATTCTTTGATCATTGTTTTTTTTTTTTTTTTTTTTGATATTAACCAATAAGGTTATCATTTTGAAATAATAAGCTTTTAATATTGCTCAAAACATCACTTTTTTAGTATACATTTCGTTCCAACTTGGTTTGTTAATCAGTCTAGTACATACTGAATGAATTAGATAATACAGATTTTTTTTTTTCTAAAGGTACACCCACTGAAATTAAAATCTGTCCATACACAAAAAGAAAAAAAGCCCAAGTGTTTAGAAGTGTAGCTATTTAAGATTTGCAACATTAGGAATTGTCCTCATAAGAACAACAGATGAAGGGAAAAAATGAATCAGTGCACGTTCCATTTACGTGTAAGTCCTTTAGTCCGGTTAAGGTTCTTTGTTTGCAAATGACTGCTATAAAACAAAGCTGTTACGCATGTTAACATCAAACATCTCCAGAGATGGGATCTTGTTTACAGGTGATTGTTGTCCTGATCTAATTACTGTACCAGTGTGTGGTTATAATTGTTTAAGTCCCCTGACTCCTTACCTAAGTTCTTTCCTTTATAATTACTGAATGCCTCCTTAAAACTAAAAATAATAGCTGTAAAAAAAAAAAAAAAAATTATAATTTGTCATTATTGAAAATTGTAATACAACTACATGCAGAGTGGGTTTAATATAATACTTGAAAATTAATCTTCGTAAAATGATAATAGGCTTGTTCGAAATGCATTGGCGCTGCGCAGACCGATCGGCGAATGACATCAAAGTACCGCGAGAGCGATTCAAAAGCATTAGAAGTCGTATGCTCTCCATACGCTCTCGCGGTACTTTGATGTCATTCGCCGATCTGTCTGCGCAGCGCCGATGCATTTCGAACAAGCCTATTATCATTGTCTGGTTGAGCCAAGGAAGTCTAAGATAGATTTATGTGTATTTTAATTCTAAAAGACAAATATATCACATGGTAAGATTTTTTCTGTTTTTAATGTTTTTGAAGTCTCTTCTGCTCACCAAGGCTGTATTCGTTTGACCAGAAATACAGTACAAACAGTAATATTGTGAAATGTTATCACAATTTTAAAATAACTTTAATATTTTAAAATGACATTTATTCTTATTATTTACAAAGCTGAATTTTCAACACACTCCGGTCTTCAGTGTCACATGATCCTTCAGAAATCATTCTAATATGCTGATTTACTCATGAAACATTTCTTATTATTATCATCAATGTGCTTAATATTTTTGTGGAAACTGTGATACATTTTTAAAGGATTTTTTTTTTATGAATTTGAACATTCAAAAGAACAGCGTTTATTTGAAATCGTAATATTGTACCATTATAAATGTATTTACTGGCACTTTTGATCAATTTAATGTGGCCTTACTGAATAAAAGTATTAATTTCTTTAAAAAAACAAAACAAAAAAAAAACATCTTACTCATCCTAAATATGAACTGTACTCCACAAGTTTGTGGAAATGATCCATGTTGTCCTGCATGATTTAAGAATATATAAAATAAGAATAGGCTAATAATAATAATAATAAAATCCTAAAACTTTCTGTTTCTTTCCAGGTGTAAATAAAAAGATTTTCAATGTGGTCTCAGACTTTTTGACCCCGCTAATATATTAGTCTACCTGAATTGCAGCACAGGACAACAGCACAAACACAAATATAGCATGGAGGCCCCCTGCTGGTCTATAAACCAAACTCACCAGCCACCAATATATGTGCTTGTAGTGCAAGTATTGTCCTGCGTAAGCAGCCATAGACCACAATTACTGTAAGTCACGATCGACTTTTGGAGTCCTAATTTTAAAATCTTTGTGTTCTTTGCTATCCTCCTATGCACAAGGAACACATGCAGGCTCAAATGAATTACATTTTTGAGAAATACTGTTAATTATAATTTGCATTTGTGATGTAAAGCAAAGTCTTACTGAGGAGGAGATATAAAACATTGCTCAGCTCTGCCTAAAATTAAGCCAGACTTCTCATCTGTCTCTCAAGGGGACTGTTCACTTCTGGAGCACATGGAGGAGAAAAGACCCTGTTGTCACCTCCTCTAACCCACGAAGACGTCTCATTACAAACACGTCATGAACACGGCTGTGCAGCATCACAGTCTTTGAATAATGAACTGCGCTGGTCTCCATCATGCTAATGTGAAAGTCAAGCTGTATTGACATTTCTCATTTGCCCGTGTGCTGCTGCTGTTGTTATTAATAAACAGCATTAATGTTTCTATGACAGTGCTTGCACGAGCAGAACAGCTATTTTAGGGCTCCTCTGACATTGCTCTGACTTTGCAGCATGATGTTATTCAACCGATGAAGCAAAGAGAGCAAACTGTCTCATTTTAGGGCTCCAAACCTGGCCATATGTCCACTCTTTAGAATGAGTCTATGCAGATGACATAGCCTACGGTGTTATATGGAGGGGGGGGAAAACAAGCACAGTGCTCTGGCTACATGTATGCGAGAAAGACTCAAATCAGAATGCATGGCATATGTGAATATATTAATTCTGCCATCAGTGGATGAGATGACTCATGCTCCCATGGTGATGTATGCATGTTTTTTTTCAGTTTTGTGTCAGGCAGTGGAGCTCGTTGGCCTGTCGGGCCGTCTGATCATTCTGATTGGCTTTTCAGCTACTGCCACCTGCTGGTACGGAAAGGCATTTCTTCTTACGCAGGCGCAGAACAGACGTGCTACTTGGCCGACGTGAGCCAACCCCGCAGTCTGCTTTCGCCGCCAATAGTTCGTCGGCTTGGTGTGTTCCTGCCTTTAAAGGCACAATATGTCAATTTTCGCCTCTAGAGGTCGCTTATTCAAAACAAAAGGCGTAGCTGTATGACGGCTTGATTTTGCGGAATTATGGGAGGTGTTGTCTTCACGTCTACAGCCAGTGGAAAAGAATCGGGACAGGACTCAGAAATTATATTCATGGATGAAACTATTAATGTTACTGTAGTATGAAGCAGAGCAGGGCCGAGTGCTGTGCGAGCAGAAACGAGGCCACTGGAGCGATTGCTAATGAAAAATGAGTGCGGCACATGTCTCGAGAGCAACGGAAATTTGTTTTTATGCCGCAGTTGCTGCTTCTGCTTCTTCCGGTCATGCGTATGTGGGGTAAAGTAGCGCTGTTTATCATATTAGATATATTTGTTTGTTTAAAGTTGTTATAATGCTACTCTGTGTATTCACTCGGCGGCTACTATGAGACACTTGTTGCACACTGCAGTAAGCTAGATCGATATTAGCCATGGTAAAACATGGTACTCGCTGTAAATCAAGAAAACAATATTTAAACAATAAGACTTACTGTGTTGAGCTTTATAATATGATTAGTTTTCTGTCGATGAATGTATCCAAACAGTTGCTCACATGTCTAATAAAACACATAATATATTAAAGTGTCTTTGGTGTTTCCATGGTTTCTACAAAATAAAAACGTGGGTATGATGTCATTTATAGACAATGCAAGGACATGGTCCATGTCCTGGTTAAAATTGCTTATTTCTCTGGATTTAAACATTCTTGGAAACATTTGGGATAATTTAAGTACACAATTCAACAAAATAAATAACAGTGTTTTTTTTGATATTTTACTCCAAAAATCTTACATATTGTGCCTTTAATATGGTTGCTTGATAGCATAAGGTAAATAGTGTTTCATTTGCCTTTAGTTAAAGGGGAAAAGGCAGAGCGTGGACTTTTGCAGCTGTGTGTTTATGTCTGTGTCTAAAAGATTAAGACTTTCATGCTTCGTCGATCCTTTGGCCTGGACACTTTGCATGGGGTAACTTGTATCTTTAGAACGGCACAGTTTGTTCCTTCTTTGGTTCCAGACTGAGGTTCAATGATATTCGTCCCTCCATGAAAGCTGCTGATAAAGTTCTGCCACGATCAGCATATGTTTAGCTTTAAAACAAATGTCATCAAAATCCCTGCTGATTCGGATTACAGCACGAGACGGGGGAGGGGAGGTGTGAAGATGATGTCACACTTCTCACACGTGGCTTTGTGACTTCAGCCATATCAAGTAGAAATGAAAACAGCTTATGTTTATCTAAGTAAACAAACAGGATAAACAGAGTAATCTATTTGTAGACTGCAATTCTGGTTATATTAAGCAGTGTTTATGTGTATGTATTTGCTTAGTTTGAAGTAAAATTGTCCCCAGACGTTAGCCATATCTGGCAAAATCTGTCTTTGGGATTGTACTCAATTGGAAAAACTAATCATATATCAAATAAATACAGTTTTATTTTATTCTAAAACAATAGAGGTCTGTGATATGTCCTCATTTAGATTAAACATATACATATTTAGCTGTAGTTTGTCTTCAGGAATTACCTAAATCCGACAAAACCTATTACAAATTTGAACAATAGAAGTCTAAGGTATGCCCTTATTTAGATAGCAAAGTAATTGTGTGTGTGTGCGTGTGTGTGCGTGTGCGCGTGTGTGTGTGTGTGTGTATGTGTGACAAAAGGCAGGAACATAAGAGCATGTCTGAGCACAGAGGGACTAAAGGGCATTTGAAGGTAACGGTTCCAGTTAAGTTGTAACCCAAGACGGATTATATTCGTGATGTAAGCACTAGACCTTCCCAGAAAAGACAAGGTTTTATAAATAGCACAGGTGCATGCTCAGCATGGTTTATACAACTGCCTGTATATTTCATATTATATTAATGCTCTTGTTCAGTGCTGACACACGTTGAAAGGGAACAACACTCCGCCCAGGCTAATTTTATTGGGCTGTTTAAGATCAGGGTCAATCATGAGTGTTATTGATTTGTTTTGCCAAGATTGCACCATATAACACAACAAAAGCTAAAACATCTTTATCAAAGCAGAAGAAGATACAAGATCTTTTATTTGTTCAAATCATAGGAGAGTACAGCATGTATATGTAGCATTGTTTGCTGAGTGTGTTCACCCCCACAGCTGTTAACACACACACACACACACACACACACACACACACACACACACACACACACACACACACACACACACACACACACACACACACACACACAGACAGACAGACAGACAGACAGACAGAGGAAGTGAACCTTCCTGCTTTCACAAGCTTAATATCATATTCCACCTACAGAGTAATTCAAGATGACCTCTTGGTGGTCTATTTCATTTTGTTGTTATGCTCTAGAACGGATAAAATCTGAATAATCTGATAGACTTAATGCAACAAAAGCAGTGTCAGTGTCAGTTCTCTGGTGTTGCCTTTAGGGAAAGGCAAATTGCAAAATCATCCTTTCTGATTTAATTTTCATTGAGTTGAAATGGTTGGAATGGTTTCACCACAAAGATAATGATCTTTTGTGTCTGTAATGTGATTAGGTCATCATGGCTCTATTGCACAGTGTTTCCTCTGGGAAGCAAACCAGTTTCATGCATTGTGCAAACACATGATGCATATAAATTGTCAATAAAATTTGTTAATAATGAAAGAATGACTTCTTTTTGTCACTTTTGCTGGCAGTCATTTAGAAATCTTTTTCTGGCATGGCAAATCATTGGAGAAAGTATTTTTGTTGGTTTTTCTTTTGATGATTCACATTTGTTAGTGGGTAACCTTCATTTTTAAAACAAAAAACATGAAATTTACAGTTATATTCTGTAAATTATTTGTAAAAAGAATGAAATATAACTAGAAGGAATATGAATGCAGCCATATTGAGAATATTTCACAGACAAAATTATTTTTTATTTAGATTTTCGTGTGTTATCCATTATTAAAGTATTAACCTTTTTAGTGTTTATACAATTAAGTAAAAAAAATAAAATGTATTTTGACCTGGATGGATAGTCACTCAACTTAATTATAAATATTTAAATAAATACAAACCAAAGGGAGGAGAGGAGAAGGGTAATGGAGGGGGTCATTTCAATCAGATGTAGATATACCAATCAATGAGATGACGGTCAGATTTGACCCTTGCGATTTGACCCTATCAGAGCAGCTCCATGACAAGTATAAGCCAGGCTGTGAGGGATGACTTACCGTATTTTCAATGGCATTCTCTGTAAAAAGCTGTATAATGCTCCTAGATCACTTATTTTCCACAGCTCATGTCATCTGGAGTTTTTTGTCTACTAAAATTTCTTGGAAAGATATTTTTGCAGTGTTTCATCATCCAAAAACAAATAATATTACAACCCACTGAAGAGATATATGTCTATCCTTCACAGCCTTGCTTTCATTCCCATTAAAAATCAAAGATGGCGCTGCTGTGAATAAGGTCTGTGAGTGAAGTAATGTTATTTCTACTCAGAAATAATAGCATGGGAGTGTGTTATACCAAAGGGTTAAGAAGTGTGTGAGAGAAAAAAGAGGTGCATCTGGATCTTATTCAGCCTTAAAACCTCCGTCATAAATCAACAATTGCATCTCTCCCACATAGAAATGGTTCCCTATGGACATGTTGTGGTGACGCAGGCAGGCCTTATGGGTGACTTTACTTTTTTTCCACATTGTTCTACTTCTATTTGTATTTTTAACAAAAAAATGTTCCCTGTTCCCTCTGATTATAGTTTTGTGCAAAAGTCTTAGGCACATTAGTATTTTCACCAAAAAAAAAAAAAAAGTTTTAAGCCAGTTATTTATATATTGCTGTAATGTGTCAGTAAGAAAATATCAGTTTACATTTCTAAACATTCATTTTGCCATTCATTTTATTTTTAAAAATAATCAGTGAAAGGGTCATCAACCTTAAACTAAAATTATACTAAGATAGATAGATAGATAGATAGATACTCCCACTCCTGAGAGCTTCTCTTCCCTTCTGTGACACATGAAATGTATTATGTTCAGGATAATTCCGAAAGAGCCATTCTGTACTGTAACGTCAATGTGTCCTCCAAAGATAAGGGATTAATTCAAACTATAGTCTCATATAGCAAGATCTATATAGTCTAGTCTCTAATATACTTTATAATCAACTATCATCTATTACCTCATCCGTCGACATGATGCCGGTGAATTGCAGAGCTTGTGCAAACACGCGTCGCCATTAGATGCATTCTTAACTGCTTTCTCACTGCTGTCATTTTTGTTGTGTTTATTTTATTATTGAGAGGAAAGCGGCCAGCGCTTGTTTACATATTCATCTAACCATAATTCTCACTTCTCAGCAGCGTGGACAGCGGGCACTTCTCAGATAGCAACTTTGTGCCGGCCCAAATCTGGCCCACATCTGCCACGCGTGGTATGATGATCTGGGCCACATGTAGCGTGGAATGATGGCACTTGGGCAGACCACTCCGGTTTGCCAGATCTGAGCCACAAGCAGGCCATAGCAGTGCCACATGTCAGCCAAGAGCAAAGAAATAAACCAGAACTGTACCTTATCTGAGCCACAAAATCTTTCTATATTATTTATAGAATCATCTTAGCATTAACAAGCATGTTAACAAGCAGAAAAAAAGAGACAAACAGAAACACAAGAGCTACAACTGACTTCAGCCACAGCCTTAGATGAAATCAGCTGAAGATAAAAGAAGACATTAAAATCTCTCCAGATCTCAGCAGTGGAGGGTTAAACAACTCCAAAAACAGCATTACAGCTTCACATATTACTAACCAGATTGACTTTATTTCTGTCATTCATCTACAGAAATTTTTATTGAGAATTAACAGTAGTTTAACGCTCATGTTTGTTTCATTTGAAGTCACCATAATGGTGATTGGTGTTTCCATTAGCTGGGCTCTTAACTCTTATAATATGTTTGTCTTCTCTGGCTGCTGTGAGAGTGTGTTTGTCAAAGACATTTGCCATTAATACACAAACTACAATCCCTGTTTTCCTACAACATAAGACCACACTGTATTTCAATAATAAGTTAAAAGATTGAAGATAAAAAGTCGTGAACAGAAAATAATAAACCACAATGACAAACACAGATATGAGCAATTGGCGTATGAATCTCAACAATGGTGACAACAAAATATTCCAACAATCACATCAAATCTGGACGTAAAAAAGCTACTAAAAGACAGAACAAAAACACAGCAAAAAATGCTGTGCTGCATGATGGGAGTTTTGTACTATTGTTCCCAGCATGCATTGCGGCATGAGACTTTTGATTGTCACCATTGTTGAGATTCATGTGCTTATTCTTGATGTCTTTGTGTGTCAACTTAGGATGATTTTTGTATTTTTTTAATCTTCTAACTGATTGGGCTAAAAATCTGGCTTAAAATCTTTGAGTGTGTGGCTGGCCAAAGGTGGGTATGCAGGAGGCGAGTGCTTTGTAAAAGAATGCATATGTGCAGGCGCATTGTCTTTCTTTATAAAATGACATCGCCAACTACTTGTCTGGCGTGCGTAATACAGCGTTTGTGCGGATCCATGTTGATGGGGATTTTTGATAACGCTGTCACCTGTACAAAGAAAACATTTTTCCTGTTTTTAGTACATCGTTGTTGTGTAAATATACCTTTAGTGTTAGTTTTTCTCTTGCTGCTGAAATTGTGTTAGCTGTAGTATAAATAGCAAGGGAAAATGTGGTCAGGTGATGTTGACAACTTGATGATGAAAAGGTTGTCATAGTAGTCTAATCTTACACAGAGTGTTTTTTTTTTTTATAATGTAGATGTAATGCAGTTAATATCAACTTAATAATCTGTTATAGACTGCATTGCGGCATGAAGCATGTCACCATTGTTGAGATTTATATTTCTACGTAAGAGGGTCTATGGTTGGAAGCCCTGCAGTGATCAACCTGAAGCTTTCACCTGCACATCCACTGAAGCTAGGCAGGGTTGAGTCTGATCTTTATCTGGATGAGAAACCTCCTTGGAGACTGGGTAGCTGTAGGAAGAGGTGTTAGAGAGGCCAATGGGTCTGATCAACCTGTGGTTTAAGTGGGTCCTAATGCCCCAGTACAGTCATGCCACAATGTATGTTGGAAACAATAATACACAACTCCCAGCAGCTGAGTTGTCCTATTATTTTCTTTAATTCTAACTATTTGCTTTTATTTTTTTACAGAAGCCCTGAACCGCATGGTGGAAAAAAAAAAGAAAACATGTTGGGGAGGGGAAAAAAACTTTTTTTTATGATGCCCCTCGAACAAGCCTATTGGCTATCGCGGGTATCACGTCAGAGGCAGCCTGATGAAGAATCACTCCGTCTCGAGTGTACCGTACCTTATTTGTGAAAAGTACCAGTACTGAGGGTGAAGGAGGATACAAAAAACTTATTTTGGCCTCTAAAATCCAAGGTCAAGCACATAGCATACAATGGGAGGAAATGCAACACTATTTGTTATTTTCTCTAGCAGTGATGATCCAACTAAAATCAGGACACAGAGTTCACAAACAACAAAGATAAGATCTGTTATATCAGTTATTGCTCTCTTACTTGCAAAGGGATTCACAAATTCCATCCTGCAAATATTATGTGTGTTATTTTGAATACTACTTTCATATTTCCTTTGCCAATACAGTGCAGCTTTATACTGGCATTGATCGGCAACATGAAGTGTTTGATTCATGATTGAAGCATTATTTCTGGCATTGATTGCCACTCAAAAAGCGTTTCAATTATGCTTGTGAAATCAACTGTGACAGATTTTTGTGGTGATGCCTGTTATGTTGTCCATTATAAATGAATAGCACTTTGCATCTCTTGAAAGCTGTTCTTTTCATTTTTATTATGTAATTACCATGCTCTTCTCTCACACACACAAACACATCATATTCTGAAGCAAGTATTTTTACTCACTGTGAGACACATGTTGACATCACACATCTGAAGATATCAGGTGGCTCTGCTTTAACACACACTGATCCTCTTGGGTGCAAAAGCACATTTTTAAATTAATCAAGGCCCACATTAGTTAATTACCATCAAAGATTAGCCAGTGATACGGTGACAGAGCAGATAGAATTGCTTCCAATTCCTAGGTGTACTAACACCTAAAATTCAGGATTGTATTCAGGATCTCATCCCTGCAGGAGCTTGATGGGCGCTGTCTTCATTCTCATTTGAATTCTCTCTCTTGCTCTTTTCTGTCTGTACTTTAACTTCATCAGCTGGAGTGTGTGCCAAATACATATCAATTTAAATGTTTTGCTTCAAAGACTCAATCATCCTGTGAAAATATATTCTTGTGAAAATACTTATTTTGCATATCTATTCAGCAGAGCACTGGTGACACTTTTCTACACTCTAAAAATGCAGGGTTAAAAACAACCCAAGTTATGTTGAAAATGGACAAACCCAGCAAATGGGTTGTTTTTAACCCAGAGGTTAGGTAAATGTTTGCCCAACCTGCTGGGTAGTTTTTTTTAACTCAGCTATTGTTTAAAAGTTACTGTATTGCTTGCTTAAAATGAACCCAAAGTATGTTGGAAATTAACATTTATTAATATGTTTAATAAATGAACACTTATTAAAAGGTCTAATGAATAATAATTAAACAAAATGTATTAAATTGCTTGTTATTGAATGTTCACCTTTTGATTATTGTTGCCTCTAGTAATTATGTGTCTGATTTTTAATTTCCAACCTTGGGTTCATTTTAAGCCAGACATAGTCATTTTTAAACTATAGTTGGATTAAATAGCACGTTAGGGAAACATTTAACCCAACCGCTGAGTTTGTCCATTTTCAACACAACTTGGGTTGTTTTTAACCCATTTAGTGTAGGTTTTTATATATTTACAGCATAATTAAAGTAATATTTTACTTTAAAAATACTTTTAAAAGTAATATTTTTTTTATTTATTCTTGACAAAATATAAATAATTAGAAAGGTCAAAGTCTTAAGATTAAATTTTTGTCCTCTGTTTTGTTATAAATATCTTATAATTTCTTTTAGACTCACAATCATGCTGTGCAAATGTCTTGATGTGGAAAGACTTATTTTGCATATTGTAATCATATCCAAATGTGAATTACAAAAGCTGTCTTTAAATGATATATATTTTATAAAGCTATAAAAAAAGAAAGTAAACATAAGATCTTAAAATTACTTTTCATTAAAACAGTACCTTAGAAGATGTAGAGAATAAAAAACAGCACAATTTTAGAGTCTCATCTTTATTTTGGTTAGTCTTTTCCAGTTTAGTTTCAAACATGAGAACTTGTGGGACTCGTGAAATTTGACATTTCTGATGTTTGACACTGATTGCGCACACCTACAAAACATCCCGATGGACAGGGTATTGCATTACTTCTGATAGAATCTAGAATAATCTTAATGGCTTTGGCATTATTAACATTCATGACGAGTTTCTGCAGAACATGAGCATGTGCAAGAACAGAATATTTAAGGTCACCACTTAATAAATAGTGAAATTTGAAACATTCAACCATGCCGTGTGACGTCTTCATTAAGGAGAAGAACGAAAAGGCAAGGAAGAAAACAAAAAGTCATAAAAAAAAAAAATTAAAAAAAATCAAAGCTACAGTAGCGGGTCCCTCCACACGTGAATGACACCATAAAACCAAAGGCAACATCTACATTTAGTGAAAACGAATCATCAAAGAGAAGTACAATCTTCCCTCTACATTGTAGTGATTTTAGGGAAAAAAAGTTTCATTACCCACCTATAATACACCTAAAAGATGTAAAGATAGAACATCAATACCCCCCGAAAGGCAATGTTAAGAGGCCAGTGTATTTCCATTAAGTAACTATACATATATGTAGGCACGTTTGACAAATGAAGCTGAATCACACACATGGCGTGGCTTGAAACAACCTACATGTGCAACTACTGTGCTCTTTCTAAATATAGGGAAATCACACGAGGCAGCAATACAATACAAGAAGGACAAAACTGTGCTGGCTACATTGGTAGAGGAAATGTAATTTACAGTAAAACAACATGTCCCTTTGATCGTGGACAGTTCTCAATCGGTAGTAGAATAAATTTTCTATGCTATGGCTAATCCTCCAGGCGTTAACTTTCTAACCCTAGACTGTAAGCAGAAAGCTTGAAGTAAAGAGTACAGACAATGTTAGGTCCCACATGTGTAAGATGGTATGTTGTTTTAGACTAGCGTTTTTAAATATTCTTTTATTCGCTTTTTGTTTTTTTTGTTTTGTTAATTAATCTCTCCTAAACTAAAATGAGGCCTCTTTCTGACATGAGACACTTGTACATTCAAAAAAACATCCCCTCGGTTAAACAACTGTGGAAGACCGGTGAGAAACTTTTCTCTGGTGCCTTTGTATCTCAAGTCAGAAGAGGAGCCTTAGTTTGCCTTTAAATATGGAGAGAGAGGAGGTACTCTGTTCAGAGGTCATGATCTGTGGACACCGAGTTTAATATCGAATCGTCCCTGGTAGCGATCCTTTTCGTTGTAATAAATGTTTTCCCCGTACACTTTGCACTCCACGCGGATATCCGTGTTCAAGGTGATGTTGACGAACTGGATGGCCACCAGGGGCTGCAGGTACTGAGGGTGCAGGAGTTTCCCATAGTAGGGGTAATACTGAAGGGGGAAGCCTTCTCCGATACCGTAGTACTTCACCTCGCCGAGCTTACCTGCATCCTCTTCTTTCTGCAGGCAAGAGAATGTATGCTGTCGGTTAGCAACATTTTTTACTATTTTACAGAGGCATTAAGTGTACTCAGCGCATTGGGGAAAGGATCGCTCACCTTGTTTGTGCAGTGGATAGGAATCAAATTGGACTGGACTTTGTGCTGTGCCTCCTCTGGAATGCTGTCATTTGTCTTTGGTGCCTAAAAGAAAAAAAAGACATTTTTTAAATAAAAATTTTCTGACTTTTATACCAGGAGGATCTTACATGCAACATGCTTCTCATGCAACATGCTCCATGTATATATAGTTGTGCTCAAAATTATTCATACCCTTGGTAAATAAGACCAAAGAAGGCTGTGAAAATAAATCTGCATCGTTAATCATTTTGATCTTTTATTTAAAAAATCTATAAAAATCCAACCTTTCATTGGAGAATAATAATTTCAAATGGGGGGAAATCTCATTATGAAATAAATGTTTTTTTCTCTAATACACATTGCTCACAATTAATCATACCCTTTTATTCAATACTTTTTGCATCCTCCTTTTGCCAAGATAACAGAGTCTTCTCCTATAATGCCTGATGAGTTTGGAGAACACCTGACAAGAGATCAGAGACCATTCCTTCATACAGAATCTCTCCAGATCCTTCAGATTCCCAGTTCCATGTTGGTGCTTCTCCTCTTCAGTTCACTCCACTCAGTTTCTATAGGGTTCAGGTCAAGGGACTGGGATGGTCATGGCAGAAGCTTGGTTTTGTGCTCAGTGACCCATTTTTTTGCTGGTTTTGATGTTTGTTTTTGGATCATTGTCCTGTTGGAAGATCCAACCACAGCCCATTATGTGACTTCTAACAGGGACAGTCAGGTTTTGATTTTTTATCTGTTGGTTTTTGATAGAATCCATTATGCCATGTATCTGAACAAGATGTCCAAGATCTCTGGCAGAAAAATAGGCTCACAACATTAAAGATACAGCAGTATATTTCATTGTACACATGGTGTACTTTTTACCCCTGTGTGCACCAAAAGCTCTTTTTTGTTGTTTCATCTGATCAGGGCTTGACATTAACTTTTTTGCTCACCAGCCACTGTGGCTAGTGGTTTTCCAAAGTTGCTAGCCACTCAGCATTTTCACTGGCCACAATTTTGCCAGTCAATTTTGCAAATAAAGACTACATTGTATATCAGCTCGTATGTACAGGTGGGCAAGGGGTAGGCAATATAAGCTAATATGAGAACATTTTATATGTTATTTTTGTTAGGCTATATAAAAAAAGAACAAAGAAGCAAATTACAAATAGTAAATTTAAAAAAATCTCTTTTTTTCAGGTACAGTAGGTTTATTTAACATGTATACATTTAACATCTTTTGTTGTTTGATTAACATTAATGACAGACAGGTATTTAATTGGGCTGCTGAATGCATGAACGTAATATACTGACATATATCCAGTCTTTACCCACCTGTTTACGTCCACTTAAGCCATAACCGGCTGTATTCATGCGATAGCCTACTCCACACGATGGGCATTTTGGCATCTGTGTGTGCGTGTATTTGACTATTCAGGCGCAAGGAGAACTGTTCGCTTGTGTGTCATTCAGCGCGATTCCACCTATCCCACCTTCAGTAACAGCAAGTTAATCGATAAAGAATTGTGATTGAATTGTAATTTTATGATATGATGAGCTTGGCTACCTTTCATTTGGCTGTAGGCTGAAATTATATTCAACCCACCAAAGTGGCTAGTGGGAGTGTCTGTCTTACCCGCCACAGCTGAAATCTACCTGCATTTGGCGGGTTGGCAGGTGTTAATGTCAGGCCCTGGTTGTGGGTCTATTTTTCTACTGGAGGTCCTGGACATCTTGTTCAGATACATGGCATAATGGATTCTATCAAATACCAACAGATAAAAAAATCAAAACCTGACTGTCCCTGTTAGAAGTCATATAATGGGCTGTGGTTGGATCTTCCATCAGGACAATGATCCAAAACAAACATCAAAACCAACACAAAAATGTGTCAATGAGCACAAAATGAAGCTTCTGCCATGACCATCCCAGTCCCCTGACCTGAACCCTAAAGAAAATGAGTGGAGTGAACTGAAGAGAAGAAGCACCAACATGGAGTGGGGAATCTAAAGGATCTGGAGAGATTCTGTATGAAGGAATGGTCTCTGATCTCTTGTCAGGTGTTCTCCAAACTCATCAGGCATTATAGGAGAAGACTCAGAGCTGTTCTCTTGGGAAAAGGAGGTTGCAAAAAGTATTGAATAAAAGGGTATGATTAATTGTGAGCAATGTGTATTAGAGAAAAACATTTCTCTCATAATGAGATTTTCCCTCCATTTAAAATTATTATTCTCCAATGAAAGGTTGTATTTTTGTAGATTTTTTAAATAAAAGATCAAAATGATTAACGATGCAGATTTATTTTCACAGCCTTCTTTGGTCATATTTACCAAGGGTATGAATAATTTTGAGCACAACTGTATATATATATATATATATGGGTTATCACGATTCCTCGATTAAATTTGAGTACTCGATTAACTGCTAAAACACTGGAAGTAGTGCATTCCACGGATGGACTGCATTATTAGACTGTTTACTGCATGATGTGTTTAAAACATTTAAAACTATACTAAAGCATAGTGCTATTGTGAATTCACAAAGGCTGCAATTCAATTAAATAAATATATGCAGTGCGGGATGCATGCATCTCAGAACGGCTCCGTTCACAGTAAATGGTGCTCCACACAAACTGTTATCATTTACATGTATGCAGCGCGTCTCAAACTCCATTTCTGCATAATGGGTTGCTTATAACTTTCATCTGTGGATGCCATTTCATCAGATTTATATAGTAAATAATTTATAAATATCAATATCAATATGTTTCTAAATATGCAAATTGTTTCAACATAAAAGTTTAAAGGTGCAATGTGTATAATTTGGGAGGATCTACTGACAGAAATGCAATGTAATATACATAACTATGTATATGGTGGTGTATAAAGACTTTACATGATGAACCGTTATGTTTTTATTACTTTAGAATGAGCCATTTATATCTACATACACCGTGGGTCCTCCATGTCAATTCGTCATTTTGCGCCGCATTGTTTCTACAGCAGCCCTAAACGGACAAACACTCTACAGAGCGCGTTTAGTTACTATGTTGTTCCTCTTCTAAATCGTTTGCGTTTTTAGAGGCAGCTTGCATGTCACTACATTGAACGATGACGGCCACAGTAGCTTTTTCTATGCTTCGAAAGGGAGGGGTGAGCTGCCTTTGTTTGCAGTTCGCAACCTCACCGCTAGATGCTGCTAAAATTTACACACTGCACCTTTTATACCCTTGCTTGAGTTTACAGTGTTTCAATGTTCTTGTATTCTTGTTCAAGAAATTTCAGTGGCTGTAGCATTTCTATAAAGAAGTGGCCAAATATTAATGATGAAGTAAACATTTGAATTAAATGTCCTTTGGCATATTTGTTCTGCTGTAAAGTGTAACAAAAACAGGCAGTTGATGCCCTCTGCAGGCATTTGTTATAATACATAATGTACATAAGATGATTGTTTACATTATGTATATTATGTATTTTAACAGTGTTGTTCTATAAAACCATATGATCACTTGCTTTTGATATTTTATTTGAACCAAATATTACTGCCTCATTGTTATTATATATGTATTTTAAGTCATCTTTAAAAGCTTTGCCTAGGTCTATTTTTATTACCACAAAAAAATATCAGATTGTTCGATTAATCATCAAAATAATCGACTGATTACTCGATTACTGAAAGATTTTATGTTTAAAGTGTTGGTCTCAGCAATGAATGAAGGTAGACAGGGTCTTTTGTCCTCTGTTGAAGCTGTATTCTATACTATAACATCTGATTTTCTTTATGTACCAGAACCCATCCCATGTAAGGTTTGAGTCCTCTATGGTCGAATGGGGAAACAGGGAATGGTCCCTGCCTTTTGTACTGCTTAAGAGGACTTAAGAGGACTGGGATGAGGCATGCTTCGGGACTAATTTCCTAACAATTACCAAAATAATCGAGCCCTAATATATATATATATATATATATATATATATTAGGGCTTGATTATTATATATATGTACAGTACGTTAATTAGGCATGTTAGTATTTTCACCAAAAAAAAAAAAAGGTTTTAAGCCAGTTATTTATATCTTTAGCTGTAATATGTCCAAACATTATTCAAACATAATTTCCAAACATTCATTTTGACATTAATTTTAATAATCGGGTGAGATTTTTGTATGCACAAGGAGTCTGACAACAGCTTGTATGATCTGATCTCACCATCATCGAGTCCATCTGGGATTACATGAGGAAACAGAAAAAATTGAGACAGACTAAATCCAGAAGAAAGATGACAACGTCTCCAAGATGCTTGAAGAAACCTACCTGCAAAGCTACCTGAAAAACTATGTGCAAGTGTACCTATAAAGCTATTTTAAGCGCAAAGGGTGGTCACGCCAAATATTGATATAACTAAGTTGATAGAAGTTAATTGATAAATAAAATCTATTTCTGACATTATTTTTGAAAACATCCTCACTTTACAACATTTTTACACAAGTGCCTAAAACTTTTCACAGTACTGTAGCTTTGCAGGTGGTGAGATCAGATCTCTGTGTGGAGCACCGGCTGTTGTCAGACTCCTTGTGCATTCAAAAATCTCACTGGATTATTACAATTAATGTCAAAAGGAATGTTTGGAAATGTAAACTGACATATCCTACTGACACACTACAGCAAAAGATATAAATAACTGGCTTATAACTGGCTTTTTTTGTGAAAATACTAACGTGCTTAAGGCTTTTGCACAGTACTGTACATATATATATATATATATATATATATATATAGAGAGAGAGAGAGAGAGAGAGAGAGAAATGTAGAAATTTTATCTAATATTTGGAGGCAAAAAATATTCCAACACAATACATGCAAGATCCTACAAACATTTTGTGAATATTGCATGAATGTAACAAACCTTCGGTCTGAAGTTCACAATCCTGTTGAGCTTGACAATCAAGCAGGGCTTCCCCTCTGAGAATCCAAAATCACGATCTTCGATGCCAGAGCAGGGTCCTAGCCAAGTCTTCGAAAACTGACATGCCTTCCTGACACCCATGTCACTCTCTAAACCACCTCTTTCCTTGTAGCCCTGGGGAAGTTCTGTGAAAACAGAAATAAATAAAAAAATATGTAGACATGTACTGTATAATTCTTACATAAAGCTACATATTTTTTTGTTTTGTTTTGTTTTGTTTTGGTTTTTTTAGGATATGTAAAAGATTTTCTGGTATATGTTAATAGTAAGCTAAAACTGTACAACAGTGTGTGGAATAATTCATAATATATTTTGCTTTTTGTAGGCTAATGAAAACACTGATCCTGCTGAGAGAACATCCATATTCATTTTGGACTCAAATAACAGAAGAAAAATGTGTAATCTGGTACCTCCACAGTCCTCAAACTTCATTTGGTCCCGCTGGTTTTCGAGGTCATAGGGTACTAGGAAATCTTTCATGACTTTGGTGTATTTCAGAAACGTCTCCACGTCGTCCGGAGAGAAGATCAGCTCAGCCTTGTCTGAACGTGGGAAGTGACTGAGCCCTGTGCACAGATAAATTAACATATAAATTCATGAAATTCAGACATTCATTTTTGGGGAGATATATTTGTCAGACAGTAAATCCTTTGAATCTTCTCTAATTTGAGTCATTTGAATCTTTGTCTAGCCTTTTTGAACCTATAACTCAGTCAGTCTTAAATTCTTTGGAACATCAGCATTCCGAGGAATTCTGTCAATTTTTTTGGTAAAATGTGCTTTCAAAAATTTCTCAGAATAATTTCCTGTCTAGCATTTGTTTAATCTCTAACAGCTGTTTAACCTCCCCAAAATGTTGAATGATTCACATAAGTATCCATCAAATGCGCAGAATCTCAACGGAAGTAGTAGGTAAACATTTCACCTACTGTTTTTTGAATACTACGTATTCGGACATACTACTCTTTTGGCGTAAGTGTTTGTTTGGCAAACACCTTTACATCAATTGGGTGAAAAAAATAATCGGAAAGGAATGTTTCCAAATTTCATGACTGTCCATCTAATGTCATATTTAAGGAAAAAATTTAATTATTACAACATGAAATTATACACAAAATATTAGCATTAGTTAAAGACTGGTGATATTCTGATGCACCTGGCAAATGGATAAAGCCTTTATGGAGCATCTTTTTGATAACTGAAGTGGTTTTGCATTTTGCAATCAAAATACATCATTTGTAACAGAATCACATGTAAAAAGAAAGCATTTTCTGAAAATAGTTTGCAAACCTCGAATGCTCATGGTCTAGCAATGGCTCAGAGTTGTAAATAAATCATAAAGGAACATTCTGTGATTGTTAGAGGGAGAAAGAGAATAAATGCAGAAATATTTGCAAACCATATTTTGGATCATTTAGATCGTTCCCCATGATCCTTAATAAGTCTTGCAGGGGAGAGGCATTAGTTTCTCTTTAAAGTGTGTTTTGTAGTTCTAATGTGTCTGAAAGGTGTCTGTTTCTCAGTCTGTTCCCCTTAACATCACATGCCTTCTGTTCTACCAAGAAAACATGTGAAATATTTCACCAGTGACGTAAAACTAACAGATTATCAATTCCCAAGTGCCCAGCTCTCTTTTAGCCCTTGATCTGTTCCCTGAACCCACCAAATGTTTGTCAG
Source organism: Ctenopharyngodon idella (assembly GCF_019924925.1). Taxonomy (NCBI): domain Eukaryota; kingdom Metazoa; phylum Chordata; class Actinopteri; order Cypriniformes; family Xenocyprididae; genus Ctenopharyngodon; species Ctenopharyngodon idella. Next base: position 13,135,839 of record NC_067220.1, on the reverse strand, counting down.
ATTGATCCAAGCCTTCAAGCCTCACTTTAAACTGCGAGAGGAACAGCAACTGTGACAGCAGAAAAGGAACAGCGTGTCCCAAACCTAATCAACTAAGGGGACCAGAATTATTCATCCAGGCTAATGTGTTAACGTTTCTAGACACCATGAAAACAAAAATAGTTTTTAAAAATTCTCTACCAGGAAAATGAACCAAAAACATTGAAATCTTGTATAGGTGTGTGCACACATATTTTTGTTCAATACATTTTTCTCTTGCATGAAAATTTCACCTAATACTAAAGCCATCGACTAGTAACAGCAAGTAGCATATTATAGTTTTTCTGGGCTGTAACTAAAAAATGGACTACAATAAATCTGTGAAAAATCACTTAAAGGGATAGTTCACCCAAAAATGAAAATTCTGTCATTTACTCACCCTCAAGATGTTCCAAACCTGTATGAATTTCTTTCTTCTGCTGAATACAAAAGAAGATATTTTGAAGAATGTTGGTAACCAAACAGTGGTTGGGCCTCATTGAGTTCCATAATATTTTTTTTTTCTATACTATGAAACTCATTGGGGTCCCTCAACTATACTGACATTCTTCAAAATATCTTCTTTTGTGTTCAGCAGAAGTAAGAAATTCATACAGGTTTGGAAAAACTTGAGGGTGAGTAAATGATGACAGGATTTTCATTTTTGGGTGAACCAGTATCCCTGTAAAGCTCCCTGATGGAATAGGAAAATACCGTACATGATATGCAAGAAAAAAAGTAAATCGTGCTTTTACTATTTCATTCCCTCGATTTACTAAATCTTGCAGACGATTTACTATTTTGTTCCCTCGATTTGCTAAATCGTGCAGACGTTTTATTATTTCGTTCCCTGGATTTAGTAAATCGTGCGGACGATTTACTATTTCGCTCCCTCGATTTGCTAAATCGTGCAGACGTTTTATTATTTCGTTCCCTCGATTTACTAAATCTTGCAGACGATTTACTATTTCGCTCCCTCGATTTGCTAAATCGTGCAGACGATTTATTATTTCGTTCCCTCGATTTACTAAATCTTGCAGACGATTTACTATTTCGCTCCCTCGATTTGCTAAATCGTGCGGACGTTTTACTATTTCGTTCCCTCAATTTGCTAAATCGTGCGGACGTTTTACTATTTCGTTCCCTCGATTTACTAAATCGTGCGGACGATTTACTATTTCGTTCCCTCGATTTACTAAATCGTGCGGACGATTTACTATTTCGTTCCCTCGGTTTACTAAATCGTGCGGACGATTTACTATTTCGTTCCCTCGATTTGCTAAATCGTGCGGATGATTTACTATTTTGTTCCCTCGATTTACTAAATCGTGCGGACGATTTACTATTTCGTTCCCTCGATTTGCTAAATCGTGCGGACGATTTACTATTTTGTTCCCTCGATTTACTAAATCGTGCGGACGATTTACTATTTCGTTCCCTCGGTTTACTAAATCGTGCGGACGATTTACTATTTCGTTCCCTCGATTTGCTAAATCGTGCGGACGATTTACTATTTCGTTCCCTCGGTTTACTAAATCGTGCGGACGATTTACTATTTCGTTCCCTCGATTTACTAAATCATGCGGACGATATACTATTTCGTTCCCTCGATTTGCTAAATCGTGCGCATGATTTATAAATCAAGGGGAACAAATTAGTAAATTGTGCGTGTGATTTAGCCTACTATTTTTTTCCTGGATGTCATGTGCGGGGCTCTGTAAGAAATAGTTCCGACATATGAAATAAAAAAAAGTTAATGAAGTCTTCTAACAAATATAATAAATTGAAAACTTTTTTTTTTATAATGAGCCATATTTTTTTTGCCAAATTATTATTATTTTTGTTTTTAAGACTTTTTATTTAATTTGGCCCCATGCAGTTCCATCATGAACCCCTAGGGCTTCGCAAACCCTTGGATAATACTTCAACCTCAGCTTACACACAACAAAATCTACCAAAAATATAAAGGGTGGGACAGCCACCATAACAGAGCTGTTACCTGGAGGGGCTACTCTGTCCTGCCAGGTGGGTTTGTAATCGCTCAGGGTGAGGAGGAGAATCTGGATGGTGCCGATAAAGATCCCGGCCAGACAGCCATAAAAGATGAGATAGAAGAGGAAGATTTTTGCTGTGGGGAGAGAGATGAGAGCATATTTCAGCATGCAGATTTCAGACATTTTGATGTTGTTTTTTGTTATGGACATGCTTTTGCTTTTAATTGCTTTTAATCAATGGTTGAAACCTGCAATACAATAAAGCAGGTTTAGTTTGTTTTTTCCTTAGAGAAAAGTCCAATCCAAATATGTTTACTAGAGGAGCTAAAGTCATTATTACTAGAACTTATTTATACATATACAACCTATATTTACTAAATTCATACATTAAAGAATAAGTATTTTTGAAAATTACTACTTGGAACAAACTGATCCCAGGAAGCTCACTGATGCTACATCAAACAGGCGAAACTGCTGACACCACACCAGCAATACAAATGTCCTCAGTCTGTCCCCAGAAAATACAGAGGTGCCAGCATGACAGGATATGATGAGTAATCTCAATGTCTCAAACATCAACAAATGTGTAAGGGCATCGCAGTGCAGTAAAACCAGTAGGGTCATACCTTAAGTTCTTTCCAGACCAGTCAAACCAGTCTATCCACTTTTATCCCAAAACAATTCACTGACAGCCTGTTCAGATGATGCAGATTTGAATAAATCATTACAGTGCTAAACTCAATTTCAATTGCTCATGTGCAGTTAGGCAAGGCCACAAGGTCTCTGTGGTTTCCAGTGGTGCATAAAACAATGTCAGAGGGTCACTGAGACTAAAGCCCAGCGAATGTCAACGTACTAGATGATGTAATGGCCGTCAGAAATCCTAGGAGATGCACTGACATCTAGAAGGTAATTATGCAATGCTTTGCTGAAGCACGACTCATTTTGAGCATCCATCCTTAGGAACTTCTTACACTTTATAGCTCTAGCATGGATTTTATGTCCACACGCATCTGTCTAGACACATTCAAGGTATTCTGAGATTAAATTATATAAACTGGAAGGCAGGTTCAATAACTTACCAAGACAACGGAGTTAACTTTAGACTTTAGGTAAGCCACATTTGTAAAACTGAAGGCATGGAGTCTATCAGTTAGAAACTGTTGCTGCTTCAAATACATGACGTCAATATTCAGAGCAACCTTAGATGAATCAGTCAGACCCCAAATACTAGGCCTTTCACCTTGAGTCACCTTGAACAATGATGCATTTTTAACCCTTTATATGTATATCACATTAATAATGACAAGTATACTAATTAAATGACATGCTGATTGATTTCATGGCAAGTACAGCAAAGAGACAATCAGCTTTTTATACAAATACAAGCCTTTAGCCTTCTCGTTTTTTGTTTAATTATTTATTTTTTAGGAGGAAAATAATTTTAATAAATTTCCTGTTAGTATTGAGCAGCAAAAAATCGAACTGATCAATAATCTGATGCTGTCCTTTGTTGACCTTTTGCTCCTCCATCAGCATCGAATTCCCGCACAGCATTCATTATACATTCATATATCTTTCTATTTAGGTAGAAAAACGAAAAACACATCAAGCCTGTCTAAAGAGCGCGGGGTCTCAACGAAACAGGTGGGATACAGAAAAACACCAACAAATGAACCTACATGTTCAAGAATGCGTTGAACTTTCAAAATACACCAATTAACGCGGCAAATCGTGCGTTGGGTCCGTATATCAATATATTAAAGTCCGCGAGACGTTTGCTGCAAAGTCAAATCACACAGGTTGCATCGTGACCAGACTGGCAGTCTATCTGTACCTGCTGTTATAGAAACGGCGATGACAGGCATCACAGCGCTGTCCAACGTGCTGAAATCCAGCGGTACTGTCGATATTATATACCTATAGCTTATACTTACACCAACTACCACCGGTGCGCCCCAGAAATTCCTTCTTCTCCGAATTCCATACAAACTTCTTCCATCCTCCATCATCTTTATTTTGAGCAGGCATTGTGTACTGTAAAGATTTTTTTGTTCCCTTGAGAAGCGAATTCCCTCGTGTTTCCTTTCTTGCCTCCTTTGCAACACTACACCCCTTTCCCGGAGCACTATGCCCAACGTGACATGGAGCCGTACCCGGCTCTCTCCAAGGTGCCCCGCGTAATATATCCCGCGGAGCGCCCATGTCCCGCCCACAGTCGCCCAGAACAAATCACAAAACAGAACCTCCAATCACGTAACACGGTCGTGCAGCTCACGAAATCGGGGAGGGAATCACTTTACAATAGGGTTGCGTAAAGGTACGTAAAAACCGCTGTAAGAACAGGACAGGTTGAAAGGAGTGATGTAAAAACGCATGACGCAAGAGCCGCGTTCAACGCGCAGAAGAGGGATCTAGGATGCCCAACGGCGCTGTTTTTTGAGGATGCTCAGGCTGTTATTTTTAGACAGTATATGCAGATGGATGAACATATGCCTGTGCCTATGTTTTCATCATTATGTCATTACAAAATCTATTAAACTTGTCATAATCGTTTCTGTCACTTCTTTGCTAATTCATTTCAAAGTAGTACAAAACGTGCAGCTAAACTATCACTGCAGGCTGTCACTTAAACGCCACTTTGTTTTTTTGTTTTATTTTATTCGTTTTCAGCTCTGTTGAAATTTATAACAGTGTAAAGTATTTGGAATGATTAATAAAAAAGCCGATTAAGCGGTTGACAGAGCAAATAGGCTACAAGAAAAAAAGCAACTTCATATGCAGAGAAATGTAAAATAAGGGGTTCAAAAGTTTGAGAAAAGAATAAAAGGATTTCCCCATCCCACAATTTCCTCATGGAAATTACCAAATGCTATTTTTTAGCTACCATACAAGCACTTTTGAACTTCATTGACCATCACAATGAACTCCTTTGTATATAAGAAAGGTCAGATGTTCTGGCTCTCATTGAAGCACAAGCTGCTCTTTGGATCATTCTCAAATCATACTGGAGAACAAAATAATTCTTGTTCATGCACTCTACAGAATGCTGGGTTGAAAACAACCCAAGTTGGGTTGAAAATGGACAAACCCAGGGGTTGGGTTAAATGGTTTGCCCAATGTGCTGGGCAGTTTTATTTAATCCAACTATTGTTTAAAAATTACTATATGTCTGGCTTAAAATGAACCCAAAATAGGTTGGAAATTTAAAGACAACAACAATTACTAAAGACAACACCAATAATCAAAAGGTGAACATTTATTAATAAGCAACTTAATAAATGTTTAATTATTATTCATTAAACTTATTAATAAATGTTCATTTATTAAACATATTAATAAATGTTCATTTATTAAACATATTAACAAATGTTAATTTCCAACATACTTTGGGTTCATTTTAAGCAAGCAATAACGTAATTTTTAAACAATAGTTGAGTTAAATAAAACTATTCAGCAGGTTGGGCGAACATTTAACCCAACCGCTGGGTTAAAACAATCCAAATGCTGGTTATGTCCATTTTTCAAACCAACTTGGGTTGATTTTAACCCAGCATTTTTTAGAGTGTGCTGTTTGAGTGCTGTGCTATTAAAGCAATAGAGAGACATATCAAAGACTAAGAAGTTCTGAAATACACTTTCACTTTAACCTATAATGCTGATAACAGAACATATATATATATATATATATATATATATATATATATATATATATATATATATATATATATGTGACAGAACATATGAACTCTGACCAAGATAAGAAATATTGAAAATTAAAATTAAAAGAGGTTGTAAGAGTGATACTCAAGGTGAATGCCCATAAGTGTACTATGGGAACCCACAGCAGCAATACCAAATACATCATATAACACATGTACATGCAGGAGTGTAGGAATATGAAATGCAGGATGATTTGAAAAGATAAGAAAAATTGGAAGGAAGAACATGAAAGTTTTTTAGAAGTGAAATGACAATGATTGATAGACCACTTTGCATCTGTATGAGTGCATAGAGGTGCTTGAACAGCCTCCACCCACACACACATGCACCCTTGACCAAACACTGAACCACCTTGGAACAGTGTTTACATGTATACAGAGTGTAGACTGAATCACAAATAGAGCACACAAAAGAGGCAAAGCTGTCAATGTCAAAAATGTCAAAAACTGAATTGTCAAGATCACATTTGTCAAACTCAAGGTGAGTTCATAAGGAGACACTACGCACTAAATAATTCTCTGACAGGCCACATTATTTGAATTTATGGCTGACATTCCTGAAAACACACAGATAAAGTGTAACACATGTAGCACTGTCAGATTTACAGTTGATACCAACATTCTGAAACCACATTCTAAATGTGAGTCAATTTAGAATCCACTATATAAGAATGTCAGAATTAATATTATGATAATGAATTTTTTGAACATATAAATACCATCTTTAATTAAATTAAATTGCAAATCATGCTTTTTCATGTTAGGCAAGTGGTAGTGGTAGGTCTATTACATTTTAAACTCACTGCTCTTCATCTTGTATGGATTCTACCAGCAATGTAGGCCTAACATTAATCTACTTCACTCATATGTTGGAATAATCTCATTACAAATCGAAATACAAAGTTGCAAATGGAAAAAAGGCTGGCGTCCCAACAAAGAGTTGTAGATCAGAAGATAAGACATCACCACAGCAAACACTCACTTCCTCTGCTGATGTTCCAGGTGATAGTAACTTTAGATTACTCAGCAAAGATGTTGCAGGAATGTGAAGCTTAATATGGATATTGTACACTTAAAAATAAAGGTTCTTTATGGGCATCATTGGTTCCTTGAAGAACCTTTAACATCCATGGAACCACCAAAGGTTCTTTAGATTATAGAAATGTTCCTCACATTAAGAAAAATGGTTCTTTTAAGAACTGTTCACTGAAAGGTTCTTTGGGAAACCAAAAGTATTTATTCTATGGCATTGCTGTGAAACCCCCCTTTTGGAACCATTTAACTTGTGATGTTTGAACCAATGAGGGAGACTCAAGCTGTTACCTTCAGGTAATTCAGTAAAAACAATGTACATTCATTCCATTGGCAGTTTTCAGGGACACCTTTTTCTTTGGTAAAAGTATATTAATAAATGTGTCTGTAAAATACTTAGTTCTTATTGGTCAATTACAGAATTCCGTGGTCGAATAATTTCGTACTGTATAATTGCTGCTAAACTGTATAATTGACTGAGCTAGTTTCATGTCTCTCATTTTCTTCTACGGTCTCTTTCTTCTCACATAATACAATTTCTTCTGAAATCAATAGGTCTATTTCATGTCCATTTATTTATTTAAAGGGATAGTTCACCCAAAAATAAAAATTTGCTGTTAATTTAATCACCCTCAGGCCATCCAGCATGTAGATGACTTTTCTTCTTCAGTAAAACAGTAAAGAAGATTTTTAGCTGAAACTGTGGCCCTCTGTGATTCATATAATGGAAGTCAATGGGTGCCGTCACTTTGAGATTCAAAAAAACATATGCAGACAAAGCAAAATGAATACCTGCGGCTCCTGACGATACATTGAGGTCTTAAAGCAACACCATGAAACATTTGCTCCACATTCAACCACATTCAAACAGGGCTGCGTTTAGTATCGTAAGAAACCATTGATGCTTTTGAGAAAAGCAGCCCAGAACAATGCTTAACAGAAGACAGCAAAATATAATATTATTATTATTAGTTATTTCACAATAAACAAAATGAAATAATAGCCTACATAGTTTGTGCAATTACATTTATTTAAATTGAACGTTAAAAGTTCATATTGATGTTCTGTCAGAATGCAAATGTTTCATTTTATGGGCGCAACAGCCTGTTACTGGCAGTACCTTGAAAATGAACCATTACTACGGTGACCATAGTTCAGCTAGGCATATAGTAGGCTTATTTGTAGATTTTCCATGGTTTACCAAGTAAACATTTTAACCATGTGTAAACAAAAATATAATCTAATAAACTGCAATTAAGGCATATTGAATGTTAAAATGCCTTTCAAATATAATGTTAAGTGGGTATCATAACCCACTTTACCCTTAGTAATTAAATAATTGAATAAATGTTAAAATCTATAAGTTCATATTAGAGGTATCATATCGGTATCGATATCGGCAATATTGGCCTTGAAAGTATCGGTATTGTATCAAAAACAAAATAAGTGGTATCGCCCATCCCTAGTACCGACCTGAACCAGAGATTGCAGAGTGTGGTTGTAGCCGCTAGGAGGCTGCTCAGGTAGCAGCGGCAGTATAATTCATCTGGTTAAGAGCTGTTCTACCACTGAAATAATTTGAGACATTATTTTAAGGTCGAAAAACTATAACAATAACAATACAGCACGCGTGTCTTCCCTCTCTGTTGAAAAACCGGTGATGCAAATGTCTATTATTGTGAATTCGCTCAGGACCGTTTGCCAATGCTTTGGATTACAGTTAATAATGCTGTAAATAATGTTCAGTTTCTTGCATAGACCAATTGTTTTGCTTCTTAAGACCTCAATGTATCGTCAGGAGCCGCGGGTATTAATTTTGTTTTGTCTGCATGTTTTTTTGAAGCTCAAAGTGACGGCACCCATTGACTTCCATTATGTGAATTACAGAGGACCACAGTTTCAGCTAAAAATCTTCTTTACTGTTCTACTGAAGAAAAAAAGTCATCTACATCTTAGATGGCCTGAGGGTGAGTAAATTAACAGCAAATTTTAATTTTTGTGCGAACTATCCCTTTAATTGGTCGGTGGATAAGTGGGATAATGTACAGTCAGTTGGTCATTATTGGAATACGAATTCATGATCACCCTGTCCGGGTTTTTTTTTTTTTTTTTTTTGCAATAATGACCAAGTGACTGCGCATTATCCCTTACTAGATTACCCTTGTTATATAATACCTCTGGGACATCAACCTCATGACCTTTCTTTTGTATTTTCCTTAACAAGTTAGACCATTAGTGCTTGTGCCTAATTTGAAAGTGTGAGCACTTCACTTACATTATTTTACATTGCTTAAAGGTGTTTTAATCTTCCAAACACCTTCAAGGACCCTCAACATGAAAAAAAAAAAAAAAAAAAAAAAAAAATATATATATATATATATATATATTTTTTTTTTTTTAGAGCATGAAACAGGTTTGTCTCTCCATCAAATAATAAGTCTTGTCTGTCTGTCACCTCAGAAGACATTCGCTGAGTCACTGCCTCTGTAGCCATGGCAACTAGCTCAGCGGTATCTATGTGTGAAAAATTTGGAATTTACAGGAGCACCCAAAGAGCTGCATGAGAACTATCACAACACTTCAGACAGATGCTTTTTGCCGCTCCAGTCAATATGGCTAAACATAACAGGGTTTCACTTCGTGACCTCATTGTTTCATGCTGTGTCTAAATGCAGCAGTTACCACTGCTAAAGGTTTAATATAGAAATGTTATACTTAATACATCAATGCAGAGGATCCATTTCGACTAATGCCGGATATGCATGCACACTACGTTGTCTAAACTGGGAGTACAGGACATACTAACCATATTGCTTAATTTTTAACAGACATGACACTCTGCCTCTAAGCACTTTTAGACATTTTATTTAATTAATTATATTTATAACTCTACACCACACCCTAAACAGTTTTTCAGAAAGTGCCTTTTTAATGAGTTTCTTCGATGGCAAATTTGTAGAATTAATGTACGGTTATTTAAATGATGCAAAGCAGTAGTATAAAAAGGCTGTAATATAATACTACGGAAAAAAAGCATGTAGGTTTAAAGCGGACATTCATATATGACCTTTGTACAGTCCACCCACGAGAGCTGTTTTCACGACAGATTCTTAGATAGAGAGGTTTGTGGTGTACAGAAACGGTTTGTATATACCGTAAAGCTGAGTCAAGCAGTATTAGCATGTGTTTAAGCAACATTTCCTGCATGATTTTAGAGATAATAGAACATCCGTTGCCGTCAAGGACACCGCTACCCATCGGTCCCCTACCCGGTAGCTTTGTTGCAGTATTTACTGTTGCGGCCTGACAATTTTTTTAGCTAAGCCTCATTATTGACTGAAGCTATTCTCTTCTGAGAATATCTGTGTGTGATTCCTTGGAAAGTTTGTGGAACAATAAGGTTTAAATACTAATAAGACAGAATGTGACAGCAGGCGTTTTATACATTTTCCCAAAAGTTCAGTTCATAGACTAGATTTGCATATCACAGAAAACTTTTACAGCTGTTTTGTTCACCTGCAACCGAAACGGCAATGACGTGCTATAAATATCTTTCTCACAAAACTGCTGAGTTATCAGTCGCATGATTCATTTATGGCTCATCATAGTAAATGACTACTGTCTGCAGCACATTCATTTTGTTCTCCTCCAGAACTCTATTGAGGAGATATGGATTGAAAACAGTCAAGAGAGTTTATATATTTTCTAGTTGAGTGACCTCACTAGCAGGGCGTGTGTATGTTAAGGTGACCTTGTCCTGAAGGTTTCCTGCAGCGCTCCTGGTCACACTCTCGTCATCTGCTGGTGGTTTCTGGTCACTGCATCCATCACTAGACTGAAGGAAAGCAACCTCACGACACCAACGTGATTAGGTGAATATGAGAGATTTGAATGGGGAATTTTTACATGAACTTAATTTAACTGAGTTGTTTCTACTAAAAATGAGTATGGTCAGCTTTACTTAAAGGATTAGTTCACTTTCAAATGAAAATTACCCCAAGCTTTACTCACCCTCAAGCCATCCTAGGTGTATATGACTTTCTTGTTTCTGACCAAGACAATCGGAGAAATATTAATAAATATCCTGATGCATCCAAGCTTTATAATGGTAGTATGTGTTACCCAATGAGTATGAGCTGAAGAAAGTGCCTCCATCCACATCCATCCATCATAAACATATTCCACACGGCTCCGGAGGATTTATAAAGGCCTTCTGAAGCGAAGCGATGCGTTTGTGTAAAAAAAAAAAAAAAAAAAAAATCCATATTTAACAAGTTATGAAGTTAAATATGTAGCTTCCACCAGACCGCCTTCCATATTCAAATTATGGAAAAAACGTCAGTTCCGTAAGTTGAAAAGGGAAGACATAGGACATAAAGCGTAAGCTTTTTGAAGAATACGGAAGGCGGTCTGGCGGAAGCTACATATTTTAATTTATAACTTGTTAAATATGAATATTGTTTTTACACAAACACATCGCATTTAGAGGAGTTTCTGTAATGTTTCTGAATTTTGTGGTTACCATTATGCAGAAGAGTGGCGCCTGTGTTAGGGCTGTGAGCACTCATATGCACGATGGAATTCCTGTTCTCAATTTAACTGAGTTTGTTCAATGAGTTATTTTTTTGAGTGCATTTTGTAAAGCAAATAGTTAAGTTAATAAGATAAATTAAGTCAATGAATGTGTTCCTTACGTAATAAACATAACAGTATTACATAAACTGCACATATATGATGTAACAGTGACAAATTCAAATGATTTGTATTTACTAAAAGAAGTGTCAGCTTTACTTGAATTTCTTTATTTATACAAATTACTTTAGTTGAGCGGAACCACATGACGTTGCTTTTTTTTTTTAAAGTAAATCCAACAGTTAATTTTTTTTTGAGTGAAGTGAAAATGCAAATTCACTCTCTGACAGCTTATGCAAGCCAATTTCCCCCACATAACTGCCACAAAGTATTGCTTTTGTAAATCGTAAATATGAAAGTAGAAATTATGACAAACTAAGTCCTATTAATGAGATGAAAATTCGAAATTATGACATACCAAGTCAAAATTATGACATTTAAAAGTCATTAAAATTATGACAAACCAAGTCGAAATTATGACTTTAAAAGTCATCAAAATTATGACATACTAAGTTGAAATGTACATAAATCTTAGTCATAATTTCGACTTTCATAATTCATAATTAAGATTTGTGCAGCTCAGTGGGTAGCACTGTTACCTCACAGCAATAAGGTCCCTGGTTCGAGCCACAGCTAAGCCAGGAATCCTTAGGCCTGGGCGATAAAACGGTATCAATATTTATCGACGGGACGTCTTAATCTATAACGATAGAAAAAATGTTCGATATAATTCTCGATATTGTTTCACTTAAATGCGTTAAAAATGTAAACAGACATGAAGTTCGGTAGCATGAACAACTCTTAAGCTCGCTCCGTCCCTGGATCACAAACAGACGTGCTGCGAGTGACAAGCAAACAAGTTGCTCTGGAGTTCAGTTGCGCAATCACCGCGTGAAATCAGAACACGCAAACATATGAAAATGAGTGCTGTACCTGCCGGCGACGAGGAGATTGTGAATAAAAAAAGGACATGTCAGTGTGGCAATTTCATGGTTTCCTTACGTCTTACTACTTCAAAGTTCGTCTTGAGAGAGCAGTTGTCATGTCGGTATAAACAGCTGCAGTGTTTTCAACAACACAGTATCTTTATTTCTGTTACAAATATTCAAATTATCACAGAAATACTGAGATAAAAGTTTATAGTTCAGATATAAACACTAATGTTTATGTTATCGATCAAAATTGAGCAAATCCGCTTCTGAAAGAAACTTGGCGCTGAAAACGACGAATTTATCGATTACATTGTTTCACCACCAGGTGGCGACAAGTGACTGTTAAAAAATGTATTTGACATTGAATCTTCATTCAACAGATTCTTTTAAATACACTGATTCATCCAGTAATGAAACAAGAGTATTTATGAGCGAGTCATTGAATCATACATCCAAACAGATTTGGATGTATGATTCCGGTTTTCTCCAAAGACATGCAGGTTAGGTGGATTGGATGTGCCAAAATTGTCTGTAGGAGTGTGTGTGAGTATGAATGTGTCCCAGCACTCTCAGTGCTGGGTTGTGCCAGGAAGGGTGTAAAACCTGTGCCAAAACAAATGTGTGTGTGAAGTGTACCCTGCAAATGAGCGAAAATAACACGATGATGATGATGATGTCATAATTAAGATTTACCAAAGATTGTTTATGTTGGAGGAAATGGGATTCCATAGAGATTAATCTACTAAGGACAACTTTTTTATGGTGAAATAAGCATTGTAGTCACTAAATATTTGCTTAGTCATCTCTAAAGCTTACTTGAACTTGTTTTAGATTTAGAAACATAACTTTATGGCACCTTATGAAGAACTTCACACACAAAATGCTTTATACGTTGTACTGTAATTTGCCTTGGGCCCATTCACCTCAACCTACAGGGGAATAAGTTTGTGAGCACCGTCTAGTGGTGTATTATGTGCAGGGTCATCCAAGGCCATAGTGAAAAAAAAAAAAAAAAAAAAAAAAAAGAGGTTTCCACCTCCAAATAAAAAATAAAAAAGTAATTGCAACTTTTTATCTCACAATTCTGACTATTAGTTTACATCTCGCAATTGTGACTTTTTTTTCAAAATTGCATGATATAAACTCACCATTGCGAGTTAAGTCAGAATTGTGTGATACATTATCTCAGTGCATGTCTTCATTTAATACACTGTGTTCTAGTACTTATTTAAATGAAGGATTGAAAAAAAAAAAAAAACAAACATGTATGTTTACAACAGTTTTTTTTAAATCACCATGTCAAAATAGACCTGTCCTTCCTCTTCAGAGCAATTGCGTGGGTACTTGAAACCACAAAGGACTCCTATAATAGAGGAACACTTTAATTCCTCACGGTGACATTGAGATAAGCTTCCGCATGACAGAATCCAGCTATTTCTATATTAAAGGGAAAGTTCACCAAAAAACAAAAGTTCTGTCATTATTTACTCACCCTTCATTCAAACCTGCATGACTCTCTTTCTACTGCTGAAAAAAGGAATATTTTAGGATGCTTAAGCTGCTATTTTAATACAATGATTGTCCCTGGTCTCCATTCACTATCATTGTACGGAAAACAGCAGCTTGGACATTCTGCTAAATATCTACTTTTGTGTTTCACGCAAGAGAAACGGGTTTGGAACAACATGAGGTTGAGTAAATGATTACAGATTTTTTTTTTTTTGTGCGATCTGTCACTTTAAATAGCTTCTAGGCGATGCCACCATCAAGGGATTTCTAAGTTAAGTTAAATTTGCGTGAGTCATAACATAATCCCAAAATAATGAAGTTCACATAAGCTCTTGTCCCCAGTGACATGGACAAGGGTAAGCTAATTTATTCATATCAAGCAAATGGCTTCCTGTTTCTGCCACTTTTCATTCACACTTGTATTTATTTTACAGACACGTCTACATTTTGAGGCAGAATATATTAGCGCAATTTCCTCAGGATATGGTGGTCTCCTGCCTTCACTGCTGTGAGATCGAGTGGCACTCATCTAGTGTCCTTCACACTGCATTAATCGCTGTTTGCGTTCGTCCTCAGAGAACAGCGCTCCCTATTGCTCTTCCTGTCTCATGCAGCACCATCCCCCAGCACCCCCACCAAACTCACACGTGCAAACATGTGCACGACTCCTAGATATACAACAAGGAAAAAGAGCACGGGGAAACCAGGTGGGATAAGCAGGTCTACCCTTATGGTGGCTGCACACACACACACACTTGCACACGCTATGATTGTGACGACAGATTGCTATGCTATTTTTAGAGCCAGTCAATTTACCTTGCAACTTCACTTACCCTTAAGCATATTAATACGGAAGAATACTTTACCTACGTAACAAGATACTCCAAATTTGCTGACTCTGAGAAAGGATTGTATTTCTGTACATTTCATGCATCAATGTGGAAAATGAAAGAAGGAGACAGAGAATGAAACAGAGAGAGTGTCAGATGTCACTGAGATGAATTGGAACTGCCACTGCAGCAATTTAAGGCTTGACCTTGAAAGCACGAGATGATGGGTTGGTCACATTACCAAGGCAACAGTGAGCTGAAGTGAAGAGCCTTTAATTGTACCTATTTGACCTCCTCATGAAAAATAGACAATAGAGCACACCTGTGATGGCCTAATTCTTAAACTGCCTTGGGCTCAGTTACAGGCTAAAGTATGTGTGAATCCTGCATACATTACCTGAGAGATTTTATCAACAATTACTTCTATAAAAGGTCAAATTAATGAGATTTAAGGTGTTGGACAGATCAGTTTTCCTGCAATTGTATATTTGCTGTCTATTTTCTCTATACAAAATTTGTTTTTAACAGTTTTTTAAATCACTGTCAAAAGAGACCTCTTCAGAACAACTGTCTGGGACATAAAAAACAGCCAGATTATTTACAGCTTTATAACTTTTGATTTTAATTCATTAAATAAAAATAAAAATAGGCTACTTAAAAACTGCACGACAATTAACCATGTTTTTTTGGCATATTGATTACCATTTGTATAACCACACAAATACCATAGTTAAACTATGTTTTTTTTTAAGCATAACCATTTGTGGTTACCATGGAATAACTACAATAACAATAGTTTTGTAGTAAAACCATAGTTAATTTCCCTATTAGTGAATGAACAAACTCATCCCATGAAGTATAATGAATGACATAAACATAAGACATATTTTCACTTAAACAGCTTTACAGTTGCATTTACAGTTAGCCTATTACAGGTTTTTTTTTTTTTTTTTTTTTTTTTTTTACAATCGCTAGGACCCATTTCTCAATACTTGGGTCACTTTTTCAAAACTCTTCACACAGTGAGCACAACAGAAATCTATGTGGGCTAAACTGTGGATCATCTATTATTGCTTTGGCACAAAATGCATTCAATGATTACATGTTTTAAATTACATTCATTCTTTTCTCACTTCAACACAACAAATGCCAAAACTCAGTGTACCAACAGGCCAATTTGTGTTCACAAGACTCTCTCTCTCTCTCTCTCTCTCTTCTCAATATTTACTTTATTATTTGCGCTCACAACTGCCAACTTTTTTAGTGCAGAGGAGTCATTCAAGTCAGGTGAATGGGTGCGAAGTCTGAGCTATATAAACCTTCGATCTTTTCTCACAGCACAGGTTCTTCATTCTCTGTATTCAATGCTCAGCTAAAAACACCTGAAATACCATCACAGCTTATTGCAACAGTTAAGATAAGATCTTAAATCTATTTAAAAACTATTTTAATCAAAAAAATAAAAGCAATGGCATTTGACAGTCTTTGTTCCAACAATATGTAACAATGTTTGTACTGCAGCATATTTTATCACTTAATGTTATGAAGCGAAAAGCGTTATGAACACTGTTTTATTTCTCCTGCGTCACTCTAGCCCCGCTCACTGTAAAATGTCATTGGTCCAAAATCCTGCTCCTCTAAAGCCCAAAGTATAGTTCACTTTTTACGCGTACAGTGTACAGTGCGCATGACGCAAATTTGTATGCGCAGGTTGCACAGATGCATTAAAAAAAAAAAAAAAAAAAATTCAATAATTAGTTTATCCACAAGGTGGCAACCATGCCCTGGGGGCAACGATTCACAAGGTAGTCAAAGATAAACTGCATAAACAGAACAGACTGGAGCTCATGCAAGCTACAGCGACAATGGAGGCCTACATAGACGAGAGATTGTGCAAAGAGGTTAGAAAGTATCCTCATTTGTACAACTCTTGCATGAAAGAATACAAAGTTGTTTACATGGGTTGTAACTCGTGGCGAGAGATTGTTCAAAACTGCGCATGCGTTGAACGCCTGTGTATGCGTACGAGTCAAATGAAGTATACTTTCCAAGGCTGTGCGTTAGACTAGCATACGCGTAAAAAAAAACGAAGTGTACCCAGGGCTTAAACATTTTTTGCTTTCAGTGTCAACAGACAATTTATTTATTTGCCTGATTAGGAGACTATATTACGAATTGTTTGTGTTGTAACAAATTGCTAAATAGAAATGCAAACATAAATCTTCTAAAATTACTCAAACGGTTGATATTCATGCAGAAAGCAGAACACAGAATTTCTATTCTATGCTGTTCACATCTGACAAGAGTGTGGGCTGCAGAGGTGAAGTGTGACGTATAAGTTTTGAGACAGACGGATGATTCAACGCCTTGCATACTTAATTTAGAGTCAGTGTGTAGGATACACTGAAAACAGGTTTAAAGGGGATTAACGGGTCAAATTTAGCATGAGGGAACAAAATGGGGCATGTGTTTGTCATAGCACCCTTGATTCCTGATTTAGCAGTGGAGAGGGTCTGGAAATGTACGGTGCTTAATGACACAGTGTGTAGGATGCAGCTCTGGAGAAAAGTGCACTGTGGGCTCAAAATGCAAAGATGTGAGAATACAAAACAGTCTTTTGTCCCATTTATCAATGTAATTTCAATTTTGATTTAATAAAAGCATAAATTGACAGAGATATTACTATTATGTGCAATAAAGTGCTACAAACAAAAACACTTTAAAACATCATGTCTATCATCTATCATGCGTGTCTGTTGTGTACATGTGAAAGTCTGTGACTGATCTGGTAATGCCTTTTACCCACTTCCTGTTTTCATCTGAGCTCTCTAATGCAAAACAGACAACATTTGGCATACAGTGCATTCATGCAGGATGGTAGTTTTGCCATATGACCATTATTTTTTTATTATTATTTTTTTTATTTTAAAGGGGTCATATCATGAGGAATCAAATTACCCCTTAATCTTTTGAGAAAAAAAAAAAAAAAAATTAAGTACTGGAAAAACATTGTGACTTTCAGAACACAAAACATTGAGTTCTTATTTTTAACAATATCCCTGGACATTTCAGTTTGATCTTAGCAGTTTGTATCGCACATGTACATTTATTCAATTAGCAGGCACTTTTATCCAAAGCAACCTAATAATGAGGAATACAACTGTAATTTTTAGGTTTTCTTTTCAAGTCTTAAAAAAACTAAATTGTGACTGTTTTGGCACAAAACAAGAAAAAACAAAACAAAAAAACATTAATATTATAGGCACAACTTATTTTATTATTATTATGATGATATGACCCCTTTAAAACTGAGAAATTGATAGAAGTGGATCAGAATAACAACAAAGTACAGTATACAATCAAGAACACCAGAATTACAATCATCATATCACAATTTTATGTGATAACATTTTAAACAATATGATTGACATTTTTTTTTTCTATTTTACACAGATATGTTTGATCTATATAACAAATTCTGTGTGCAAAATGCTGATCCATTGCTTTTACAGTAACTGAAAAACAGCAAAACTTGTTCACCGTTCCACTTCTGTCAGACTAAATGGCACTTCAAGTCTGCTGCACTTCCTCTCCTTTCTCCTGTAGCTGTTGGTTGTACCTACACACACACACAAATACAAAGTGTGTCACTCCTTTTGAATGCATAATGTTAGCCATAGCACTGCAGGTGCTGAATGAACACAATAGGTTGCTGGGAACAGGAACACATGTCTTCATGACAGTCTGTTACCTCTCACTTTTTAACCTGCAGTTTCTCAACTCTGGTCCTTGAGGTCCATTTTCCTGCAGAGTTTTGCTCCAACCCCAATCAAACACACCTGAACAAGCTAATCAAGGTCTTCATGATTACTAGAAAGTTATAAGCAGATCAAGGTTGGAGCTAAATGCTGTGTTCACACCATGTTGTAATTACCATAATTTTGAGATGACAACACATGACGTTCTACTCGAGCTGTTCATGTCCTCAGACTGGGAATTATGCATTTCTATGGCAGCAGTATCAATGCCTAAAATAATCTGCAGCGGTCACGTGGTACAGCGGTCACGTGGTACAAGTAGGAGCTCTCAGAAAATTCCCAGCTTACAAGTGAAAAATTATCCCATAATTTACTCACCCTCAAGCCATCCTAGGTGTATATGCCTTTCTTCTTTCAGCCAAACACAATTGGAGTTCTATTAAAAAATATCCTGGCTCTTCCAAGCTTTAGAATGGGAATGAATGGTACCATTTTATTTGAAGCCCAAAAATATTGCATCCATCCATCATAAAAGTAATCCATACGGTTCTAGGGGGATAATAAAGGCCTTCTGAAGTGAAGCAATGCGTTTTTGTAGGAAAAATATCTATATAAACATATAATTATAACTTTATAACTAAACTGTAATCACAAGCTTCCGTTAACACCCGTCCACATGTTCACGTGATAGTCGAGTTCGGACGTAGGGCATAGCGTAAGCTAAAGTGAGAGTAGACGCCTCTCGCGGTTCAAACAAATAGGGCTGGGCAACAAAGTCAAGCTCCTCCGACATTTCTCTTTAAAAATTCTCATTTTAGACTTTTAATTCGTGACTGGTGTTTTGTTTTGCTCTATCCTCTGCACTTCTGCGTTCACCAGTGCGTCTTGTGTCGGGTTACAGGTCGACTGGAACTACTAGCATACTGTCGTTACTGGAAGCCAGGTATTATAGTTTATAAAGTTATAAATATGGTTATTTTTCTTACAAAAACGCATAGCTTCACTTCAGAAGTCCTTTATTACCCCCTGAAGCCATAAGGATTACTTTTATGATGGATGGATGCACTTTTTTGGGCTTGAAAAAAAATGGTACCATTCACTCCCATTTTAAAGCTTGGAAGAGCCAGGATTATTTTTAATATAATTCAGATTGTGTTTGGCTGAAAGAAGAAAGACATGGCTTGAGGTTGAGTAAATTATGGGATAATTTCATCTTGTGTGAACTATCCCTTTAAGAGCTCTATGAGGACATAAACGCTTTTTACAAGTTGAAATCTCATAGTCACAGTAATTACGACATCTGTAGGTCAAGGGCCAGAGTTGAGAGCTGTGCTAAACTCTCCATTACTTCCAGTTCGCCATCCCCAGGACTTATTTTTCTCAAAAAACTCATGTAATATAATTACAAGGCACCTTCACAACCTCCACCAACATAGGAGCCGATCCTATGGCCAAGCGCCCACGGAAAAACACATAATATTCTCAATTCATTTTGATCTATAAAAAAATCTATTGAGATTCAGGAACCTCTCTGATTGGTGGATCTCATATCGGGTCCCAGCGGGTCGTACTCATAATACACACAATTTTACCTTTATGTTTAGCATTAGAGCATAACAACCTGACACAAAAATTTGTGCTTTCTGTTTTTTTGCACAATGATAAATAGCATTTTAAGTAATTAACTCCAAAATCATCAGGTCTATCAGCGATATAATTTATTATTGAGTAATAAGCATGTTAAAATGTTTTAGGGGGCATTTGTTGAATATGTGTTTAATAATTTAGCCCAGATATCATTTGCTCAAGGAAGTGAATAAAGACGTGTTTATATTTGGTTGGTAATGTATTTGCACTTGCAGGTTTCCAATTAAAAAAGAAAGACATTTGGTTATGGAAGGTGGGCACCCACTGGCAGAAACATAAATCAGTGCCAACTGTATGTCTACCAACATTTAAGCCTGGGGCCATGATACATATCTCAATCATTTGTGGAGGCCATAACAAATATCTCATCTTTTTGTGTACATAAAACAGTTGTTTCAAATACTGATGGAGATCACATACAGTATCATGGTTTATCATAAATTACTATGCCAGTCATAGGCAACACTGAGCCTCAAAGTCCACTGTTCTGAATAGTTTAGTTCCATCCCTATTTAAATCCAACTGAAAAATCAAACAAGTCCTCAAGATTACATGAAAATTACAGGCAGATGAGTTCGATTAAGGAGCTAAATACTGTAGGATTGTGGACCTCAAGAGCCAGAGTTGCCCATCCTTGGACTATTCTATAATAACCTATGCATGATAATCCGCAGTGTTTTTGTAATATATGTGTGTTATTATAGTAGTGCAATTTTAAAAATGAAGAAATCAGTACATTTACTAACTTGAAAATAAAAGTATAACAAAATTTACTTTACATATAGACAAATACATTTATTTATAAAATAATTAATTTAATTTTATTAGTTTTTTAAATAATTAAAAAAACTTCTATGCAACTTTTAAACCTCAAACTGTACAATTCATCACATGGAATCAACCAGTAAACAATGACTGAATTGAAAAACACCCTTTTGATACACAATGTCTCTCAGCAAAAGTAAATATTGGTACTAAATACGTAGTAGGCCCAAGGCAAGTGTGATAAACAAGTGTTTTTGTGTATGTGTTTAGTGTGAAAACATTACGTAACAAGTAATTTGAGGTTTAATTAAAAAAAATGAGTCAAACTGTCAGTGTTGGTGAATAAAATTAAATAAATAAAACTAAGTTTAAATAAATAAAACTATGTAGTAACTCTTCTACATTTTGGTAGCTTGATATTAGCTTAAAAAAAAAAAATACTGTAGCTTTTGATGCTGCCACTCCAAATAGATCATTCTCGATTTTCTGTCAGATAAATACTTTGGGGGGAAAAAGGGATCTGATTTACTTTATTTAGTTAGTTTTAATGCATTTAAAAATATTATGTCAGTTACTAGCTTGTTGAACTCCAAATCATTAAACTCAAAGTCTTTGCAGCTTAACCTTACGACTAAGCTTGTCTCTTGTGTGTATTGATTGATGGTAGTAAACAAAGCTGACCTTAGAACAGAACTCGTAATGACTAACCTCCATATTCTTACGAGCTGGGTGGTTCCACATATGCCCAGGAAGAAGTTAACAGCAAACAGAGCCCAGTTCTTGGGAATGATCACCAAGCAGTACCTTGACCAAATTAATCCTGGAAAGAAACCAGAGAGAGTCGCTGTGTTGAAATAAAAATCCTCATTGCAGAATCAACAATTTGTGTGGGTAAAGTGGGTTAAGGCCTTAGCCTTGTTAAATGAAGACTTATATAGGTCAAAACTTAGGCCAAGATCACACTTGAGCTACTGAATCGTAGTTGAACAATTTTTTTAAACTAATATGCTAAGAGAAAAGACTAGCTGCCTCAGAAATGCTCTCTCAGAGTCAGAAATACAAACACAGAGAGAATATTTTCTTGACTGTCAAATTAGATCTACTGCTCAGATATTTAGTTTCCTGGGTTTGTTTCAAGTTCTATTTTCAGCCAAACTCATCTCAGGTTACTATGAGGCTTTAGATGAGATATTCTAATCTAGAGGACACTGACAACAGCTACTGATGTTGATAAATCTTGATCAAACAACATTGAGCAAGTCTCTGTCATGTCACTTGAACAAGTACCTGTGGCTGTAATGACGCAGGACTGAGAGAGACTGAGCTTTTCTGGTGGCCGGGTCAAATCAGAAAATCCAGCGACAACTAAACCCTGCATGAGGAAAGAAAGAGCAAACAACAGTGAGCTTGGCAACTTTGATCAGCAGGAAATTCATAATATGACTGAATTTACCGCAGCATTACAACATTTCAAATTGCAAAATGTGCACTGCCAATTTGTTAACTTAAAGCTAAAGTTCACTCAAAAATCATCCTTATCACCCTTTTGTCTTTACAAACCGCTCTTCCAAGGGACACAAAATAAGAAGCTTAGCAGAATGTTCTAGGTGCTCTCTTCCATATAATGAATGAGGATGGGGAAGCTCAAGCTCGAAAAAGCAGCACAAAAGTAGTCCATGTGACTTCCACACTACATTCCGAATCTTACGAAGCCATAAAATTGTTTCGTGTAAGGACAAGACTGGAATTTAAGTTACACCTTAAAATCTAGCTTGGCAGGGGTGGTCACTGTTTCTTTGTATAGAAAGAGCAGCAACATTCTGCTACTTTTATGAACTTATGCGTTCCACAGAAGAAAGAATGGGTGTTAAAATGCATGTGGGTGAGTAAATGATGAACAATTCCCTACTATAACTAGTTATTTTCATAGCATTCTCTATAATCAAGTAAAACACAAACTTCCAAGGCCAAGACAATCAACAATTTAGCCATAGAACTGCAAACATGTAAAAGCCGAAGATGGTAAAAGGCGATGATGAGTGCTGTATTTTAATATTTGTGTATTTTTAATATTTCAACTGTGAGGGGAAAACAATTCTCATCTCACCCATTTAAAAACAGGTGCCCAGAAGAAAACCGTCTTTGGCCCTTGAGGGGAAAAAAAAAATTTCTGTGAGAAATTATGACATACTGCTACTGTAAAAAACAGACTTGCTGTTGGTTAATTTTTTTTTTAATTTGATGCTCTTAATTCCGTAAAACTTGTAGAAGAAGAATGCTTGTGATCAGATAAGATTCATCTAAAAATGTCATACAGTGTATGATAAGAAATTATCATCCAGAAGTGCTGGAGTAGTCCAAGCAATGTTTAAACCTTAAAAGGTTAGTTCACCCAAAAATGAAAATTCTGTCATTAATTACTCACCCTCATGTCGCTTCAAACCCGCAAGACCTTCGTTCATCTTCGGAACACAAATTAAGATATTTTTGATGAAATCCGTGAGCTATCTGGCCTCCGATAGACTGCAACACAATTTCCAATTTCAAGGCCCAGAAAGATACTAAAGACATCGTTAAAATAGTCCATGTGACTACAGTGGTTCAAGCTTAATCTTATGAATTACGAGAATACTTTTGTGCGTAAAAACAAACAAAAATAATGACTTTATTCAACAATTTCTTCTCTTCCATGTCAGTCTCC
This sequence comes from Ctenopharyngodon idella, assembly GCF_019924925.1. Classification (NCBI taxonomy): domain Eukaryota; kingdom Metazoa; phylum Chordata; class Actinopteri; order Cypriniformes; family Xenocyprididae; genus Ctenopharyngodon; species Ctenopharyngodon idella. The sequence goes on along the minus strand of NC_067220.1, from coordinate 13,112,299 downwards.
TACACAGTTGACGTTGTAAACAGGCTGAACGACTGTAGTCACATGGACTATTTTAACGATGTCTTTACTACCTTTCTGGGCCTTGAAAGTGGTAATTGTGCTGCAGTCTATCTGATGCCTGATAGCTCATGGATTGACTCAATAATATCCTTATTTTTTGTTCAAAAACATGAACGAAGGTCTTACGGGTTTTTAACAACATGAGGGTGAGTACTTAATTTTGGGTGAACGAAGCCTTTAAGGGTACATTTACATGACATCGATGTACTAAAAACTTAAGTTTTTCTTTGTGTTTTTCACGTACAGACGACAACATTGTCAAAATGATCCCTGTTCACACCGATCTGCGAAAACGACTAAAAGTGCTTTTATGCTGCCAGGCCAGTAGTTGGCGATGTCACTTTGTAAAGAAACACTAAGCGCCTATAGACTAAACATGTAATATGCATGTGCATGACGTCACCATTTTCAGGCCCCCAAAACGACATTGTCGTGTAAATGAATGCTATAGACTGAACACATAATACGCATGCGCATGACAAAATTTTCACAAATTTGCGTTTTTGTAGTTTACATGGAGATGATAACGTTATCATTTTCAAAAACTTGCATTTTGAAATGTTTTCAAAAGTTTATTAAATTAAAATTTAGGGGCTGTTTACACTTTTTATGCATTATGGCCATTCATTTACATTTTGGGGGCCTGAAAACACAAACTTGTGAAAACAGTGATGTCATGCGCAGCATATTACACGTTCAGTCTATAAGCACATAGTGTTTCTTTACAAAGTGACATCACCAACTACTGGCCTGGCAGCAGAATACAGCATTTTTAGTAGTTTTTGCGGATCAGTGTGAACAGGGATCATTTTGACAACGTTGTCGTCTGTACGTAAAAAACGCAAAGGAAAAACTTTTCCATTTTTAGCACATTGTTGTAAACGTATCCTTAGCATCAACGGCACAGGGACAAACAACTCCATCAAGAACTCTGGAAAGAACAAAATAGGAAACCAACGCTGCATCTGAAATCGAATCCTTCCCTAATATATAGTTTGCGAAAAACAGTATGCGAAAAACAGTAGGCGAAAAGTCCCCAGATTACCTACTTCTTCTGGTGAGATTCTGAGGTGCGCATACGATAGACACCTTAGGCCTTGTCCCAAATGGCACACTTCTATGCACTTTCGGTCTTGTGGACTTACAATGGCTGCCGCATGCGCGTGTCCGTTAAGTCCACGAGACCGTAGGGTGTCCCATTTGTAAATTTTAGGCTTCAGAAGGGTGCACGCAAGCGCCCCCTTTGCGGCCGATATGCGCCCTCGATGCACACTTTTGCGACCTCCGCGGCAGACTTCTTCCCGACAGTCAAAGCGGCGTTACGTCACGAAAGTGCGGACTCGTAGGAAGGCCGTGAGTGTTTAGGGTGCCATTTGGGACAGGGCCTTACAATCCCATGAGGCCACAGAAGGGAATTTATGAATGGAGGAGAAACGACGCAACTGACGCTGGTAGGTCACATGATAATGACAACATGGCGGATATAGTACGTCCAGATTACATTTATACTACCCACATTCATACTATATAGAACATACTTTTTTTAACGGTCGCAAGGTTAGTTCAAATTCAAATGTAGTACCAACTCAGACAGTATGTGATTTCAGAAGCAGTGCAGGTCTAGGTGGTTATGGTGGACAGGACACCATACAACACAATACATGATTAAGTGGGACAGAAAGATGCACATAAGACTACCTCATTCAAACTGTCCAAGCCAGGCCCTAAAAGTATTTTGATATTTAAATCAGACTTAAAATGTATGCACAAATTGCAGCAGCAAACAAATGACCCTAGATCATTTCTCATAACTAAAAGCTTTCTGAGCCATTTTGTGATCCCAAGGTTATTTTATATGGATGTATGAAGTTCATTTAAGTAGTTCATTCATATAGATGTGTTCAATTAACGTCAAATTGTATTTGCTTTACAACTTAAACTGTAAAATGTTTGCATGAAAGATGTGCTTGTGCCATCTTTCTTTGTAATAACTGCCACTTGTTTAATGCATTTAAGTATCTAAATTCATTTAGGGGTCACTGTATGGCTGCATGAAAAGTAACATTACGGAGATAATAAAAGACGCTAAGATGATAATATAGAAAACATGAGTTATACACATGCTTTAAAATATGAATAATGCAATAATTAGTCAATGACTGGCTAGTGTGTTTCTTCAGACAGGAACAGAGTAATTTCTTTACCAGCAGGATGATTGTAGAGAGGTCTTAATTTAGGCGGCAGCATTAACTCGATCCTGTCCAGGGTCCGGTGATACGTCGCTCTCATACCACCGGAATAAAAACGACATGATTGAAGTCGTAAATAAAGTCTGCTGCTACTCATAGTCATTCAATGCAGTGATCAGAGCACGATGTCGATGGGAAGTTACGTCTGTGCACCTTCTCTCCACCCTTCGCAACGACCTATCACAATGTCACCATCACCGAAAACACGTCAGCGAGCCTACAGGAACACAAACAATGAGATACGTGAGGTCGATCTTGAATAATACAGTGAGAAATGAATGAATGGATGAATAAATGACCTATCTCTCACTCTCTATATCTATTTTAAAATGGGCTCCTTGGATCTCTACAGGGAAAATGTGGTCATATGATCTATTAATAGGTAACAGACTACTGAAAATATAAAAGCGACTGCAGTGCTCATCATCAAGTAGGCTACTAACGGCTTCTGTCCAGCAGATGTCACTATCGGTCTAATCGACGCCTGGTGAAAATCCCGTTTTGGCTTGTGGAAACGAACGAGAAGAAGAGAGAATACATTTGGAGCAGAAAATTGTTCAAATCTTTAAATAATCCATGAAGAAGAAGCTATGAAATCTTGATTGTTAATAGCCTACAATTTCCAGTAGCCCCTCACTGCAAAACACACGAGATCCAAAGGGTGGAGACTGGTAGGTTTAGAGACATGTAAAGTGTTTTTCACGTTAGCTTTTTTAAAAATCGTCCCGCTGTTTTTAGTGATTAAAATCACTGCAGGTGCTGTATATGGATCACAAGTGCCCAAAACTTGCATCTTGTTCATATATTTTTGTTTTTAAGATGGAAAATTGACAGGCTTGTGCTGCAGTTACATGGCTGTTTTGCCCGCCAGGGCTCCGCGACAGTCACGTGACTGAAAACTGACTAGGCTACATCATCTGAAAATACAGTAGCCTATTACACAACCTTGATAAAGTCATTTTAGCAGTCAGCTGGTTTTAATCATGTCACACTCACTGTCTGTGCATGACTGATATATTTACACATAACACAAAATGAAACTAATTTTTTTTACAACCAGAATTCCAGAAATGTTTTTTAAATTTGAATAAAATGAAAACTAAAAGACTTTCAAATCACATGAGCCAATATTTTATTCACAATAGAACATAGATAACATAACAAATGTTTAAACTGAGAAATTTTACACTTTTATCCACTAAATGGGCTCATTTCAAATTTGATGCCTGCTACAGGTCTCAAAAAAGTTGGCACGGGGGCAACAAATGGCTGAAAAAGCAAGAAATTTTGAAAAGATTCAGCTGGGAGAACATCTAGCAACTAATTAAGTTAATTGATATCAGGTCTGTAAGATATAAAAGGGATGTCTTAGAGAGGCAGAGTCTCTCAGAAGTAAAGATGGGCAGAGGCTCTCCAATCTGTGAAAGAGTGCGTAAAAAGATTGTGGAAAACAATGTTCCTCAACGGCAAATTGCAAAGGAGAAATCTCTGTGCGTAAGGGGCAAGGCCGAAGACCTTTATTGGATGCCCGTGGTCTTCGGGCCCTCAGACGACACTGCATCACTCATCGGCATGATTGTGTCAATGACATTACTAAATGGGCCCTGGAATACTTCCAGAAACCACTGTCTGTAAACACAATCCGCCGTGCCATCTGCAGATGCCAACTAAAGCTCTATCATGCAAAAAGGAAGCCATATGTGAACATGGTCCAGAAGTGTCCTGTGGGCCAAGGCTCATTTAAAATGGACTGACGCCGTGTCCTCCGGGCTAAAGAGGAGGGAGACCTTCCAGCGTGTTGTCAGCGTTCAGTTCAAAAGCCAGCATCTCTGATGGTATGGGGGTGCATAAGTGAATAAGGTATGGGCATCTTGCATGTTTTGGAAGGCATTACGAATGCTGAAAGGTATATAAAGGTTTTAGAGCAACATATGCTCCCCTCCAGACGACGTCTGTTTCAGGGAAGGCCTTGTGTATTTCAGCAGGACAATACAAAACCACATACTGCAGCTATTACAACAGCATGGCTTCATCGTAGAATAGTCCTGCCTGCCTGCAGTCCAGATCTTTCACCTATAGAGAACATTTGGTGCATCGTTAAACAAAACATACATCAAAGACGACCACAAATTCTTCAGCAGCTGGAAACCTATATCAGGCAAGAATGGGACCAAATTCCAACACCAAAACTCCAGAAACTCATAACCTCGATGCCCAGACATCTTCAAACTGTTTTGAAAAGAAGAGATGTTACACCATGGTAAACATGCCCCCATCCCAACTATTTTGAGACCTGGCATCAAATTTGAAATGAGCTCATTTTGTGTATAAAATTGTAAAATTTCTCCGTTTAAACATTTGTTATGTTATCTATGTTCTATTGTGAATAAAATATTGGCTCATGTGATTTGAAAGTTAAATTGTATTCAAATTAAAAAAATGTCCCAACTTTTCCAGAATTCGGGTTGTAAGAGTTATTATAAACCATAATGCAATTATATTGCACTACCCCAAATATAGCATGGGGTAGTGGGTCACATCTTTACACCATTTAGTGAATGGGAACACTGCTTATTCCTGGGCTTACCTCATTCATTTGAATATGGGTAAATGTGAAAATAATAAGATTCTATTTTGTATATTGCCTGGTATGAAAAATATGATTTTCTAGTGTATAGCATCAAAAAACAACTGTATACGTCTGAGAAAATAACAATCCACACACTTACAAGTACAAAACATGTGACATGTGGTTGGTTGTTTTTGTTTGTGTGTAACACATTGGTAATTTCAGTTTGAAGTTCCCTTTTGAACAGTAAATATACACTAACAGTAACTTGGTGTGTAATTTCTGCAACACTGGGGGAAACAAAGCCACAGTTGAATGGTAATCATTCCCGAGTCTTAATCGTAACATCTTAAAGGAAAAGTTCACCCAAAAATGAAAATTACCCCAAAATTTACTCACCCTCAAGCCATAGGTGTATATGACTTTCTTCTTTCAGCCAAACACATTCAGAGTTATATTAAAAATATCCTGGCTCGTCCAAGCTTTATAATGGGAGTGATTGGAGGATGAGGTTTTGAAGTTCATATTGATCAAAAAAGTGCATATTGATCATTAAACAGACTCCACGCGGCTCCGGGGGGTTAATAAAGGCCTTCTGAAGCAAAATCGATGAGTTTGGGTAAGACAAATATCCTTATTTAAAACTTTATAAAGTAAAATAATGAGCTTCTGGCGCCACAGCCATACGCATCCGACATAAGCTTGTTATTTTACTTCATAAAGTTTTAAAACATTTAGGTTTTGAGTAGATATCATCTATTTAAAACCTAAATGTAAAAAAAAAAAAAAAAAAAAAAACACCTTGAAATATCACGGTTGACTAGATGGGATAGAGAAGGTTGGTAACACTTTCCAGTATACTTCTACTGTCTACACCCTGTGTACTCGACATTAATTCACAGTTTAGGGCTAAGTAGAAGATTTATAAACTACTTTAATTTGTAGCAGACAAATATTGGAATATTATATCAAAGTTTAGACATACAACATGACACACCAAATACTGGCTTACAGGCATTAAAAAAAAAACTAAAAAAAAACATTTAAACATTCCCAGGTTTTCCCTGGTAAAACACTTTATAATGGGAAAGTCTCTATGAACCAGCAACAGCAAAAGTATTCATTATCAGTTTCATTACAGTTAAATTAATCAGCATTATAAAGAGCAAAAGTCTTCACTGAAAAATAAAGCTATGTGAGTCATTTGCAGCAAAGTGAAAGTATTTTTTAGAGCCGTATGGTTCATTTGTAAACATAGGATACCTTTTATTTTGACAGGCTTACGAAAAGCACGTATGCATTCACGAAATTCCGCTTTATCTTATTTCCTCCTAATCATGTGCTTCCTGGAACTCAGTGAATCATACGGAGTTTACATTCTCGTGTTGTGATATTGTAAAGCTCTGATGAATGCTCATGTGGTGTGGATTACTCTGAATTTACTCAGAAGACAACACAATTACATTAGGACTTCGGTTTTGCTTGCATTTCTGATGAACAGTCGACGCTTGTGGGTTGATTGCAAAACTTAGGAGGCAAGTCGTCATGTTCGTTTACATCCTAAATAGCCTACTGTAGATTACTCAATCACCTATCGTAATTCGCACAATGGTGACAATATAGACTGTAATATTGAGATGAACTGATATAGAATCATGACTAAAAGCGGAACTGTTTTTGTCATGAGTCACATGTACAGTATAGCTACTGAAAGCTGTCTGTGGAAAGTCCGTAACAACCCTCCCAAAAAATACCGGAAATTATTAAAAGATTTACTGGACCGATAGGTAGATAAATAGATAGACCGATTATGATTACTGGTGTTACTGATAAGCAAAAGATCAGAAGAGTTCAACACAACATCAAAATAAATGAGCGCACTAACTAGTCTAGGTGGAGGGGTACTGAACCTGATAGCTGCAGAACACTGTTCCCAACTAAATTTGAACACATCCACTAGCCGCAAAAGAGAGTATTTGGACACTTATGTCACAGTTTGTTGCATTGTTAGCAAATGTCACTTTGATATTCTGATATAAATCACAATAAGTCTCTTATGTTCACCAAGGCTGCATTTATACAGTAAAAAAAATTATTTGAAGCAACTAATTTATATTGTAATATATCTTAAAATGAATTATAATCCTGTGATAGCAAAGCTGAATTTTCAGCATCATTACTCGAGTCTTCAGTGTCACATGATCCTTCAGAAATCATTCTAATATGCTGATTTGCTGCTCAAGAAACATTTCTTCTTATTATCAGTGTTGAAAACAGTGCTGCTTAATATTTATGTGGAAACCGTGATACATATTTTCAGGATTCTTTGATAAAAAATAAAGTTAGAAAGAATAGCATATATTTGGGGGAAAAAAAAGGTATTTTAATGCGTCCTTGCTAAATAAAAGTATTAATTTCTTTCAAAAAGGAACCCTTACTGATTATGCAGAAAAAAAAAAAATCATTTTTATAAATTCTGAAATTAATGCATGTCTGAATTTTTTTTTGCTTTCACCATTTAGTCTTAATTTTCAAGGTAAAAGTGAAAGAAGGATTTGCACTGTCAAAACTTTCATTTCAGTCACACTATCGATCGCTCCAAACAAACTTAGATGGGTGGGGCCGGTATACTGTGCAACACTAAGCATATTAAAATATTAAGCATACGTTTTATAGCAACTGTAGCTTTGCTTTAAGGAAGTAGATCTTTTAATTCTAATAGCCCAATTAATACTCTATATTAACATATAAAATGGAGACATTAGCATTTGGTTTAAATTAATGGTAATCTTATTCCAGTATGTACAGTGTCATTGTAAGAGAGCCGCTCATAAAATTCCCCTTTTTGTTTTTGATACAGTTACAAGTTTGGGACATTCCCCAGATAAACTATATATGTATCTGTTCATAGATAGGATTCAGAATATGTTAGACATGCTGCGCCTTCTGATCATATTAAGTTTGCTCAGAAGAGGTCGGTAATTGACTCCTAATTTTTATGGCTAAATCTGAAACTGCTCTGGCTGGATGTTTCTAAACTGGATGGAGATGGTGGGAGGCTTATAACAACATCATTTTTTTTTTTTATTCCCCAGCTTACCTTTCAGAAATTGTAGGACAAGGAGACACAAATGTTGTGGTGGGTCAGGATGCTTCATTCTCTTGTACGCTGCCAAACCCGTCTGGAGTCAAACATGTCACCTGGCAGCGGGTGCGTGCGGATCAGTCTGTACAAATTCTGGCTACATTCAGCGAACGCTTCCAGGATAATGTGGATAAGGAGTATGCCAGTAAAGTCACTTTGACTCGTGCATCATTTAATTCAACATCTATTGAGATCAAAAACACAACATTTGAAGATGAGGCTTGCTACATTTGTTCCTTCAAAGTGTATCCATCAGGACCCATACGAAAAACCATGTGCCTCACTGTTAAAGGTAGGTAAATGCCTGCAACCAAACTAATTGAAATCACAAAGGTTTTCTCAGATTTTGAGTCAAAAACACTTGGATTAATTAAAAAAAGACAGGTTTTAACCAAAACGTTTAACTGTTTTTAAGACTAGGGCATATCAGTTTGGGGAAGGTTATGTTTTTCAAATGTGTAATTATATAATTTATTTTTACCAAAACAGAGGTTTGGTATTTGTTTTACATTTTAGAAATGGCTGAAAAGCCATTAATGGCTTATAATAGGCTATTTAATGGCAGGTTCCCATTGTGACAACTTACTCCATATAGTTTGACAATATTTCCCACTATTGGGGACATAAGGTTGATGTGTGTTAAATGATCTTTTTCATGGCAATAACAGTGGAAATGTTTAAAGTGCCCCTATTATGCTATTTTAAAGTTTCCTAATTTCATTTTGGAGGTCTCCTACAGTAGGTTTACATGCACCCAAGGTCAAAAAAACATAATTTTCTCATTACTTACATTATAGCATTACCTCTTTTCGGTTCAATTAAGGATCCAATCTCTCTAAACCTCTCCTTTCTGAGATCCTACTCTGATTGGTCAGATGGCCCAGTCAGTTGTGATTGGTCTACCGCTTACACCGCATGTAGGGAAACAAAATCGCCTTTACCATATCTGAATTTCAACCACAGATGCTTCCTCAGCACTTGTATAGTTCAAATAGTAACAATGGCTTCGGTTTTACTGACTCAACACATCCTCATCCTTTGGAAGCGCATGCAAAGTAGATTTGCTTATGAACACGCTGTCTTCTCGACATGTTGACAAAACGAAACTCTTCCAGGCATCAGCTACAACTACAGTGTTTGAGCGTCAAAGTAGACATTGTACACAGGAACTAATGAAGACCATAGGCTGGCATTAATTTGTTACAAACATAGGCTTGTGCAGGAAGTAAGACTGGAATTACTGACGACTCATTTCAAAGTCGGTTCTTTCTTTTGGGAGAAAACCGATGAAATCTGATCTTTGAAACTTGGCAGACCTTTTACATTCCCAAACAGTTGTATTGCACACTACATGAAAGATAATATCTGAACAAGCATAATAGGGACACTTTAATAGCTTTTTTGTAGTCAAGACTTTCAAAAGTATAAGCCTACCCTGAGAAATATTCCCTGAAGTAAAAAAAGTGTAAACTAGCTCCAGTCTCCACTAATTGGTCAATAAGACAGAAAGTATGTGAAGTGTACTGTATAAGTTGTGTAAGTGAAAAACAAGCAGTTTTATCCAAGATAATGCAGATATGCCCAAACTCATAAGGGGTGGTGGAAATCAGAAGGTACACAGAGATCTGTCTATGAATGATAATGGTATCTCAAAACAAGACTTTTATTCAGTTTCCAGTTCCAGAAAAATGAAAGCAAGTGTCAGCATCATAGGGTTAAGACAGCACAGTATATATTGTGAACTTTAATAGACATTTTGAGCTTTGGATATCACATTATTTATTGTTTAGTGTTAAAAGGTTATATTTGAGTAATTATGTTGCTGTTATTTTCCAGGTATCTCAGAAATAACAGCGGAAGTGAATTCTTCACCCACTTCTGATACAAATGTTGTAGTCTCTTGTTCAGCCACCGGTAAACCAACTCCAACAATCCAGTGGAAATCTGCAGAGAATGAGCTGAACTACATGTCAAATAATTTCACAAACCTCAACTTAGATAGTTCAAGCACCATTACAAGTAACATCACGCTTCCACTGTCACAGTTTCATGGGAAGTACGTGGAATGTTTGGTTCAGAGTGACGGTGTGGAGAAGAGGTACCAAATTTACGTGCCTCAACAAGATGATGATAAAGGTAACTTGATTTGACTTATGATACATAAGTGTTTGGATGGTTGTGGCTTATTGTATTAAAAACTGCATGAGCTAATAATAACATGAGCAAGCAGTGGTAATATTGTAAAGATGTGTTTTTATGTTTTAAATGAAATGATCTTCATCAATCTTTACATGCAAAAATATTTTTCTTTCACAGAAAATGACACATTAAGAAGTTATATAATTCCGATGTTGGTCGTGGTTATTTTCAGTATTGTCGTTATTGCCTTCTACCTTCACACAAAGTTAAATAGTAAGTAGAAAATTATTACTCTCTATCAGGACCACATTTATTGTCATAAAGAACAGCATTGTTAAATATGTATATTAATCATTTCTTTTTTTTCTTCCTTTTTTTTTTTTTCCAGATAAAGATCAGAAATTTGCTTGTACAGCATAAACTACTGGTCTGCTGCCACTTTATTCAAAATTTACAAAACTGTTATATGCTACTTTTGCTACTAAAAAAGAAACTGTTTACATTCATGAATAAGCTAATTGTATAAATAATATCTGTTCACCTGAGAAAGTCTCTATAGTTTCTACATCCTGCATCTGCACTTTAAGAACTTAATGAATAGTTATTTCTACTTAACATTTGGTATTATTTATTGTTGTGGGTAATGTGTATTGCATTTTGAAGAATTTTGTTACAGCAGGCTGTCTTTGAGTATCGGCTACAGTTTTTTATTTTTATTTTTTTATTTATTTATTTTCTTTACCAAACCCTTTTGCTATATGTGAATTTTGTGTTTTATACATTAATTGAACATAGAAAGTTCGTTGTCATTTATACTATGTATAGTCCATAAGTCCATATCTGGTACTGAAACCAACTGAGCCAGACATGAAAATGTGTAAATGTTATTGCAGTCAAAGTCATTTCCACTTATCTACAACACACTGACATGCTGTTCAGCAAAGCCACAGGTCACCTGTCCATAATGCTCAAAGTTCTTTAATAAAACATGTTTGATGGATGCAAATATTCCCAAGAGCGATCATTTGATGGCTAACCCACCAATAACAATAGCATAATTCTTTAGAAATCCCTTTGTAATTTGTCATTGGCGTCATTTGCCTTTTGGCAGTGTGCCAACAATACTCTGGAAAAGTATTCCATTCATCTTCTCATGTACCAATGACATGTGAACAGATAAGAGTATCCTGTTTATATCCAGTGACAGCCATTCCAGCAAGTCTGACTCAATACAGATTTTTATCCTTAAAATACCTAAAGTAACCCCTCAAATGGAGAATGAATGTTTTGCTTTCAGTTCCTTTCATTGCAGAAGTAAGTTTCTGTTTCTTCCATATGCAGTGCATCAGTAATCAGTTAAATCCTTTTAAGATTTTTTTACCCCATTAAAACAGACAATAGATATTTTGCAGAATGTCCAGGCTGTTCTTTTCCCTATAACAAAAGTGAATAGCCAATACTGTCAAATTTCAAGGACAAAATGGCTACCAAAAAAAGTGCATTTTCCTTCTTAATCCATACAATATTTTTGTGTTATACACAGAATTAAATTTAAATTGTTATTCACTAAAAGTCTTGCCTTCCCTCTCATACACATTCAAACCTGACACATTAAAGGGATAGTTCACCCAAAAACGAAAATTCTCTAATCATTTACTTCATGCCATCCCTGATGTATATGATCAACGCTATCTCACGACCAATTCGTACATATTTTACGAGGTGGCTAATTCGTATGTGACCTCACTCGTACGAATTCATACGATTTGTCTAAACCCCAGTGACGGTAGGTTTAGGGGCGGGGTTAGGGGTATGTCATTCGTATGAATTCATACGAATTTGGCAACTCGTAAAATACATATGATTTAGCAAAAAACTTACGAATTCGTACGACCTCACTCATACGAATTTGTACGTTTTTTGCTAAATCGTACATATTTTACACGTTGCTAAATTCGTATGAATTAGCCACTTCTGAAAATACGTAGGAATTGCCGTGAGATCGGGTTGACATGACTGACTTTTGTGAGGTCACAGCAAGCTAAAAGTGTAATGTCACAGCGCACTCACTGTGTGCTCATACTATGGTCAATGTGAGGTCAAAGCGCACTCACTGTGTTTATACTGTGGTCAATGAACTGTGTGTTCTTGCCAGAGCTGGGTAGTAACGGATTACATGTAATCTGGATTATGTAATCAGATTCCAAAAATCAAGTACTTGTAATTAGAGTAAACTACTTTTGAAAATACTTGTAATCAGACTACAGATACTTTTTTATGAATTACATGATTACATATTATTTACACAATGGCATTAAGTTGTTCAAAATTAATTGATTCTCCTAATTTTTCATTTTTTTAATGTTTATATTTTTTCCATAATAAACCTGCCACTTATATATATATATATACAGGTGCTGGTCATATAATTAGAATATCGTGAAAAAGTTCATTTTTTTATTGTAAATTATTTTAAAAAATGAAACTTTCATATATTCTAGATTCCCTACATGTAAAGTAAAACATTTCAAACGGTTTTTTTTTGTAAATTTGTTGATTAGAGCGTACAGCTAATGAAAGTCCAAAATCCAGTATCTCAAAATATTAGAATATTTACATTTGAGTTTCATTAAATGACCATCCCTACAGTATAAAATCCGGGTATCTTTTGTTTTTTGAAACCACACTAATGGGGAAGACTGCTGACTTGGCAATGGTCCAGGAGACAATCATTGACACCCTCCACAAAGAGAGTAAGTCACAGAAGGTCATTACTGAATGGGGTGGCTGTTTACAGAGTGATGTATCAAAGCATATTAAATGCAAAGTTGACTGGAAGGAAGAAATTGGGTAGGCAAAGGTGCACAAGCAACAGGGATGACCGCAAGCTTGAGAGTACTGTCAAGTAAAGCCGATTCAAACACTTGGGAGAGCTTCACAATGAGTAGAATGAAGCCGGAGTCAGCGCATCAAGAGTCACCACACTCAGACATCTTCAGGAAAAGGACTACCAAGCCACTTCTGAACCAGAGACAACGTCAGAAGCATCTTACCTGGGCTAAGGAGAGAAAGAACTGGACAGTTAACAGTGGTCGAAAGTCCTCTTTTCAGATAAAAGTAAATTTTGCATTTCATGTTGAAATCATGGTCCCAGAGTCTGAAGGAAGACTGGAGAGGCACAGAATCCAAGCTGCTTGAAGTCTAGTGTGAAGTTTCTGAAGTCAATAATGATTTGGGGGGGGCGTGACGTCTGCTGGTGTTGGTCCATTGTGTTTTATCAAGTGCAAAGTCAATGCAGCCATCTTCCAGGAGATTTTGAAGCACTTTATGCTTCCATCTGCTGACAAGCTTTATGGAGATGCTGATTTCCTTTTCCAGCAGGACTTTAGCACCTGCCCACAGTGCAAAAAACACTTCCAAGTGGTTTGCTGACCATGATATTACTGTGCTTTATTGGCCAGCCAATATGCCTGACCTGAATCTATGGGATATTTTCAAGAGAAAGATGAGAAACAGTCGATCCAACAATATACAGATGATCTGAAGGCTCAATAGTGCCTCAGCAGTGCCACAGGCTGATCACTTCCATGCCACACTTCACTGATGCAGTAATTTGGGCTAGGAGCAAGTCATTTGCTGTAATATGTCCTGCCAATCAAGTATTGAGTGCACAAAAGAACATACTTTAAAGAACTTTAACTTTTCTGTTTTGCAAATCCATTTTTTGATTGATTTTAGGAAATATTCTAATATTTTGAAATACTGGATTTTGGACTTTCATGAGCTGTACGCTCTAATCATCAAAATTTAAAAAAAAAAACTTTTGAAATGTTTTACTTTACATGTAGGGAATCTAGAATATATGAAAGTTTCATTTTTAAAAATAATTTATAATAAAAAAAATGAACTTTTTGATGATATTCTAATTATATGACCAGCACCTGTATATATATATATCCTATAATATGTGTGACATCAAATAAGGGTTAGCACAAAAGTAATCTAAATGTAATCCAAAAGTAGTCAGATTACGTTACCAGAAATGTGCAATCTAAGAGATTATATTACTGATTACAAATTTTGTCATGTAACTTGTAATCAGTAACTGATTACAATTCATAAGTAATCTACCCAGCTCTGGTTCTTTCTATGGTCAAAATGTGAGGTCACAGCGCACTCACTGTGCGCTAATATATGGTCATATGGTTGGCATTTGACACAAATATTTGTATTTGACAGATGCATTTAGATTCTGCCGTTATTTTGGTGACTCCTTTTCACTTCTTAACCTCTATTTCTTTTTCCCCTTGAAAAGACTTGACACATCTTGAAATACAGAGAGCAATATGTCAATGCAATTAGTTTGATTACTGGTGTGATTACTGAAACCAGATGATTCTACACCTGAGCTAGCAAGATGGCTGGTTCACATGTACCTGGCTATGTGCCAGTACTCTGCTAACACAGGGCCAGGCCACAGTGGATATTGGCATTATAATAGCATATGAGCGTATGTGAATAGCAATTAAAGAAACCACTCCCCATTTCTCCAGTGTAACAATTCCATGCTGAAATCCTGGCATATCCACGTTTTTTAAGTGTTGAGAAACAGGAAGTTTCTCAACTTCCTGTCCCACCCCCCCCCCCATTTAACCTCAACATTTTTAATTCACAATGAGCTCATATATTACTCACGCTGCGAGTATCACAGTATGAATCATTTGAATTTACAATAAGCTCAAGTATTACTCACACTGCAATTATCACAGTATGAGGATTTTGTGATGTTGACTGGATCATCGGGAACATTGGGGATGGCATGAGGGTAAGTAAATGTTGAGAGAATTTCCGTATTTGTTGAACTATCCCTTAACAATGCATGAAAACTTTTAACTGGAAGTGCAGAACACCCAGCACTTCCTTATGGTTTGGTCCACAGGGAAGGAATTAAATATGCAAATAATGATGCAGAACATTGTTTGATATGTTAAGTACATATAAATGATAAACAACTCAATAAATATAGGCAGCCCACATCAAACAGTGAAAGATAAATGTATTAACTGGCCAAGCTGATTACTTAAGTTCATCATTTTGATTCATCCACTGATAAATACAACCAACAACAACCTGGTTTTAAATTGTTAGCAAAAAAATTTTGACATTTTTTTTCTAACAAGTCAATATATCTATTTGCTCAACAGTTAAATACTTGACATGTATGCTTTTCTGTAAAATTAATATTATGAAGGATCTAAATCACAATGTAATGTGGAGTGCTGAATCTCAATGCCGTGACCCCATGAATACACAAATTTACCATAATACATGAGACAGCAAAAATACAAACCATTTCTTCATTTGCAAATTAGTTTCTGGGAATGTGAGTCTTCCTGTTTAACATGGATTTTTTTTCCTTCTCAAAAGTGATGCCTCATTTTAACTGTCATTTAAATAAGGAAACTCCAATAATTACGTCACATGGTGAAGTAAGCAAGCAGGTGGTTTATTTACTTTCACTTTACATGAATGCAGGGTGTATGCGCTGTATGTGGGGAACCAGTGGCGTAGCACTGCGGGGGGCCCCGCGATAACCCCCCTGTGCAGGGTTGCATGAACAGATGAGATGATGATCATGTCAACAATAGCCAGAGATATTGTCAAAAGCATCAAATATTGGCAATATTAAGATGATTTAGCATTTCCAATTAATGTAGGCCTGTTACTTTCTTCTGATCTATCAGTATTACTATTAGGTTAGGCTACGTTTATTAATAAATTAATATTATAATAAATTAGCCCCGCAATAATTTCATAGCGCATCACCGCATAACTGATGTGCTGTGAGGATAATAAAAGACTAGGCTATTTGCTCCTCTTGAAAATGTTTTACACATTTTTTAGGTCTATTATACAATTAATTACAGGCCCATAATTAAAATTATAAACAGTCTTTAATATTCACTGCAGTCATCAATGGAAATTAAGAGCAGCTATAGGCTACTTCAAGCACCGACTTTAAAAAACAACCTGTTCAACACGAAATACTATTCTTCTTATTTGTTTCACTATATGTACGGACCACAAGAGAAATAATGGAATACATTAAGACAGGTATACCGTTATCAGCATATTATGTTGAAATTCGTCTCTGAGAGAATATGATCCGTTAATACAGCGTCTAGCTCCCTCACTTTTTACTTTCACTTTATGTAGTGAATAGGTTGGGAGACTTTTTTTTCACGTTTTTCAACACTTGAGCAAAGTTTGCTTCTTGCGTCATATCAGTGGCTCACCTTCTTGGGTTGAAACGGAAAGATCCCCCGCCCCCTTGGAGGCATCTGACTTACGCTACGCTACGCCTCTACAGGGAACTCAGGGAAATTCTGCACTTAGCTATATATATATATAAGATCACAAACGGACCATGGAAACCATTCGACATGTTGTGTCTGTTGAACTTGATCGTAATTTTAAGCTTCATAAATAGAGGTTAGTCATCATGAGAATCCTACTTTTTATTCAATACAACGCATTTCTTTTTAGGACAAAACTGTGTTGTTAAGTTTGCAAATTAATAACTTGTTTGTTTTTATTCCACAGCTTACCTTTCAGAAATTGTAGGACAAGGAGACACAAATGTTGTGGTGGGTCAGGATGCTTCATTCTCTTGTACGCTGCCAAACCCGTCTGGAGTCAAACATGTCACCTGGCAGCGGGTGCGCGCGGATCAGTCTGTACAAATTCTGGCTACATTCAGCGAACGCTTCCAGGATAATGTGGATAAGGAGTATGCCAGTAAAGTCACTTTGACTCGTGCGTCATTTAATTCAACATCTATTGAGATCAAAAACACAACATTTGAAGATGAGGCTTGCTACATTTGTTCCTTCAAAGTGTATCCGTCAGGACCCATACGAAAGACCATGTGCCTCACTGTTAAAGGTAGGTAAACACCTGTACATTACTGTGACGATACCATGGTGTAGTCATAGTTTTAGATGGTAATACCATGGTGTTTGATATAGGCTATGGGTCTAAATACAGCATTTTTGTAAAAATGTAATTTTAAAAGTCACTTTAGAATAAACAGCACATACCTTGCACTGTATCTTGACTATCCACACATTGTTCTTATGTGGCGGGGCATGTTGTCACAATGAACATTTTAGCTATATATATATTAAAGATGCACCGATATATCGGCCAATAATCGGTATCGGCTGATAAAAGCAAATTTTCACACTATCGGCTATCGGCTGATATAAAAACAACCGATAGTCAGGGCTTAATATATCCTGTCAATCAAAAGTGCACTGAATGCACTGAATTTGTGATTTGTGTAAAGATAATGCTAAGAAACCAGTTTGATGTTCAATATTAATAGTTATTATATGAATTGATAACATTCAGAAAGTTAAGAAATATTAATTTATTCTTCAGAGTTTAGTTAATGTGTGTTAATATTAATTTGGGTAATGTGTTTGTTTATAACTGATGCCAGTTACTCTGAAACAAGAAATAAAGTTTTTATATGCATTTCTTTCAAACAATGATTAATTAATTATAATGAAATTATCATTAATTTAAAAAAAGGTATAAAAGGCAGAAACCCCAAACTATCATTATCGTTATCGGCAGATATCACTAATCGGCTATCGGTATCGGTGGAGAAATTTAGTATCGGTATATATATATACATATATATATATATATATATATATATATATATATATATAGATAGATATATATGTATATATGTGTGTGTGTGTGTTACCGGCAATGTGTGAAATCCGGCATTGTATAGAATGCCTAGGGAATATATAGAATGCCTTAAGTTTTTTGGCAAAGTATGAAATGGTTTATATTTCACACATTTTGTAGGCATTCTATACAATGCCAAAGGGCTTGTCATTCTGTCAAATATCTAGGTAATGTATAGAATGCCTAGGAAAAGTATGCAACATAATCACAAAAAACAGACATTTCATACTTTGCCTACAAACTCATTCTATATATTCCCTTGGCATTCGATACAATACCTGCTTTTCACACATTGCTGGTTATATATATAAATATATATATATATATATATATATATATATATATATATATATATACAAGGACTAATGCAAGGACTAAAACCATCAAGCCAAACTTGTATTTAGAAGTTTTTCTAGTGTTGTAGGCCTAATATTTAGTACTTTTTAAGTCATTATCTTGCTGGTATTTTCCAGGTATCTCAGAAATAACAGCGGAAATGAATCCTTCACCCACTTCTGATCAGGTTGTAGTCTCATGTTCAGTCACCGGTAAACCAACTCCAAAAATCCAGTGGAAATCCGCAGAGAAAGAGCTGAACTTCGTGTCAAATAATTTCACAACACTAAACAAAGACAGTTCAACCACCATTACAAGTAACATCACGTTTCCACTGTCACAGTTTCATGGGAAGTACGTAGAATGTTTGGCTCAGAGTGACAGTGTGGAGAAGAGGTACCAAATCTACGTGCCTCAACAAGATGATAAAGGTAACGGGTTCAACACGGATATCAGCTAATAGTAAATCACATTGAGAAAATGTGCAGTTGTTACTTTCTAACTAATGCAGTCGCTTAATTTAGTCATACTAAATATTTTTTAATGAAATAACTCAAAAGATAAAACTGACTAATTTAGATGTTACAACATGAAGCACATTTTTAGATAAAACAGCAAAACCAATTAAGCCACACATTCATTATGTTGCCATTTTGACAGTTTTTAACTGCATGACTTTTTCTCACTATCTAATGAAAAAATATTTTCTTGTCTTGCAGCGAAGAATGCTACACAAAGGAGTTACATCATTACATCGGTCATCATTGTCATGACTGTTGTGGTTATTGTAATTTTTGTCATCTGTCTTCACACCAAACTAAAGAGTAAGCTGCAAAATTCTGTCTCTCAAGTTTAAATACTGCACCATACCCAACATACTGTAATCTTTTAACAACAGCATCTCTAATTCAATAATTATTTTTTGCTTATTTTTTCTCCCCAAGGAGACAGTTTTGGTATGAAATCCCTTGATGACCTAAACGAGGAATGTTAACTCTGCAGCTTCATATGTTTGTTTTGTTTTTTTCCTCACGAAAAAATTAATTAATTAATTATTTTCTTCATGAATATGAATTGTTGTATGTTCCTTAAAGGAATCACGAATGTGTCTAGTATTTATTTAATTTATTTATTTACATAGGCCTACATGCATTTTACATATTTATGTTTACAATACTGTGAAGTATTCTATTACAATAATATATTTAAATACACAATATTTTTGCCACTATGTTAGTGTATTTTGACCCCAGAGAACAACTGTATAATAGACATGTAATATTCATACTATAACTCATGTATTAATTTATCAGATGTATTTGCACTTTAAGACCCAGTTGGTTGAATGTAACGCTTGAATGTAATGTAATTATTCTAAAGTTGAGTATGTGACAGTAATATATAAATTCATAAATGCAAGTTTTGATGTTTTCCCATGATCCATTTGTTGTGCAATGACAGTGGTTTGGGGAAGGAAAAAACATTACCTAATACAAACCGAGAATCTAAAGGGTAAAAAATCTATTCTTCAACAGTGAGTAACAAACTGAAAGTTATGTCATTATTAGACACAGATACTGTTTTGTGGTTTCCTGCAGGAAAATCTAAAAGCTGCTTAGAGAGATTCCTAGTTTTGTTACTATTGTTAGTATTTGTACTTTGTTCACTGCAGTAACAAGTAAGTAGTAAGTAAGTGTTTAGCTGGCAAGAATGACTGGCAAGTAAATCATAAGTGTATAAAGTTACATATTTGTGTTTGTTACATGTTATATGTATGTTTATAAAACGGTTAGTTCCTGTCCTTGATTCTGATTGGTCAATAGCTGTGTTTTATTCACGATAAAACACGGCTATGACCGCTTCACCCAACGGTTCTGTGTATCACTACACAACCCCCTTAGCAACCACTCTTAGCAACGTAAACTATGTTCTCAATTGATATTGTTCATTTAAGCTTAAGTTATAAGCTAACTGTATTATGTAGAAGAGTATTGTGAGAAAGAGGTCGAGTGAGCGAGTTTATTACCTGCATTCAGATTTAGCATTTTCCTTCAGGTCAGTTCTATGTTCATAATAAAAAATCTGTTTAAATGTCCGATGTATTATCTTGTCCTTTTAACAGTTAAGGGGTTTTACCATGACTGACAGTGCTAGTCAAAGCATTTGTCAGTTGCGTCTTGTTCCGTGTTCACAACAATTCAGTCTTTTCAATGTAAAAGTCTTTGCTACTGACTGACACACTCAAAAAGACAGTCTTTGCCGCCATCTAATGGCGTAATAATGTAACTTCTGTTGCTGTTCACAGTCAGGGACTATTTTTTCCGGCGGAAGGAAGGCTTTTAGTGAAAGTTTACTTCATGAAAGTTGCATTGATACATATTTTTGGCTTTAATATTTGTATTGTGTGGTAACCGTTTTATAATTCAATGCAATTGCACATTGCAGGTTAGACGTAAACAATAAGGTACTCAAGGCTAGTGCTGTATCGTGAATACACTAGCTTCGCATCATGCCTAACAACGCCCTTCAGCCGTGACTTATTCACGATACAGCACAGCCTCTCTTACCTTATTGCTTAAGTCTAACCTGCAATGCGCAATTGCATTGAATTAAAAACAACTTGTCAACTGCTGCATCAACATTACTTAAATTTCTTTGCTTAAACCCAAATATGTAAGATGAATTTAGGTTGATTGAGACACTTTTGCCTTTGAGATGACTGAGAAAAATGCCCCAGTCTCCCTGAATTCAACATATATGTATAATGTCATTTCGAGTAAATCTAGTTAAAAAAATCTAAAACATTTTCATAACATTGCAGATTTTGAAAGGAAGAGAAGCTATTCACACAGTGAAAAGAAAGGGCCACTGGCCTAGTCGAGCTGAAAATGACGTATTTAAAGCGGTAACTGGCTAGTGGTAAATGCTGAGGCATGATTCCTGTACAAGGTCTAAACAACTTGCAGTATCAAACCAGTGGCAAACGAACACAATTTAAAGTTTTTGTTCCCTAAAATTACCAACTTGTAACTTTCAACAGTGCTTTGCTACCTCTTTTTTCACTAGCCACATGATTATCACTAGCGCATCTATATTATGATGCACAGGTGTTGCATCTGCAAACGGAGATGTGGTTAGAGCATGAGACAAACTTTAGGTAGCCATTTTCAAGTTAGCCATTTCCCTTGACTTACTGAGCACAGAAACATGCAGTTCTTTCACGCGACTTCTACGTTCCTTATTATGGCTGTTCTCTGCAGTCTGCTATGGTCTTTAGCAGGGGGTAAGTTTCGCTCACTTCTTATATAAAAAAATAAATCAGACACATCTGTTTTTTTAATGAAGCTTTCCCAGCAAACATTCTCAGAACTTTGGCTAATATTCTGGGAAGGTTCTTTCAAAGAACAAACATCCTTCCAGTAACATTAATAGAATGTTAGTTCAAAGTTATCTGGTCTTTAATAACATCTTTGAGCATTACCACAAAAGTGTTATTTACATTATTCATTTATCATTATTCATAGCTGGATGTTAGGCAAATGTTTTTTTAAACATTACTACTTACAGTATTACTTCTTTCAGATGGTTCAGAGAACGTTCAAAATTAATGTTCCCATAATACTTGCAAAATTATAAAACAGAAAACATTAAGGGAATGTTTTCTCGATTTTATCATTTAGCAAGTATTATATGACATTCACCAAGAAAAGGTTTTTAAAACATTTTAAAAAAAACTGGACATTTTGAACATTCTGAGAACATTCAGAAATAAAGTTTTCATAACTTAATTGGAACTTTAGCAAAACTTTCTTTTTTTTTTTTATTTTTTTTTTAGCTGGGTTGTTACATTTTGGTGTTGAGGTCTTTTTTAATTCATTTAACATTTTTGATGGGCTTGATGAAATGCAAAATATTTCCCAGGTACCTTGGTTGTGAAATACTCACGTGAACCGGTGACGGAGACTGAAGGCCATTCGTTGTCTCTCAAGTGTGAGGTGCAGTATGAGATACAGGATTGTGACATTGTGAACAATTGGTGGTACATAAAGCACGCTAAGCGTGAACCTGAGGTCGAGCCCATCACAGATCCAAACCAATATGTAATTGAAGTAAATGAAACACAAAAAGAAAAACTGAGGCACAGGAACATTTTCCTCTCATTCAATTCCTTGAGACTTAAAGACAGTGGATACTACCAGTGTGATGCCAAATGTCTCAACAGTGGGACTGCAGCGAAAGGCCATCTTGTGTACCTCAATGTCACAGGTTTGAGCAGAAACAAAATCATTGATTGTTAGTTGTTGTGTTAAAATGCTCTTAAATTTGACAATTGTTAATGTGACAAACCTGTTTCTACAGCTGATTCATACAAAGGTCTGAAGGTCTCAACATGGAGTGGCCAGTTAAAGGCAGACGCAGCTGTGCTAGCATTCAGCGCCATATTATTTTTATGGTGTTATTAAATGACATGTTTTCAGTATGAACCATTGCAAAAAAAAAAAAAAAAAAACCATTAAAAAAATAAAATTGGTTCTAATTTATCCTAAAGCACCATAAATTGAGTATTATTAGAATTTTATTTCTATATTTTAATATTCTTATTACCTAATTTAAGTTGTCAAAGGGATGATGAATTGCACAGCTTGTATATTAAATGATCTTTTTGTGCTAAATTCATTTTAACTGCAATGGAACATTTCACTGCAGCAGTCCAGGCTTGTGGCTGAAACTGAAACTAAGCTCATCTTAGTTTCATCAAGCTCACCATAGTTGTGATCAGATCAGTGATGGCACTTTTGCATTTTGCACTTGTGATACAATTCCCTTCAGTGTTGGGGAAAGTTAAAGTAATGCATTACAATATTGTGTTGCTCCCTAAAAAAGTAACAAATTGCATTACTTGGTTACTTTTTATGGAAAATAATGCGTTATGTTACTTTTCCTCACCTGGGCTGGGCCTTTCGCACCTAAAGTGACATGAATAAGCCTCAGTCGGAAGGAAATGCAAATGTACAGTAGAGGGCGCAGCTCAAATAAACCTTTCAGCTGTGCTGCCATTCTGGATTTCAGTAGAATATGCAGGAGAAGAAAGTTTACTCTTCAGCAATAAAAATAAATAAATAAGTAAGTAAATAAAACAAATGTGATGTTTATCGAAAGTAATTTTTGCTTATGTGTATGATTGAATTGGCTCATCGAAGGTCAGCTGCAAGACATTGGTTAATAATGCGAGATTAAATACAAAGTATATTTGTGTTATTTAACATTTAATTACTGCAGGTTTGTGTAATATTCTGAGATTGAGATCTGAGAATTTTAATCATTTTGAGGAATACTGAATCTGTTTTTGTGCAAGTGAGATGAGTAAATGCATGAGTAAATGTTCACATTACTTACTCCGGATTTCTCTAAACATGGGGACAGGAGAGCTGTCAGTCATTAAATGAACTGTGCGATGACGCTTTGTGCGAATTATGGGTGTAACTTCCATTAAACTGTAAACAATCACTGAAATGTTCACTCTATAAACGCAATAATATGCTTCTTTTAAAAACTGGGCACAATGAGATGACGTTATTCTCACTCTGTTCAACCACTGAATATTAAAAGGAAATTTAAAAGTGTAAAAGCATCAACAAAGTACATTACTGTGTAGTACTCTATTGCATTAATATAGTTAATTACACAATATTTTTACCACAGAGAATGACTGTATAAAAGATAATATTCAACTATAACTCGTGTATTAATTTATCAGACTCATGTATTTGCACTTTAAGACCCAGTTGGTTGTAATGTAATGTTAATGCTTGAATGTAATGTTATTCTTCTGGAGTTCAGCCTGTGACAGTAAGTCATAAATTCATAAATGTTTTCCCATCATTCATGATGTCACAGTTCACAATGGTACAGTACTGTGTTGAGCAATGACAGTGGTTTGGGGAAGAAAAAACATTACCCAATACAAACCGAGAATCTAAAGGGTTGAAAAACCTCCAACAGTGTGAAACAAAGTGAAAGTTATGTCATTATTAGACACAGATACTGTTTTGTGGTTTTCTGTAGGAAACTCTAAAGGCTGCTTAGAGAGTTGACTTTTGTTACTATTGTTAGTATTTGTACTTTGTTCACTGCAGTAATATTACTAAAAGTACAAGTGTTTAGCTGGCAAGAATGACTGGCAAGTAAATTATAAGAGTATAAAGTTGCATATTTCTGTTTATTGCAGTATATGTGTGTGTCTAACCTGCAATGCACAATTGCATTTAATTAAAAAAACTAGTCAACTGCTGCATTAACATTAATTTCTTTGCATAACCCCAAAAAAGGAAGAGGTGTGTCAAACACAGGAAATTTATGCAGGTCACATAAATGATGTCAACAAATTAGTATAACACACATAGATGACAAGACTAAAAATATCATATGTAAGATGAATTTAGGTTGATTGGGGCACTTTTTGATATTGAGATGACTAATAAAAGTGTCCCAATCTCCCTGAATTCAACTTATAGGGTGAATTCAGGTTGATTGGGACACTTTTTCCCATGTCATCTCAATGGCAAAAAGTGTCCCAATCACCCTGAATTCACCCTATCATATGTATAATGTCATATATAGCATTTTGAGTAATTCTAGTTACAAAAATCTAAAACCTAAAGTTCTGACTTTTTATAACATTGCAGATTTTGAAAGGAAAGAAAAGAAAAGAAATGGTCACTGGTCTGGTTGAGCTGAAAATGATGCATTTAAAGTGGTAACACTTGCTAGCAGTAAATGTTGAGGCATGTTTCCTGTACAAGGTCTAAATCTACATAACTTGCAGTATCAAACCAGTGGCAACCTGAACACAAGTGTTTGTTTCCTCAAATGACCAACTTGTAACTTTCAAACAGTGCTTTGCTCTGTTTTCACTAGCCACGTGATCTGTGATTGCCTGTCTAAAATGATGCACCAGTGCTGCATCTGCAAAGTTCATAGGAAGATGTGGTTAGAGCATGAGACAAACTTCAGGTAGCCATTTTCAAGTTAGCCATTTCCTCTGACTGACTGAGCACAGAAACATGCAGATCTTTCACCCGACTCCTGCGCCCCTTATAATGGCTGTTCTCTGCAGTCTGTTATCAGCAGGGGGTAAGTCTCGCTCACTTCTTAACTAAATAATATATATATCAGACACATCTGTTTTAATTAAGCTTTCCCAGCTGAACAGTGAACAGTCTCAGAACTTTGGCTAACATTCTGGCAAGGTTCTTTCAAAGTTACAAACAAACGTTCTTCCAGTAACATTAATAGAACGTTAGTTCAAAGTTATCTGGTCTTTAATAACATCATCGGACATTAGCACAGAAGTGTTATTTATATCATTCATGGAAGGTTTTTCTGAAACATTTTAATTGTACATAAGTCTAATGTTTTTTTTTTTAACATTACTACTTACTACTTTTTTCAGATGGTTCAGAGATTATTCAAAATTAATATTCCCATAATACTTGCAAAATTATAAAACAGAAAACATTAAGGGAATGTTTTCTCGATTTAGCAAGTATATGACATTCACCAAGAACCAAGGAAAATATTTTTAACATTTTTTTAAAAAACTGGACATTTTGAACATTCTGAGAACATTCAGAAATAAAGTTTTTATAACTTAATTGGTACATTAGCAAAACATTCTTACAACATATTTTTGTTTGCTGGGTTCTTGTCAAATTTTAATTTGAGGTCTTTTCATAATCCATTCAACATTTTTGATGGGCTTGATGAAATACAAAATATTTCCCAGGTACCGTGGTTGTGAAATACTCACGTGAACCGGTGACGGAGACTGAAGGCCATTCGTTGTCTCTCAAGTGTGAGGTGCAGTATGAGATACAGGATTGTGACATTGTGAACAATTGGTGGTACATAAAGCCCACTAAGAGTGAACCTGAGCAGGAGCCCATCACAGATCCAAACCAATATGTAATTGAAGTAAATGAAACACAAAAAGAACAACTGAGGCAAAGGAACATTTTCCTCTCATTCAATTCCTTGAGCCTTAAAGACAGTGGATACTACCAGTGTGATGCCAAATGTCTCAACAGTGGGACTGTAGCGAAAGGCCATCTTGTGTACCTCAAAGTCACAGGTTTGAGCAGAAACAAAATCATTGATTGTTAGTTGTTGTGTGTTACAATGCTCTTAAATTTGACAATTGTTAATGTGACAAACCTGTTTCTACAGCTGATCCATACAAAGGTCTGAAGGTCTCAACATGGAGTGGCCAGTTAAAGGCAGATGCAGCTGTGCTAGCATTCAGCGCCATATTATTTTTATGGTGTTATTAAATGACATTGTGTTTTCAGCTGTCCCCAAAATGTGTCTATAGCTCAAAATGCCCCACAGATAATTTATTATAGCTTGTCAAATTTGCCCCTATTTTGGTGTGAGCAAAACCCCAGTAGGGCTCGCTGCAGCCTGCAGTAGACATCCAACCCCGCCCATATCCAAATGTGACGTCAGAAGCCACGCCCCATGCCCAATACGTCACCGCGTGACTCCCCACTAAACCACTTCACCGACTTCATGCAGCACTGCGCAGACCGACCGGCGGCTTACTTGAAGCAGTGCATGCCGGTTATAAATTTTGTCTGGCTTGAGACAGCGCCGACGGCACATGACTGTGACGTATGGCATCAAAGTACCGCGAGAGCGATTTGAGCGCAGTCGGCTGAGTCAGCCAGCACAGCTTCTCCAGAGCGGCTGCACGAGCTCTGATGACGACACAGCTGTTTCATGATTGGCCGGATTCACTGCATGACAACAATCACATGTGTTTTGTGTTTTTATTCTGAAACCTTCAGTTCCACTAATGCTCACAAATCTGTAAAAGCTCTTTTAATGTAGTCGCATTGTTATATTGTTTCATGTTTATCAAAATAAAACCGATAAAAACGTAGACCCCACTTCTTTGGTATTTAAATAGTATATGCTTATGTTTAACTTTATTCTTGTACAAACAGACACTGTAAGCAACACATAAAGTATGAAAAGAAAACGCATCTGAAACATCTGTGTATTTGACAAATATTGCATTTATTTCACTTCAGCTTTGATAAAGTATGCAAACGCAGCGCGAGCGTCACTACGGGAAGCAGAAGTGTCAGACTTCACGTCTCCATTTTCAGCTTCTCCCCGACTGCACGCGGCTACTCTTGCCGATTGTTTGCATCCAGCTGCAGCTGATGTCGAACACACCTAAAATCTTAAAGGGGGTGTCTAATGCTATTTCATGCATTCTGACTTATTTACAGTGTTAAAGAGCTGGATTCTCATGCTAAACATGGCCAAAGTTTCAAAAAATGAGTTGGACGTATAACGGAGTATTCCTGTACCAAAAATCCTCTTCAGATTGTTTGCAAACTTCTGAATTTTTTTTTTTAAGAATATGGACCTTTATTATGTAATAAAGGGCGGAATTCCTTGTACAGGCACTTCTCCCGGAACAGCGCGCGCACACACATCGACCAGAGAGAGTGAGCAAGAGCACGCCCATCAATGTGCTTCGTTCGACTTTACGGAAGTAGTTGGCAGCGCTGCACAGGACTTGCTCGAGAAAGATTTGTCATTTTGTTTTTAGACCACGAAATCAACAATGTCACCAAAGAAGTTTTTGGTTGTGAGGGAAAGATAACCTTGCTTCCCAAAGAACCCAGTGTTAAGTGGAGCTGAGAGATTTGTGCTCAAGCATTACATTGATGCGCTCTCGATATCTGTTATTAAAATAACCATAGAAACTGATAGTTGCAATCACTTTTTTGTTTGTTAAAATGAATAGAGAAAATCTCGTGTTTTTCCGTGTATGCTCAAGCCCTCAGGATCAGCGCTTATGGTTTTATAAACAAGGCCCAGTTCTACGCTGGATTTACAGATCGTTTGAAATTTAAAGATGGAGAGGTCCCAGCGATAATAATCCCGGTCATGAGTCAGAACCGCAGGTGGTGAGTAAAACTGCTTCAAATGTCTGTTTTGTTGGCAATAGGCACCTAAGTGCATATAATGTGAACAACACGAACGTAGTGAATTCATAAATTCATTATTCATCATTCACTATATGAATGATGAATAGATCACGCTATATTCATTATCGTGATTTAAAAGTTATCCATATAATGTGATAATGTGATGGTGTATTGTGTGTATTTAAATATATTTGTTTAGCTGACCATTGATAGCTTGCAGACGATCGCTACGCAAAAGCTGTGCGTGCTCGTGACTCTTTAGCTCTGCTCACACGACACGCCTCCAGGCGCTCGGCTGTTTTCGGAAAGACTCGGTACAGCAAATGTATCTTTTATAAATATGATAAAACTAAAGACTTTTCGGAGATATGAAGGATGCACTACTACTCTATAGATTAACATGAGATTGGCAGAAACTGTGTGTGATATCCCCCCTTTAAGAATCGTCTGCAGAGCGGCATGGACCTGGCTTCTAACATCACACTTGGATGTGGTTGGATGTCCACCGCAGGCTGCAGCAAAAACATGCCGTTTTTGTGTGTATCCCTTTAAATTCAAATCAGCTACTGCTCCCGGCCTCACCCCCTTTGTTGCGTGTTCTCGGGGGCAGGGTTTATGTAAATTTTAGGGTTAGTGATGTCACTAACCCGGGAAGAAGCTTGTTGTAGTCCCTACCAGCCGTTTGTTGTAGAGAACAGAGAATTCTTTAAAAGAAAATATCTCCCTTTGCATTTAACTTTGAGCGTCGTAACTTTGCAGATGTTGTTTATGCTCTAACAGCAACATTATACATTAACTAAAGTTAAAAAAAGTGAAATCATAATCAACCACCCCTTTTAAGTGTACAGCACCATAAATTTAGTTTTATTAGAATTTTATTTCTATATTTTAATATTCTTATTGCCTAAAAGATAATATATACTGAATGTCAAAGGGATGATGAATTGCACAGCTTGTATATTAAATGATCTTTTTGTGCTACATTCATTTGAACTGCAATGGAACATTTCACTGCAGCAGTCCAGGCATGTGACTGAAACTGAAACTAACCCTGTCTTACTAAAAATAACATGCGCCTCCATGTGCACAGTTGTGATCAGGTCAGTGATCAGTGCAATGCATTTTGTTGCATTTTAGAGTCGACTTGCAATACAATTCCCTTCAGTGTTGTGGAAATTACTTTTAAAAGTAATGCATTAATATTGCGTTGCTCCCAAAAAAATAACTAACTGCATTACTTAGATACTTTTTATGGAAAATAATGCGTTATGTAACTTTTGCAATATTTTTCCTCACCTGGGCTGGGCTTGTTTGTTTTTTAATAGCAAAAAAGTTCTATTTTTGGCAAATGTAAGGGCTCTTTTACACCCAAAGTAAAATGAATAAGCCTCAGTCGGAAGGAAATGCAAATTCACACCTGTAGAGTAAGTAGTGGGTGCAGCTCATGTTCGCACACAGCGCACACAACGCCTCTACACTTACTTGCAATTTCTCTCACCATGGGGACAGGAGGGCTATCAGTCAAAAAATGGGAAAACTTGCGTTACTTATTTGAAAAAAAGTAACTAAATATTTTGATATTTTGTTGTAAATTTAAAGTAATGCCTAAAGTAACTACCAAAAGAGGCTGAATATTAATTTGCATGCCAATACAACATCATAAAAGTATGTACTGCACTGGTGATCGTAAAGTACCTTTGCATATATAAGCGTATGCAAGTAAACCATTACACCAGTATTAGCACAATAAAATTACTTCTAGATACATTACTGCAATTCATTTTTGCTGAACTTTTCGGTTCATATATTTCACAAATCAAATAATAATAATAATAATAATAATAATAAATTAAGTAATAAATAAATAATTTATTAACACATTGAAGTACATTAACCTTAACAGTTTTATAAATCAATAGTTCATCTATATTTTTTTAGACCTGGATAAATTTGCTAAAACATAAACATAAAATTCCTCTGCCATGCAGAAAATTAACTTAAAATGTGTGTAGATTTACAGTAGAAGCAAACCAAGGGATCTGGATTGATCTCAGGAGAGAAATACTACCATCTACTGGATATCAGATATCTTGTAGAAATCACTGAAAATATAAGGAATATAATATTTCTCTCCTGTCTGTGATTTATTCAACTCATGGACACAGTAATTAAAGGTGTTCCTTTTGTGGCCAGTAATAAACCCTCCAAGGCTATGCGAGCACTGCACTTCTGCCCGAGATGCTAAGGATGACAGATTGGAAGAGATTTTACTTTAATATTTTATATAACCAAGTACAATCAGCCTGATAACCTATCAAATGAGCTTATAATAAAAGGATTAATGGTCATTATAAAGGAGTAAATTGACCAGGTTTTACCCTCTATCATTGGAGACATCTGAGTGAGGTTGGATTTAAGTGCCTTTAAGCCCATCCGCAAATAACCTTCAGTGAGCGTGTACGGTCTGTTGACTTTCTCTTTCTTTTCCTGTCAGTTTTACTCTCCCTATTTCTCTTTAGTTTTCCCTTCATGGTGACCAGGAATTATGCTAGGTAATTCTGAAATTTCATTTTCAGTTACACTGAAAAAATTCCCCCTGTTATTTTTCTGCTGGTCACTCTATACCGAAATGACTGGATCTTATTACAACTAGCCTAAGGTTTTAAAGGAGTATTATATATTTTATATTATATAAGAAATATATTTCACATCTGATGACATTATAGTATGTAGTACTTTCTGACCTCAAATTTGTTTTATATCTTGTAAAATCCTTTTTACACAGAGACTACAACTTCCCCCAGGGGCGTAGAATTTACGTGTCCCTACTATTATCCAGTAACACTGATTTGTCCCTAGCAATAATTTCGATAAAAAATTAAAGCATATTCCCAGCAAACACATTTACGTCGTGCCAACGTTCTGTGTTTGTTGGGTTCATATATAACTTGTTGTCCGATTGTGTCATGTGGTTTTTATGTAGGTTATTACTTATTTTATTTAACCAGGAAACATCTCATTTAGATTAAAAATCTCTTACAAAAGCGTTCTGTGAGAAATGCTCAATTCCTGGTACACAAACGGTTAATAGATCAGAGTCCCGCCTCCTGAACCTACATCGCTAAACTGATTGGCTTTGTTTTTTCTTTCTAACTTGTGAGAGGCCGTAGCTATATTTGGTTGTGCGAAGCGGCAAAGCTCCTCCGTCAGAAACCAGGATGCGGTAAGTGAGGGAGAAATCAACAGTTCTGTGCACAAAAATACTGGGCAAATCGCGTCACATATTGGTCATAAGGTCAGTGCAGTTTTTTTCAATAGCTATATCTGACACCCAGCTATGGAGTTTGGTCCTCTGTAGAGGATATTGTATTTTAGCGAATTTCTCTGAGACCTGTTTTCGCCCAAAAATGAAATTTCTGTCATTTTTAGATATTTTTGATGAAATCCGTGGTATCTGATCCACATAGGCAGCAATGACGTTGCACCTTTTGAGGTCCAGAAAGGTACTAAAGACATCGTTAAAACCGTCGACGTGACTACAGTGGTTCAACCTTAATATTATGAAGCGACGAAAATACTTTTTGTGCGCAAAAACAAAACAAAAATAACAGCTTTATTCAACAAATTAATCTGAATGCGGGCTCGGTATTGGACGGCTCCTGCGGACGTAAACACTGAAGCTCTGCAACGAAAATAGCGTAGCAGTATGACAGGGGACAGACGAATTTGATCAAATTTAACACCCTTATGGAAATATAATATTGTTTGTAATTATCATTTAAATCTGAGTAATTTTCAAATTGTTTGTCATAAATCAACATCTCAGGAAAATGTTATGGGGTATGACTTTCTGTTACGAAACAGGACATTGATTTCATACATGTCCACTGTAGAGGACACGAGGACCTTATTACGCATTTTGGGAGACACAACAAGTGAATAGGGAAATAAATTATATATCAATATTCCTATGAAATATTAGATATTATTATGAAAATCTTACCCCGTTATTACAATTCTTTTTTCATTACATATAGCCCCAAACACATAAATATGCAAATTAGATATAGTGTATAGATACATTGTATATAATGGGAAAACACGTTTATGGCCATTTTACACACATATTGCATGAATGGTATATCAAATCATTCTGTTATATCTTTCATAACATAGTTGAGAATCAACTTTATACAAAGTTTTGTATAAAAAAAATCCTGAAACCTAAAAATTTATTGGCGATTTAACATTGATTTATCATTTTTTAAAAATGTTATTTTCCCATTTTTTTCTTATGTTCTAAACAATGTAATGACATGAAAAAAAAAAAAAAAAAAAAAAAAAACTA
The DNA here is from genome assembly GCF_019924925.1 of Ctenopharyngodon idella. NCBI lineage: Eukaryota > Metazoa > Chordata > Actinopteri > Cypriniformes > Xenocyprididae > Ctenopharyngodon > Ctenopharyngodon idella. The sequence continues at coordinate 13,079,685 of NC_067220.1, read as the reverse complement.
AATTCACAAAACTTTTTTTTCTGCTAGTCAGGAGGATATGACAATCACGGGATAAGTAGCAAACCTAAACGCTAGTGTGTGTGTGTGAGAAACCCTACATTAAGGGGACAAAACGTCCCCAAAAAGTATAGTCTGAAAAACTTTTTGGGGGGCATTTTTTTGGTCCCCATGAAGAAAACAGCTTATAAATCATATAGAATAACATTATTTGAAAATGTAAAAATGCTGAAAGTTTTCTGTGATGGGTAGAGTAAGTGTAAGGGGATAGAATATACAGTTTGTACAGTATAAAAATCATAATGTCTATTGAAAGTCCCCATAAAACATGAAAACACAACATTGCTGGGTCTGTTGAAGGCTTGGTCTTGTTGAAACCCTTGTCAGGCTGCTTTTAGTCATCCCAGTCTCATCAGTTCTCTTAGGAGACTGAAAACATGGCTCAGAACAATAGTGGCACAACTGAGACTTAACAGTATTGCTGTGTGCCATGCCCACCAGAAAAACTGGACAATATTGACGTGAAACAAATATGCCAACAGTTCATTTCTTTTAATGACATATGCAGACATGTTTGGCTTCTTTAAATAGCAAGGAACAAGACAGTAGACACATTGACATTGACTATTGCATTGCAGTATGAATGAAGTAAAGTTAAAGACAAGCAGGCAATTTAACAGTTACCTGTAACATTACAGAATTCATTAATTAACATATTGTTAAGGTCAGTATGGACTAAAAGCCTTAATACTTTATTCTATTCATTTCCTGAATTCTCAGCTTCTGTGGATGTCCCCACCGATTTCAAAATCAAACTCAAATGACTTCCCCTATATGTTAAACAAGGTTTGTGTTCAAATTACTGGCAGAACATGCAGGGCTAGAGTGATAGTTACACACTGCTCTGCTTGTGTCACCAAAAAGTACAGTACAAAAATAGTACTGGTAGTCAAATTATTTCAGTAACTAATGGAGCATAAACCTTTTTATCAAAGGGAAGTTTAAAGGTACTGCAGTTTGCGGTTTGATTCAAACAAATTTTTAAAAATCACATGGTTGAGCAGAAGTTTGACTAAATCCCAACAACAATGTGAGTAAATATGGTCAGTGAAGTTTTTCTTAGAGGTAGTGTAAATTTACTGCCATTAGGCTGTCATTCTGAGTAATCTATAAACACTTGCTCACCTTCTCATTCATTTGTAATTAGATGTCAATGTGAAAAACCAATTTAATTCCACCAATTCCAGCTCTTCACTTTGCAAGCATCCAAATTGCACCCAGGTTTAATGTATTATTTAATAGAGCTGTCCATGGCAGTTCAAATACATCACTTTGTCAAACGAGCATGGAGGGCTTGTCCATTGTTAATGTGGCTCATAATCAGAGGTGAGAGGCAGTGTAGGTGTCTGTTCTTATAGTGGAATCATTTTAAGATCTTTATCAATTATTCATTCGCAGGAACGATTGTAGCAAGCAGCTGTGGATAGATTGCTGTAAGGTATTATCAGGATGTTTAACATAATGAATCCAAAGTTTCCTGGGAATGTAAACCGTATTTTAAATGTTATTATTATCGATTACGTTTTATACATTTATGTTTGAATATTATTTGTGTTATTTCAGTATAAATCATATACAATATGCAAAATGTGTCAATTTTATTAAATAAAATATCAAACAAAGTGGCATATGCAATCAAAATATCCTGGAGCTTTTCTGAAATGTATGTGTGATAGGCTATCTTTATTTAGCAAAACATGTAATCAAATCTTATTTATTTTAATGCATTGAGCATTTGGGGGTAATGCAAGAAATGTGAGTTACAGTCAATCCAAAATTTGTTCAGACACCTTGAACATTTCATTCATTATTACAGTTTATTTACTATAGTTTAAAAAAAATGGCAATAAAAAAGATCTCAGACTTAAACTGTGTCAGAAAAAATCTTAATTATGTCATATAACACAAAACATGATCAGGTCAAAGTGTCTGAATAATTTTTGGTTCCAACTTTTTATCAATATTACTGGTAGTCCACTGTATGAAGAGTTTTTGGGTATAATATATCACAGTTTATTTTATTTTGCTATCCTCACTTACATAAATGAACTATAGTGTCCTGCACCCACTAGTAAAAATATATCAAAAATATCTAAAATGTCTAAATAATTTTTGGTTTGACTGTACAAAATCAGATTACTAGTAAAATAATGCTTTATTTTACAACAAAATATCTGAGTTACTTTGTTTTTACTTTTTTTTCCCCCATTTATGAACTGACAGCTCTCCTGTTCCCATGTTGAGAGAAATCAGGAGTGAAGTGTAGAGGCTTTATGTGCGGACTTTAAACGTGATGGTTATTGTAGACTAAATGTGAACATGCATTTACTCATATCGCTTGCACAAAACAGATTCAGTATTCCTCAAAATGAACAAAAACTATGAAATGCAAACTCAGAATATTACGCAAACCTGCAATAATTATATATACTAAATAACACAAATATACTTTATGTATTTAATTTCACTTTAATAACCAATGGCTTTGCTGCTGACCTTTGATGATCCAGTTCAACCATACGAATAAGCAAAAATGACTTTAGCAATAAAAAATAAATCAATTGTGATGTTTATCTAAAGTAAGAGTGTTTTTTCTTCAGTAATAGTGTTGAACTTTCTTCTCCATGACATGCAGGAAAAAAAAGTAAATCATGAGCACGCTTTACTAAGTCGTTCCCTCGATTTACTAAATCGTGGGAACGATTTACTATTTCGTTCCCTCGATATTTAGCAAATCAAGGGAATGGATTAGTAAGTTGTGCCCACAATTTAGTAAATTGAGGGAATGACTTAGTAAAGTGTGTGCACGATTTAGCCTACTATTTTTTTTCTGCATGTCACGTGTGGGGCTCCGTACTTCTGCAATCCAGAATGGCAGCACAGCTCAAAGGTTTGTTTGAGCTGTGCCCTCTACTATACAGGTGTGAATTTGCTTTTCCTTCAGCCTGAGGCTTATTCATTTCACTTTTGGCATGAAAGGGCTTTTACATTTGCCAAAAACAGAAGGTTTTTTTAGTTTTTTTCTGTTATTACAAAACAAGCAAGCCCAGCCCAGATGATAAAAAGTAACACAAAGGTAATGTAACATATTACTTTCCATAAAAAGTAACTAACACAATTAGTTACTTTTTTGGGAATAACGCAATATTGTAATGCATTACTTTTAAAAGTAACTTTCCCCATGCAACACTGGCAATGAAATTCTGGCATTTTTAAGTGTGCCTTTAGTGTCTTCTCAGGGCCACTGTAAGTTCATACTTTCTTATGACTGATGCTAATGTATAAAAGAAAAGAATTTTCAAAAAATATGCACTGAACACAGTGAATAATATGTGTTGAGGTCTGTTAGATCTGACATAGTCTGTAATGTCATGTTTCCAACAAAGCAACATTGATGGATAATGAAACCTCAGTAGAATTTCTTCTGACTGGGGAATGGCCTGCAGTAGATGTAAGTAGGAAGAATGGCCTATTCCTTTGTGAAGAGGAAGCAAATTTATAATTTATTATTACTTGAATAGACAAAGAGAACTAGGCAGAAACAACTGCTACATGAGGACATTTATAGATAAGTGTACTTATGCTTTTATTTCAGTAATAAACATGCACCAGTAGCTCACTGAGTCTATTGCAAAATCATTTTTCAACTTAACCACTGTGTAAAAGATATTCCTTTCACCAAATTAAGTAATACTGCATCAAACAACAAGATTCATCTTGAAAAAACAAACAAAACAACAACTAAATATAGAAATAATCTCTGCATTTACTACAGTGCAGTTTTCATACTAGAAATGAGATGTCACAGTAATTAGTCAGAGCTTTTATCTTGCATTTCAGTAACACACATTTCCAATCGTGTGGATTTTTGTTTGTATATTTTGCACGAATGCATTTTCATTAAGACATTACTTAACATGTGTGGGTCAGGTTTTTCCTGGACTGCAGTTATAGAAACCTGAAATCACCAAAGCTAAAAATCAAAACGGCTAAATGTTGGCAAACTATAGAATTTCTAATACTGAACTACCTAGTTTATATTAACTGTAACAAATAGGGAAAAATGTCCAAAAAGAGTAATGTTTATTTTGCCACTACACTACTCTTAAAAGGGTACCACTGTTGGCAAAATGGGTTTTATTAAAACTTTGCTGCCTGTACAGTAGGCAGACAGGCTTTTAGGCAGACAAACGTTTTAAATTTTGAAACTTCACTGAAGTTTCACAAGAACGACTCGAAACAAAAGATTTGTAAAGCTTCGAAGCTTCATGATGCAGTGTTTTGAAATCGCCCATCACTAGATATTTGTTGAATAAAGTCGTTATTTTGTTTTTTGGTGGACAAAAAGTATTCTTGTTGCTTCATAACCACTGTAATCACATGAACTGTTTTAAATATGTCTTTAGTAGCTTTCTGGGCATCTGAAAGTGTTAATTATCTTGCTGGCAATAGAGGCCTCACCGAGCCATCGGATTTTATCAAAAATATCTAAATTTGTGTTCCGAAGATGAACGGTTGTGGAACGACATGAATTTGAGTAATTAATGAATTTTTATTTTTGGGTGAACTAACTCTTTAAAAAATCACGAGTGGGGTAATACTGATGTATTTTATGTCGTAGAATAAAATGTGAATGTGTCTTGAGCCTGTGTTCACCACATTCCTTATTTCAAATATTTAACCATATAAATTCCAATTCTAAAAACACATTGACTTCGGGGCGATGGAACCGGTAGTGCTAAAATGCTAACTTGCTTCTGTGATTTGGCCTACAACGTGATGTCATACCTGCACCACTCTATTGGCATCTGTGGTTCCATGAAGAACTTTTAACATCCATGGATATTCTTTATAGTGGAAAAGGGTTCTTTATATTAATAAAATGTTATTTTAAAACTTTTTTTTTTTCTTTTTTTTTTTTTTAAAGAAATTTTTACTAAAAGGTTCTTTGGGGAACCCAAAATTGTGGCATCACTGCAAAACCTTCTTTTAGAACCTTTGTATTTAGAAAAAGGTAAATGGAGCATTTATTTTCTTACTTCATGTAGTATTTTCAAGACTTTAAAGTGAGATTTGAATTTGAGGGAAAGATGTAGATTTTGTGGAGGGAACAGAGCCCAGATTCAACTGACAAGATTAGGGAAATTTTTCTTTGATGATAGATTGAGCTGAGAGGAGATGTGTATTTAATGATTATTTAATGGTGATGAGTATAAGATCACAGCGGGATTCTGTAATGTTTCTTTTGTGTTCAGGTCTTCTGCTAATAAGGCAAAACGAGTATTGTGAATCACATCTAGCCTATGCCTCAAGGCGGCTAGAAGAACTACCAGTCAATACCCAGAGACATAAATTTCCAAAGCTCTGTCCAAACACATCACTGACTCACACATGTGAGAGTGAGAACGGGTGCTGATTCCACTCCCAATTACAGGCAAGTCTAAGTGAAGAGATATTTAGCAGTAAACATTATTTATTAATGGCAGCCATCATGCCTTATTGGCATCCCTCCACATATTCAAACAGGATGATCAGTTGCCATTTGGCGCAAGTGTTTGATGCAACATACTTCAGCAAGTTTGAGTTTGCAGATCTTTATACAGTAGAATTTTGATTTAATAACAATATACAGTAGAATACTTAGAATATACTGTATAGCACAAGACAAATGGACTTCTATTATGATGCAGATTTATCCTTTTTGGAGTTTGCCACCCCCATGTCACTATATATGGAATGGAAAAGAGCAGATTAAACATTTTGCACCCCACCCCATTTCTAATAATTTCTGATTATATAATTTTCATTTTTGGGTTAACAATTCCTGGAAAAGTATTATAGTAATTTTAATAATGTGATAATGGAATAAAAATAACACAATAACATAAAATGCAACACACTCACATAACTAATAAGAAAAATATGAATAAACTAACTTTTTTAAATAACACCTCGCCACTTTTTACATCCAAAAAATGTTGATACATTATTTTACAGTAAATTTACATTTGCTGTTCTTTCAAATATTTTTACCATATATGTCAAGATAACGTACAGTTAACAACATGTAGGCTAGTATATCAGAGTCTAATTGTAATTAGCCTACTCTCATTTTTGTAGTGTAATTGTCATGGTACATACTGTAAGTAGTCACAAGGACTACGTTTTTTAGTGCTTATTTGACTGGTAATAAGCCCTTAGTTATAATATGCGTTTGAGGAATGGAAAAAAAAATTATTCAGAACATCTCCTTTCGTGTTCGACAGAAGGATTTGGAATGACGGCCGAATAAATGATAGAATTCTCATTTCTAGATGTTCTATTCCTCTGACAGAATCATTCCCGTTGTTAGAAGATTGTTAAAATCATCTCTATCTCCAACATTTAAGAGTTAAATTATAAGAAGGGAAACCCCGTAAGTGTTAACCAATAAAAGAAAACTTGTAGCTATTCTAACGGCTGTGTGATGTCACGAATCAAGCGCCACAGCAGCATCCCTCAGTCTGACACCATGACAACCGCAGCGCGCGAACGCTGGAATCTTTGCAGCTGCCGCGAAGCCCAATATGAAGACAAGATGCCGCCATACGAGCGCGAGACGCACTTGTTCTTTTGAAATATTACTCGCTCCGCACTTTTGGAAGAAGACGTCGGAGATTTGCAAAACCACCTGTATCTAGCGTCCGTTGGCAATGTGAGTTAAACAACCTTTCTGCTGCTGGCCAAACCTTAACATTTCTGTGGCACATATGGTTTGAATGCACTGATATCAGCCGCGCGTATAGGAGCGATGAAATGCGCATTGGAGTCAGGGATGCTCCTCATGGCGTTTACGCGTGGAGAGCCCACTGGGGCGTGTGTGCTGTGCGTGTTAATGCATGTGTGAGAGAGTGAGAAAGGAAAACAGAGGAAAGAAAGGAGGCTTGTACATTGACCGCACGCGTTCCGCTGGCTCTAAATGGGGAATATGAGGATCTCGTGAGGACGCCAATGATAAATAGTATTCCAGACTTCCCTGCCACATAGGAGGACCACGGAACACCCTCCTCAGAGACCCCTTGTTTAATACGAGGGGCGATTGAATATCCACATAGTAAGGCGCATCAGGTAAGCGAAGCGATACGGGGATTTCATTCGCATTGAAGTTCTAAAGCGTCTTTTGTCGAGCATCATTTGATGCGTCGCAAAAGTGAAAGCGCTCAAGCGCCTTCGCACCTACATCTGCAGGTGTCAATGCGCGCGCTTGATCAACAAGAATGGACATATCACACAACTGACCACGGAAACCTGATCTGTAAAGTAAATCAAGCGTTTTTCATGCAGATTTTAATCAACTGGGGAAGCATCATGAGATTTGATAGCCAATTGAGACCAATTCATTCGATAAGAGTTATCACAACATTCATGTTCTGTTTACTTAAAGGGTCTTCTAATAACTTAGATATTGTCTTGTAATAATGTATTGGGCTTCCATCATCTTAAACGATCCTGATTACTGCATGGATGCTTAATGCTGCAGTGTTGGTCTGAGTTCAACTTCGAGATCACACGATATTGCTTTTTAATGACGATATCAATACAGATTTTTTTGTGTCCAATAGCCGATATGCATTACAGATATTTAACTATTCTTTTTTTCTTTTTCTTTTTTTTTTTAAACATAATTATCATGATGCGACAACAAAAATAATATGCCTTCTGAATAATGTTTAATTATTATTATTATTATTATTTCCATTATATTTATTATGGTGGCAGATTTATTTTCATCTTTGTTTAGGGCTGTCTGAATATTAAACTACACAATTGTAACTTGAGAATAAATGGCTGTTATTTAAGAAGTTAAGTAATCTTCCAAACAATACATTAAATTAGTTGCTTTTGTGAATATTGTTGTTAGATGATTTTCCATATTAGTGACCAAATGTCATCATTTATCCACAGAACGATAGTAGAGAATCACTTGAAAAGAGTTTGGTCAAATATTGGTCAAGGTGATCATCAGTTGCAATGCCAGATTATAATGGTTATGTATATATATATCTTTTTTGCATGCATTAATTCATCTAAGACTTGCTAAGCAGCTAGGCACTGCTGGCGACATAATTATTGATACTCGCTGCTCTCTGAGGGCTGAAGAGTGTGATCAAAGATTTATACACTCATTCCAGGCGCTGTTACATGTGGAAACAGAGGTTAGGAAGTAGACAGGGTTTGTCCCAATAGATTGTCCATGCATATCGCCTCAAGGGAGCTGAGAGAATAGAAATTGGTTTGAGCAACACAGTTAGGACTGTAAAGTAAATGAAGCAGATGCAGATTTTTAATGAATTGGGGAAGCTATTTCACAGGCAGTTGTCACCAAGGATTCAAATTTGTTGTAACATTTATGTTCCGTTTAGTTAATAGGGTCTAACATCATTAGATTGTATTGTAATTGTTTGTGTCGTGTAGTATTTGGGTTCCATCATCTTAAAGAGTCATGCTAAAAGAGCCTAATGCGGCAGTGTTGGTTTGAGTTAAACTTTTTGGAGCGTAATGGTTATGTAAACAAAGGTTCTTTTGTCATGAATTAATGTATGAGATGTTAACTTTACACTGCAGCACAGAAGCTGCATCTGTAGTGATATATATCACAAAAGGTGCATTCGCATAGACATTATTAATGCAGAAATTATGTTATAGCCTGTTAATTTCAGTGTCGCAGTTGCGGGACACTTGACACATTTTTTATTTCCTTTTTTCCCTATCACATATTTTAATAATCATCATAAATTAGGTATCATTCAAAAGATTAAACACTCAAAATTCATCCAGTAAAAAAATCTTTTTTTCCAAATTGGACATTGCTTTTCCAATGGAAACGGTAATTTAAAACCTTTTAACAGGCTCAAATTTTGTGATATCAGTTTCAGTTTTGAAACACAACTTTGTTAGACTTATGGCTTTGATTTTCTAGCAGTTTTAGAGTCCAAAATATTTTGTAAAATATATATTTTGTATAAAATAAAAAATGTTTTGTTCACTACATTTGCTTTACAGTAGACATATGACTTTTTTACATGTTGTCATTCATCTTCGGAACACAAATGACGATATTTTTTATGAAATCCGAGAGTTTTTTTTTTTTTTATCCCCTATAGACTGCAAAGCAATTACCACTTTCAAGGCCCAGAAAGGTAGTAAAGACATCGTTAAAATAGTCCATGTGACTACAGTGGTTCAACCTTAATGTTATGAAGTGACAAGAATACTTTTTGTGCGCAAAAAAGACAAAATAACGACTTTATTCAGCAATTTCTTCTCTTCCGTGTCAGTCTCTGACGCTGTTCATGTAGTAAACACAGTGCAGCGCTTCCAGGTTCTATGTCAAAACGCTGGCTCAGTATTGGCCGGTTCCTGCGCCAGCACCACACACATACGTCGTGGTGCTCACGTGAACAGCGTCAGAGACTGACACGGAAGAGAAGAAATTGCTGAATAAAGTCGTTATTTTGTCTTTTTTGCACACAAAAAGTATTCTCGTCACTTCATAACATTAAGGTTGAACCACTGTAGTCACATGGACTATTTTAACGATGTCTTTACTACCTTTCTGGGCCTTGAAAGTGGTAATTGCGTTGCAGTCTATAGGGGATCAGAAAGCTCTCAGATGAATGAAGGTCTTACGAGTTTGGAACGACATGAGAGTGAGTAATTAATGGCAGAATTGTCATTTTTGGGTGAACTAACCCTTTAATTTTTTGAAGTGCTTTCCAACCTTAGGTCTGTGTTCCAAAACATTCATGATCATTTAAGTTCAGAAATTATGATGAATAGACCCATATGAACGAGAGAGATTTATGGAATGGAACAAATAACTTAGCTACTCTCAGACTTCAGTTGAATACATTTGAGGCAATATGGAGCCCAATTTCAAGAATATTACATAACAATGACCATCAAACCATGTAGGAGAGGGTAGAAATTTGCATACAATCATATACATATCTATAATTCTGGCGTGTTATTGGTTTATTTCCGTCCTTGACTTAAAGACTTGAGTTTCTGCTCTAGTTCTCTATTCATTCCCCCCCACCCCTGTTTTTTAAATTTCTTCCATTTCTATTTTCTGTTTCTTGTTGTCAGATGTATATCTGTTAGAATATGCTGTTTCTAAGTTAAAAAAAGAAAAGAAATTATGAATAGAAATAAGAAAAAACAAATGTATTGTGAAATAGAGCTGGTTTGGAAACGAGGGTTTGAGATGGTCAGTGGCATATTTTAGTACTGTTTTTATGCTGCCTTGTGTCACACTGGATGTGTGTGCATTGTGCAGATACCTTAAGACTTAAGGCTACAGGATAATAAATGTATCTGGTCATCTCTAAGGGCTGAGGAGTGTGACCAATGGTTTATACACTCGCTCCACTGCTGTTTTGAGTGGAAACCAAAGGGAGGCATGTAGACAGGGTTTGGACTGTCCATGCACATTGCTTCAAGGGAGCTCAGGGGGAAAAAAGAAATTGGTGCGAGCAACACTATTAGGAGGTGACAGAAAAAATCTTTACTTTATAACATTCAGTTTGTTCATCTATGAGAGATGTTTTGAGTTTGTAAGCCATGGTTCATTTGGGCTAATGTCTCCGGGGATCAATTTAACCTTGTCCCCAGTTTTTCATCTCCATGGTTCTAATGAAATTGCACAGGACCCATCAGGGTCCAACCTTTCAAACCCTTGATTATAAGTGAGTGACCTAGTCTCTCAAATAAGATTATATCGCCTAATGGTGCATTACATAAGGCAAACAGATTTGGGACAGGTGTGTATTCACTGGCCCACACACAGGTCTCCAAAAACAGTGGATCGTCATGCTTTTAGCAATCTCTCATCATAGAATGATCATCACAGTGATTTTAAAGCATTCAAAAAAGAGTCCTTGAAAGACAAAGAGTAGCAAAGTGTGTGATAAGTTCTTCAGACCTCTTGTACTGAATTTATCTTGTTTATTTTGTTATTTTGGCCCTTAGGCATCATTCAGGACATGAATATGATGGAACAGACTTATTGCTAACAAACAATGTATAGATTCTTCAAATGGTACAGTGGTAAAGACAGTGAAAGAGTGGGAGAGGAAGAAGGCAAAAGGAGAAATACAGACAAAGGGAGAAGGTCAGATTTACTTTGAGAGAAGATAATAAATCTAATAGATTTTTCAGGGTGTCTGGTGGTTTATGCTGTCTGGCTTTGCTATGACTGAGTGTTTGAGACCAGCAGAAGTCACCTCCATCAAAGCCCAGACTCATACTGCTTACGTGGTTTATATCAAATCAGAGCTCATTACTGAAACTGCCAGTGCTCTTTAGCAAGAATAATGTGCAATTATTGGAGATGCTGAATGTACTATACTGTTTTGGTCATGACAAAAATGCTTTGGAGGCATTGTTGGATGTGAATATTTTCACATTTACTGTACATCTAACATTTAAATGATTGGTCCACATGATTTCAAAATGAATCTTTTTAAGTGCCTCGTGCTAAAGGTACATATTTTGCTGGTTTGGTAAATCATACATTTGTGTTTTATTCACAGTTATATAATGTTAGTTTATTTATTTATATATTTATTTGTTTATGTGTTTTAGGGCTGGGCGGTATGACGATATATATCGTTACCGTGGTATAAAGTGTCTATCGTTGGAGATTTTGCTAGCCTATATTGTGTATATCGTGATATGTAAATATATAGCACTATTAACACTTCAGAGTGATGAAATGCATGAATGTGAATATAAAGAGCGGGATGTGCTTGATGTTAAAAAAGAGTTATAAGCACAATATATCCTGAAAAGGAGCTCAGTGCGGTGCTCAAGCTGACTGGCAAAGTGCGCGCACAAATAGCTAATTTGGGACATGCTTGATGTTAAAAAGTGTTATTAAGCACAATAAGCAGAGAAAAAGAACTCAACGCGGTGCACGGAAAGCCATGTTTCTCAGCACGCGATCTCTAATTCAGTTCTCTTTCACATCTTACTGCGCTTGAATGGTCGAATACACCTATTGTTGTCCGACTGTTTGTAATTTGCTTCTTTTTTTCTTATTTTTAATAACAGAAATGAGATAAAATAACACATAACTATATCGTGATATATATTGTTAACGTGAAATACAGTTTTTCATATTGTGAAAGAAGAATTTGGTCATATCACCCACCCCTAATGTATTTATTTAAATTAATTTTTGATTAACAGTCTAATCAAAATCTAATGCCTAAAAATTACTGACCAGTCTTGTCTAAACAATTATTTCAATGCATTATCAGACAAAATTTTACTAAAATCATACAAAATACAGTAAAATGTTGCTTTGTAGCACTTACAGTAGTGACAATGTACACAGAGATATACATCATCATCATCATCATCATCAAAAAAAAAAAAAAATTCACTCAGAAAATGCTAGTAAATTTCAGAAATAATTACAAAGAAACGGCAAGTAACATACTGAGTTAAACGTGAAATTTGAGAGTAGAAAGAGTAGAAAGAGTAAAAAGAGAACATTTCTTTTTTTATAGTGGCACAGTATTTTCCCCATTTTTTAAATAATTAAATAAATCCAGAGAAGTTCATGCCTTGGATTAAACTACATATCAGCCCTCAAACAAGTGCTGTATAACATCAGTAAGAACACCTGCATTTTAACCTTTACACCTAAATTAATTTCTACTAAATTAGGTTTTTTTTCCTCATTTAATGATAAGTGATAAGTGATAAGTGCTTCTGTCAGGAGCACTATCGACAAAGATGATTGACAGTCGCATAGAGTTTGGATTCTCTGAACTCCCTGCCCATCCATGCAGCCTAGGATAAGATCAATATTTTCAATATTGTCAATATTTTAATGTACAACATCATTCAAGAAATTAGTCGCCTCAACCCAGGCAGACGTGGATATATGATAGAAAATTGTGTTTGTGTGTGTGTATGTGTTACAAACGACAGGGAGATTATGGGTTGTTAATTATCTCGTCCCTGACTGGACGAGAGGAGGAGCTGGGGATGGAGGAGGGTAATTAGCTCCAGAGAAACGCGATAGCTGCTGATAATGCTGAAAGAGCTTATATATGGATGCTGTGATAGGCGTTGTATTCCTATTGGTAGACGCGAGTCAGCTGAGTCACTGACGTGACCTGCCAGAACTAACACTACGCTTGATTCTCCTAGGTTCTGATATGTAGACTCTGCAGTTTTTTTTTTAATAGTACTGCATAGACAAATGGCAGATAAAATGCTTTGCAGAATCACACTTCACACTTCCAGCCAGTGTACAGTAAGTATAATATCCAATAAAAACTGCTCATGAAAGGCATCGTTTGCTCCAGACCACATTCAATATGACAAAGTATCAGTAAAAATAGTTATTATATAGTTATTACATAGTAATTAATGTAATTAGAAAATATTATTGTACCCAATACTTGTGTTTTCATGCTTAGAATATCATGCTAATGTCTCCAGCGAGTCAAATCTCCCATGCGCTTCATGCGAGACGAGCTATTGGTGTGGCACATGGGTAGAGTGCTCCAAATCGGTCACGTTTGAGGTTCCATACTGTTTAGGATGCTGCATTAGAGGCTGGCTAGGTCTCGCTACACAGAGCTGCAGACACACAAAACAGAAACTTTGATCCCATCTCACATTGATGACACATTCTTTAGACATGACAAAAGCATGGCTTTGAAGTATCGCCTAAGTTCATGGAGAGGAGAGTAACTCAACGTGCCTGGCATGTTAAACTCTCACACTGATGCTCTACATCACTGCCACAGCGTCTCTATATGTCACGGCGAACAGCTCTTAACCCTGAAAATGACTCACAAGATGAACTCACTCACAGCTTATTTTTTCCCATAATTATCCCTGCTACCGAATTAAACAGCCTTTCCATAGACCAGCGAGTTCGTTGACGTGGATAAATGATAGAAAATTGTGTTTGCGTGTGTGTATGTGTTACAAACGACAGGGAGACTATGGGTTGTTAATTATCTATTAAACTAAAAGGTTAAACTGGAGACAGGCTGTTGGAAATACATTCAGGTATGACTAGGAGATTAAAAAGAAAAGTGTATCTGAAGCGTACAGATATGTATGGAATTTAGATCAGGATTTGCTTTGCAGGATGCTTTGGATGTTGTTTATGCAGCTGGTTTCTATCAAGGGCTATAAAACAGTATAGTGAAAAAAGTATAAAGGTGCAATAGGTGATTCTCTACAGAAACATTTCTTGGTTGAAAGTCTCCTCATATCCTGATAGCAATCACTGTTAAACAGCCTAAATGTATTTTTTATAAATATACATCATCTGCGGAAGGCGTAGGACCCTAAAATGTTCATCCAATTATTATACTTGGTCCAAATGAAATAATATGATGTCCTACCTGCCTGTCATTGTATGTTTTTATATACACTCTCGCACCCTATTCACGCAGACATCATATGTCATCAGCGTGTTTCATGCTATGACGAGTTTATACAGACAGACGTCAGTCACGGAGCACCACAAACAAACAGCAGCCACCTTTTACAGTTCCTACCGAATCAAAACAACAAGCTTATTCTGCATTCATGCAATAGCTACCGTAATTAAGAGATGGGAACCCGTGACATTCTAGCCGGAGCTGTTCAGTCAGACTCAGATTTATGCGTGTCCATGTCAACACCGAAATGAATCCGCAGCAGTCAGGTACAAGCTCTATAAGCTATTTACGTTCATTATTATTGTAATGTTATGTGCTTTAAGACATGAGGTAGTTTAACGTCATCTCTTGGGACACTTTGGCCCTGTCACACTTCTGGCACACTTGTATGCACTTTTGGTCTTGTGGATTTACAATGGCTGCCACGTGCGTGTGTCCGTTAAGTCCACGAGACCGTAGAGTGTCCCATTTGTCAATTTTAGGCTTCAGAAAGGTGCTCACGAGCGCCCCCTTTGCGGCTGATATGCGCATTTGATGCACACTTTTGCTGAGCCCGCACTGGTGCGAGCTCCGCGCCAGACTTTTTCCCGACAGTCAAAGCGACGTTATGTCACGAAAGTGCGGACTCGTAGAAAGGCCGTGAGTGTTTAGGGTGCCATATGGGACAGGGCCTTTGCCAAGAGCAGCTGTGTATTTTGGCGGAGACGTGGCTTTGGACTGCAATTTGCAGTGAGTGTGGGATCATATGCTTTCAATGTTAGCATGCTAACATTAGCATTTCCCAGATCACTTACTGCACCTTTAAGTAACTTATCCTCACCACATAATATAATAATAATAATGAGAGAAAACAACAGATTTTAGAATTGGCAACTATATCTACCAGGAAAGTAGCTAGAAAATCATATCTGATCTTGTAATACAAAGCTAGTTACAAAAAAATAAAAAACTTTTGTCCCTTTCCTGCCTGTCAGATAAGCATTTGGAGAAGCAGATCTGGGCTTTACATGTGTATATGTGAAACATGCTGGGAAGAGCAGTATAGTCCTAGCAGTCTTTGCATGCTTTACACCAGACAAGGCGGAGATGTTTCCATGCTTGTCTTTCGTGAGTTTGTTTTGGATCACGAAAGATTGCAGAGCTTAGCTCTGCATAAAAATTTAAAGGCTTCCCAAACACCCTCATGGGTTTGCTCATGGCTTTCTGACATGAGGGTGGAACACATGGCTGGGTTAGCTAAAAGGAAAAGATATAATGGTGAGGCGAGTAGTCGCTTTGTATTGTTAGAGAATCTGACAGGAGGAAGCATTTTCCTTCCTCTCAGACGTATGTTAAATTTTCATTATACGTCTGCCTGTCAGTGTTTGTTAGGGTTTATCGAATGGGTAATGGCAAAATGACAGAGGTTTCCTCTAAATGTTAACTGTAGGGCAAGACAAATTGACCAGGATGATAAATTGCGACAGCAAAAAAACAACGGAAGCTAGAAAAGGAAAGTTTGTCAAGAGAAACTCTAGTGTTGTTGACAAACCGTTTTAAATTGAAGTATAATGTTCATTCAGGCCTTATGTACTAGGTTGTTGTTGCTAGGCTGTTCTGAGCCATTGCTTGGCACTAGATAGATAGATAGATAGATAGATAAAATATAAAAAATATAAAATCTAATTTATATTTAGTACAAATGAATATATTACAGTAGTATACTGATAAACTGTTTTTACAGTAATTGCACTGTATTACATAATTACAGTACCATGAAGTTACTATAAAACTGAAATACGGTTATAGTACTGTAAATCTTAAATCTCAACAGTGTTGCCAGTAAGTTACTGTAAAAACCCTTTTAAAATGTCTAACAGCGTAGATACTGTAGATAGATAGATAGATAGATAGAGGTGAATGAGTCCTCGAATTTTTTTCAATTTCTTATTCATCTTTGCAGACGGGTTTAGACTGTCTCTCTCTCTCTCAACACACACATCACAGCAAAGAGTTTAATTGGATTACAGTGGCGTAAACGTGGCATCCTTCGCAATCGGCTGTTGTTTTGTAGCCGTGCTTAAATTTCTGATGCCTCTAATACCCATAAATGTCTTCCCAGTTGCATGCCATCCATGCCAGCTTGTTCCTTTAGTTACGAGCTGAGCTGTATGTGCTAATCTCCCTGCTTCCCATAATTCAAGGAAACTGTCCTTAAGACACAACTGTGCTGTGTCAGGGCCATTTTTAATTTAATTTACTCATCTCAAAGGACCAGACAAGCCCAGATGAATTCTTATAAGCATCTGTGTTTGATTCTCCTGAGGTTTCTCCTGAGAGATTCATACTCTCTGTCTGATCCAATCTGGAAAATACTCATCGATGTATTGATTTAATCAGTGTGCCCATTCGGACCTCGTCAGCGGCTTTTCATTGATTGTACAAGTTAAAGTTATTTCCCCTCAGAGCACAGTTTGTTTCTTTTGTGACTCTTGTTTTTTTTTTTTACTGCGGTTAAAAACTGGAAAAAACAAAAAGCAATTTCAGCAAGATGATGTTACAGTCTGGATCAAAAAGCTTGAGACTACTAGTGTAAAATATTGCTGTTTAGCATTTTTTGTATTATCAGCACAAAAAAATATATATATAAATTTCAGAATATCTTACTATTTGGCACTTTCTATCATTGCATGAACTCAAGTTATAATGGACTTTGCAAGTTTGTGCAAAACCTGATGTTCCGCATTTTACACAATCAGACCAAAATTAACTTTGTATAAAAGATGACAAATTCATTAGTGACTTACTGTTCTAAAATATTTCACATACTGGTGCAGTAAATAAATCAATGATTTTGTTAGATGCTATGGAAGGAAGTATCATTGAGTTAAGGCATTCCGGAATGGCTCTCATTCCAACCAGAGAAGCTTTGTCCACTTCAGATGGATCACTGGGGATTTTCCTGCACACTTAGTTTACGTCTAATTTATCAGCTAATGTTTGGCCCAGCTTATACTCTAATGATATTCCTCAGAGATAAGCAGCCCTTAGAGGACTGAGAACCACAGATTAATTACACAATTAAGCCATCTGCGATTAGACTGCAGAGATAATTGCTCGGTCAGAGTGGTGCTTTGTAGTGGAGTCACTGAGGCTGTCCAAAGCATGCCTTCCCTCTTCTTTTCAGGGTTAGAAGCAGGGTAAGGTTTAGAGGAAGAGTCATCGATTGTTAGAAATCATTATACAGCAACCATGTGAAAGTAAAAGAAGGACGAAGTAAGAATTGCGAAATGCTGAAAATTCCCCCTATGTATTTTGTAAATGCATGATATAGATTTTATTGTGAATGCTTACCCATGTATGTTTGATTTTTTTATTTATTGTTTTTTAAATTTGACCGTATTTTTGTGTAAATGACAGACTTCCTTCTAGTCACACAGAGCGAACTTCTCCAATCATTTAGTCTGCTTAAACTCCAACACTCCACAATCGACAGCAAGCTCGCATTCATTTTTGAGTGCATCGCCCACATCTCAAAATCCAGTCAACATCCGATTGATAGAACCAAGCCCCATCCCTACAGGTCTTACTCAAGATATTCATAACTCAAAAAATTGGAGGTGATCAGTTACATCAAATTTTTTAAGTTGACAAACTCAAAGATTAAGTTATTATAACTTTAATAGTATAATTTTGATTTTGTACTTGTGTTAATTGAAATTTTAATTGAAATGTAGACTAAACCAACTTAAAAAATGTATTGCATAAACATCATGTTAAGTCAAATATTTTAGTTAATACTTGAAAGTGCTAATGTAACTATCTACAGTATATACATGCATGTACATAGTTAAGCAACAGGCATTATATGTAGTCATCTCTCCCTATAATAAGCTGTGCAAAAACACACAAAATAACAATTATTTTCAACAATTATTTTCCTTAGACAGTATGATGCAAAAGCATGGTTGGAACTACTGCTGCAAGTTCAGCTTTATATAATCAGTTATTGAGTTCAAATAACTTTTTTCTATTAAGTACAATTAACCTCTTACCTACTAAAATCACGATGGGACTTAACATAGTAAAATGTATTAATCCGAGCTGAGTGTGCTACATTTTTATTGGTAGCTGAGAGAATTATCAAATTAGCTAATTTGATATATATACTAGGGTTGTCAAGTGATTAAAATGTTAAGTGATTAAAAATTTGTATCTAATTATTTACATGATGTGGCAATTAATTAATCTTATTAATCGCAATTTAATCACACATCAATTTTGGCTGATAAATTACCCCCAAAAGATAATTTGAAGTCATTATTGTGTAAAGCATCAAAGAGACATTACAAAAAGTAGCTTCAGAAAGAAATATTTTATGAGAACTATTTTGTGTGAACTATACCTTTCATTTTTTAATTAATATGGAGATATATTAATTTAAAAAAAAATTAATAAATAAAATTAGACTCTAAATAGGAAACTAAAACTGCCAGTACGTGGCAGTAAATGTCTTAATGATTAAGTCGTTCATTCATTCATTCGATTCATTCAAGTAAATGGTTCTCTTCAGGCTTGTTGGACTTGAAGCAGCGCGATCGGTATATGACATCAAAGTACTGCGAGAGCGGTTAGAGAGCAGACGGCTTTGTTTGCTTTTGAATCACTCTGGCTGTACTTTGAATGTCATACACCAATCTGTCTGTGCAGCGCTGCTTCAAGTCCAACAAGTCTTTTATTAATGGTCCGCTGAATCATTGGTTTCACTCGGTTCATTCAAAACACGGATTCAGAAATGAAACACTGCTGTGCATTGCATGGAGATGAACAGTTCTGCTTTGCCTTTATATTTTCAATGGCAAAATTGAACAAAATAGACAATATTGTGTCTAAAATATCACAATATTAACTTCTTATTTACTGAACTGCTGTATAAAATCAGTATTGCATTTGCACTCGTTACTCGTGTGATATTGTTTAACTTGTATGATCTAAATATGCGTTAACATTTTTAACACGTTTAAACTAATTAATCTATTAAAACATAAATCGACAGCCCTAATATATACGTATATATACATACAAATACGCAAAGCACAGGGTATGTGTAGAACTTTGTGAATGACAAAACGTCTCAATTCTACAGCAATCAGCAGAGCTTTCATCTTTGTTCTGCGGAAGCAGATTCCATGTGGGAACTCTCTATACAAAAAAGTATATAAAACTCACTTCGCAGTTCCTACAATCTTTGTTTTTCAGACAGAATAACTGGCATCATTCTAACACAATGGTTTTGTTTTTGACTAAGGCAACCAGAATCCATTTTGAAAACAGCACTGATCCTGGAACGGTTCGCCTGTACCATGTTCCTATCCAGTATCTAAAAATTAGCATTAAGGAGCAGAAAGCTGTGTGGGTGTACCAGCTGCAGTGGGGGCAAGTGCACTGATGTGTTCACCAGCATCGGATTAACATGGTGTGGATATTTAGAGAGGTTGAGAAAAAGAACTCGGATTGAGTGATAAAGTTGCAACGTGTTATTTGGGAAAAATATTGTTGGGCACCACAGGCTTTCTTTCTATAAAAATTTAAAGTTGCGATATAACGGAAGTAGATACAGATCTTTTCTTCCATATTGTCACGTACATCTGAGTGAAACTTTAATTATCATTAAAGAAAAAAGTAGGGCAATCCATCGGTGGTTGATTGGATGCCGGCAAATCTGAACGTGAGCCTGAGGTCGACAGTAAGAAGGGGGCGGGGTATAAGCAGACTAAATGATTGGAGTTATGATATTGTGATTTAAAAATACAAGCTCAAAAAAAGAAAAAAGAAACATATGCATGGATAAATAATTCTTCACATAATTCTATTTCATGTCTTCTTTAAGTGCAAATGCATTTGTTACAGATAATCCAATGATATATCAACATTAAAAACTTGATGAGCTAAAAGAATGCTGTTAAATTAAGTCATAAGGTATTACTTTAGTTCCCCTGTAAAAAAAAACCCCCAAAAAACAGACATAATGGATAACATGAAATTTATGTTCTTAGTGGATTAGGGGATCTGCATCTATTAGACACTGGTTAGACCCCATAATATAAAATGCAACGCAAAGTGTGAATTGGGTGCTAATGAGTCTGAGTGTGGTGATAAGTGTGTGTGTTCTGATAAGTGTGTGTGTGTGTGTGTGTGCATATGTGGTGTCAGCTGAAGCGAGACCATATGGAAGACGCCACCTGGTGTGTCTGTTCATCTTCTTCAGAGAAGAAGATCAAAGCAAGACACAACATCATCACAGAGTCAATCACAGTAATTACTCAAGTCTTCCCATTTATTCTGAAATTAGAAGGATATTTTTCGCTTGCTGATCGGTACACTTTGGAATGAGCTGAGATGAACTGCTGGTAAACTGGAAAATTTTGAATTCCACTGGTTTGTTGCTTACTAATAACAGTAAACACAAAGAAAAAACAAAACAAAGAAATATGTGTCCCATGTCCTGACCAAACAAAACGGCCACTTATATGAGGTTTCCTTAAAGGCATAATTTGGGTTGAGTTTATGGGCCGCATCTGTAAAAATGCTGTAGATTACCACAAACAATAATTTCACCCTTCAGTGTGTATAAATGAATGAGAAATGCTTTTATAAGTGTATTACCATATTAGCAGCCTAGCAGGCAAGCGGGTCAACTGCAATAAATGTTTAATATTTAGTATTGCTCACCTACACTGTATGTAGAGAGTTGCCTAGCTAAAATGTAAATCTAGTTCCATGTGAAGATTTCAGGAATACCATGGGAAAGATTTGGCGTAACTAACCATGAAGAACTGTTTACATGGAGCCAACAGCCAAGTTTTGCAAACTACACCCACAGGAATTACATTAGAAAGGCACAATTAGGTTTATTTCCTGTCTTCCTGCATCCAAAATCGCATACTCTCTTGAGTATGTACTTATTTTGAAAAAGTAATTACTCCACAACTGCTAAAAAAGTATGTTCTAAATAGTATGAATGTGTGTAGTATGAATGTAATCTGGACGTACTACATTCGCCATGTTGTCATTATCATGTGACCTACCAGCGTCAGTTACGTCGCTTCACTGCCGTTCACAAATCCTCTCCTGTGGCCTCATGGGATAGTAAAGTGTCCATCGTATACTTCATGATCTCGCCAGAAGTAGTATAGGTTATCCGGGTACTTTTTGTCTACTCTTTTATGAGTTCTGTGAATTCGGACATACTTCTTTTGTCACATACTGCTATATAGTAGGGAAGTATGCAATTTCAGATGCAGCCCTAGTTTCCTAGTTATTTATTACCATTGTGTCCACCTGTTCCTTGTTAACTCACTTATTTAGTCTCTGTATATAGTTTCATTCCTTGTCCGTTCTTATGTCTGTTTTAAGCGATTGTTCTATTCCTGCGTGTTGATCTCTCTCTTGAGTGTTTGTTTTATATGAGTTTGTGTGTTATTATTGTTATAATTGGAGTTACTGTTTGTTAAATTTTTAATGCTGCAACTAGATCCTGCTCAAACTCATCCTTGCTGCAACCACCGTGACACTCAAGCTACGTTCAGACTGTCAGTTCAAATCCAACTTTTGTGCCTCTCCGTTTAGATTAAGCAAGTGTGAACGGCCAAAAATCACATGAAATGCGGTTTTTACAAATCCCTTTCGAGCTACATACAGATGTGGTTTTAAATCCTATTCAAATTGCATTTCTGGCAATCCATTTCAGTCTGACTGCTCTGATCAGATTTCACGTGGTTTATGTGACTTTCTCTCACCATGTAAAACGTAAACGTCATATGTTGTTATAGGAAACATGCTAAAAGTCGCTGCAGAAACAAGGTTTTGTTGTTGCAAAGTGCCGGACGAGCAGAAAATGACAATACAACGGAGACATGTTTTGAAACCGCCTATCAACGCAACGTCATTGCCATAGAAACCAGTGTAGATATTCCGGAAAACTAAAGAGCAGCATGGACACACAAATCAGATCTGAACAGTTGCGATACACAATGTGGACGTTAAAGATCAGATTTCAATCGAATACACAAATAATCGGATTTGGACTGACAGTGCGAACATAGCCTCAGTGCCTTTATTAAAATTCCATTTGGTGCCACTAGTGTTGCAAACAATTACACAATGTAACTTTAAGACTTGACTGGATCTGATTGTGATTCTAATCACAGAATTAATCCTTTCATACACTCTTCTAACAGACACTTGTATACATGAAAAAAACTATGAAATATCAACTCTTCACCTTTTCTAAATTACTTCCCCTAAAGCAAAAGTGACAAAAAGAGTGCGATAACACCATCATTTTTTAACACACATGTTCAGTTATGGCCTAGCTGAATTACTGGCATCACAGTATGAGGTGACTGAAAATTATAACAGAGATAGCTGTTGCTTTTGGCCATTAAGAAAAATGACATAAGGCATCAGTCACTCCCGGAAACTTGAGGCATCAGTTCACCTATTAATTTCTCACATCCGTCTCTTATTGAAATTTACTCTGGTTAAACTTCAAAGAGCATATCTTAATGCATTTCAAGATCAAATTATTTCTGTGGAATGATAAGATATATAATTTATAAATGTATACAATTTCCACATACCGACAGCAAGTATGCTGACTCATTTTTATCAAGTGCCTATTTCCTGTTTGTTAGTGAATATTAAAGGGGACCTATGTACAAGATGTAATGTAAGTGTCTGGTGTCCCCAGAATGTGTCTGTGAAGTTTCAGCTCAAAATACCCCACAGATCATTTATTATAGCTGGTCAAATTTGCCCCTATTTGGGTATGAGCAAAAACACACCGTTTTTGTGTGTGTTCCTTTAAATGCAAATGAGCTGCTGCTCCTGGCCCCCTTTCCAGAAGAGGGAGGAGCTTAAACAGCTCACACTTCAGTTGCTCAACAACAACAAAGCTGGAGAATCTCACGCAGCCAAAAATGACTATTGTCAGTAACGGTGTTCAGCCTTACATTGTTAAAACCGGAGTCGGACGCTGATGGAGAGACAGCCCGACATGGCCTCACCCCCTTTGTTGCATGTTCCCGGGGGCAGGGTTTATGTAAATTTTAAAGTTTGTGATGTCACCAACCCGGGAACAAGCTCATTGTAGTCCCTACCATCCATTTTTTGTAGTCCCTAAAAAGCGATTTCTGTAAAAGAAAATATCTCCCTTTGACTGTCGTAACATTGCAGATGTTGTTTATGCTCAAACAGCAACATTACACACTAACTAAAGTTAAAAAATTGAAATCATAATCAAGTAACCCTTTAAATGATTACAGCTTCTCTATCTCTTTTTTTTTTTCTTCTACCAGCATCCATCATGAATCCCTTGTCACATCTATACTACAAAAAGAGCAGCTACTCTCCGTACCGGGACCGAATCCCTCTACAGATTGTCCGGGCAGAGGTAGAGCTCTCTCTAGAGGAGCGTTCATTCCTTTTGGCCGTGGAAAAGGGCGACTATGCAGGGGTCCAGCATGCACTACGTGAGGCAGAGGTCTATTACAACATTGATGTGAACTGTGTGGATCCACTAGGCCGCAGTGCACTGCTAATTGCTATTGAAAATGAGAACCTTGAGGTGATGGAGCTACTTCTGGATCACGGAGTGAACACTGGAGACGCTCTGCTGTACGCCATCCGCAAAGAAGTCGTAGGAGCCGTGGAGTTACTGCTGTCCCACAGGAAACCCAGTGGAGAGAAACAGGTCTGTTTGCGTTTGGGATCTTATATGCATTTTCACTGCTGAAAAGCATTAACTATTCATTTCTATTGTGATCCAGGTTGGTTTATGCTGTATAGTTTCTAGTCTAGACTCATTCTGACAATGCTGGATAAGTTAGTTAACCCCTTAAAGCTTGACATAATTGCCAGAATATTTTTATTGAACAGGTTATTGAACAAAGAAATTTTGACAAAAATTAGACAAAAACTATTTGTTTATGTGTTTTGTTTTTGAATCATATTTGATACATCAGGCTTTTATGGCCCATGTTAGTATAATGTAGTGAGAATATGGAGCTCATACTCAAGGATGAAAAAACACCTCAGTTTTATTCAGAGGCATAAACTGAGCCAAAATACACAATTTGCTGCAGATGTTGTTATTTATATGGCCAGAAATGAAGACAAATTCTGATAGCTTGTGATGTAAATCAATGAAATTTTTAAAACAGTATAGCAAACAACTTAAATATCAGTTGTCAATCTATAACTCCCAATAAAATGTCTTTGTAAGATGATATTTAAATGCTATGTAGTTTTAATGGTGGGGGTTGGGGGAGAACGGGTTATTCTGCAAAGATTTGCTCATGTAATTTAGAGACCTTAGAAAGTCATTTATCAAATATGATACAGTAGGCTTTATAAGGTTAAGCAGTCTGTTGGGGATATCAGCACAACATATGCTGGTGACCAGCCATGGTAATCTTTTCAGCTGGTTTACGCTGCATACTAACCAGGTGCAATGCAACAATTTTCTAGCAACAACTTAATTTGGCCCTCCGCATTGTGTCACAGCCAGTAAGAAAATGCTTCATATGCCGAATTAAGTACCAATGAGATTTACACTTAAGCAGGGCTAGCTAGTGTAATGGAACATAAATTGAAAACAAGTGGCCCAAAAAATGCTTATTGTAGCTGGTAAGGACAAAAGGAATTTAACGATTCAGTATATCAGCCACTCGCGCAAATAATTAAGATTCAGTGCAGTTATGTGAGTTAGTCTCAGGCTGGTCCTGAAAGTTGCTTAAACAATGTAATCCCATAAATCATGAGTTTGAGATTGACCCATTCATTAAAAAGAAGAATGCCAAGCTCTAAAATATTTTATGTGGGTGGAATGGGGTGGCCTTCAAACATAGTTGAGGACAATGGACTTATTCTGAATAAGAACCAGTTCTTCATTCCCATGCACCTGGTTAGGACACAATATATATAAATATAGAGTTTTCATATGCATTTTGTCAATTTCCTCCTACTTATGCAATGCCTAATCTCTGTTTGTGTGTATTGAGTGAGTGTCTGTGCTATTGAACAGTGTGCATGCAGGTGGGAACTGTTCATATTTGTGGTTGTACTCTGTGTTCGGATGAGTGGGTGTTCCAAAGCTAATAGAAAAGATGAGATGGCAGAGATTTATCTTTCAGATTTGATTTTCACCTCACGTAGCTCGACAAATCTTTATTGGATTGCATTTTGTTATCCTCTAATCTTTCCCCTCATTCAAGGGTAAGATTAACCTGAAATGCTTGCGTTCCTGTATTGTCACAGTTCGCGTTTTGTGACATGCTTGATTTCGTAGCCAGTGGTGGATGAAGGGGAATGTAACTTCAAGCGATTTCTGCTAGTGCTAGCATACACTGACAAAGGGCATGTGACAGCGGTTTTCACTTTGAACCAAGGTTCGATTTGTACAGCACGGTGCCAGAAGGAAGCCACTGCACACAAAAACTATCACTATGAATTTATCAGTGCTTGAGGTTATGAATGCCCCTTTTCAAGGAGTAGAATAAATTATGCACATAATCACTCTCATTTCCAGGTGAATGGCTGACATAAAGCCAAGCACAGGAAATGCAGAATCTGCAGAAACTCACTTAATGATTTTTACAATATTTTTTCATATACTGCAATTCCATTGAGAAGTCTTTACACTTTTTCTTAAAAAAAAAAAAAAAAATTCCCTGAACTTAATTCAGTTGAAGGTTTGTTAACGTTAAAGTAATCTGTAAACTCATGGAATTTAGTGCTTGATTATCATGGTTTTATCTAGAATTTCTCACTCACGTGTGGACATAGCTCAACTCAGGAGCTCTTTATGAAGTCGAATCTTAAATAGTAACCTTCTGAGGTGGACAAGGTGCTCAGCTCAAGCTCCACTCTTCACCAAAAGGGTACACTCTAAAACACCAACCTAAAATAAACTATATTGAGTCCCCTAACTGATCATTAAACACTAAAAAATCCCCTTTTTACACACACACGCACACGCACACACACACACACACACACACACACACACACACACACACACACACACACAGACACACACACACACACACAAAAACATTAAATAATGGTCACTTAATGCGTTTTTACTGATTGGATAGCTATCCGTTTTGTTAAAACTCTTCCATCTACACTTGGCTACATAAATAGGCCTCCACAAAACTAATATAAATCCGATCTTGAATTCAGGCACTATATTTAACAGCAAATTTAATTTAGTTCACGTCAATGAAAGCAACGGATGTGAGCTGCAATTTATTTATCGTCAGCTAATTTCAAGATCAAAGACCGCAATAAGAGAATAAGAGAGAGCAGCTTTAGCACTGGTAAGATCATTTAGTCTCTCTATGTTTAATGAAGAAGATTGTGTGTTGAGCTTCAGGATGTGACGCTGAACTCTCAGTTTTATTTGCAGCAGTTTGTGGATCAGCTCTGCTACTCATCTCCGGCAGGTTATATCTGTGGCGGATCATATCTGTGACGTTGCAGTAGCGCTGTCATAGCCTGTAACACTCTCTCACACGTTTATTTATTTATTTATTTACCATTTTGGGAGGAGTACAATTTACATATGTGGCTTCACAAACCAGATGCATTTGCACTTGTTCAGTTTCGTCTGGAATGCGTCTCAGAACACCGCTTGAGTGATTGGATGTAAATCCGTCTCCAATGCGTTTTGGAGGGCATTTACAGGTGGTCTTTTTACGATCGGATATCTGTCCTATCAGAGAAAAGTATGAAGTGACCAGGTGTAAACAGGCCCTAAGACTTCATTTCAACATTTACTTTCCCCAGCCAGTCTTATGCAAAGCATGCTAGAAGCTGGAAATCATCAGTCCTGTTTCAGTAATGCAGTGTTACTGCCAATGAAAAATATTTATGCCGAGGATTAATGGATTGAGTAAACTTCTGTTTTACAAATTTAAACAGACTGCATGCTGTAAAAACAAATTGTGACAGCTTGTTCAAGAATTGTATTGCATTAGCTTATTTTAATTATGTAAATTGAGCAAGCAGGATTTGTTTAATGATTAATGGAATAGCCTGTTTTTTTTTATGTCATGCTAATATATAATTTCAAACTATCCCTTTAAACTGAAAATTACTGGCTTATTTGGGAAGAGTTCTTCAGTATGTTACACAGCAAAGAAACTGAGCTTGACAATTCATTTTATGGGGTCTTTCGAATGTTGGCACTGCCAGCTTGCTTGCTAGTGTATAATGTAATGTGAACTGTAATATTTACTCTAAACACATTTTCCATTTGTTTATACACACTGAGGGAGGATTCAGAATCGTTGTACGTGGTACATGTGGTAAACATTAGATTGAAAAAAAGTGATTCACATTGTATATATATATAAACAATTTTAAAATTTTACTTTAATATACATAAGTAAACAAAAATGTCCTTAAAATGAAACATAATAATATTGAAATGAACTTTATACCCAGCTAACAGGGATTTTTTTTTGTTCAAAACTTTGGCTAACATTCTGGCAAGGTTCTCTCAAAGTTACAAACAAACATTCTTCCAGTAACGTTGATAGAACATTTCGTTCAGAGTTATGTGTGTAACGTGTACGCTCTGTTATGTTCCGTTTTAGGGTACGTTTACACGACAACAGTGTAGTAAAAATGGAAAAGTTTTTTCTTTTGTACAGATGACAACATTATTAAAAAGATTCCTGTTCACATGGATCCACAAAAACGACTAAAAACACGGTATTATGCATGCCAGGCCAGTAGTTGACGATATCACTTTGTAAAGAAAGACTACGCGCCTGCGCACATACGCATTCGTTTACAGAGCAATCGCACCAAATGCGCATGTCTATAGAATAAACATAATAATAGTAATAATAGTATAGTAATACGTGTGTGCATGCTTTTACTGTTTTCACAGTTTCACGTTTTTGCAGTTTACACGGAGACGATAAGGGTGTTATTTTCAAAAGTTTACATTGTCAGGCCCCCAAAGCGCCGTTGTCGTGTAAATAAACGACAGTTTTTAGGCCCTGTCCACACAAACACGGGTATTTTCATAACCACAGCTTTTTCTATGCAGTTTGGCCGTTTGTCCACACGCAAACGCAACTTTTTTTGAAAACTCCTGCCAGGGTGAAGATTTTTAGAAACTCCGGTTGCAGTGTTGTCGTGTAGACAGTGAAACCGGAGATTTTGGCTTGTGACGTCGGAACTGGAACCGGTAATAACCTTTTTTCCAGATTTCTGATTGACCAACATGGCTTTAGAGTTAGGGTTATATTGCCGCCTGTTGGTTTGGCATGCTCCTGACTTAGCGTGTTTTTGCGTTTTCATGTGGACATGATTTATTTATTTATTTTTAAAACGAAGGAGGAAAATCTATGTGTGGACTAGGCCTTAGTTGAAAACGGTGTCGTGTAAACGGCCCCTCAGTTTCATTTTCACTCTGTTCCCAAGTTATTTTCCATAGTCCCTAATTCACACCTGTTCTGTTTCTAACTGGATTAAGTTCCTGTGGTATTTAAGCCCTGAGTTTCCTTAGTTCATTGTTCCGTAATGTCAATGTTAGCGTGATTGTTTCAGTTTATTTCTTCTGCAATCTACTGTGTATTCCCTGTGGATTTAATATTAAATACTATTTTGTTTCTCTATTCTTTTGTCATGCGCTTCTCTACAACGGCAGTGGCCAATGTGGTCTTTAATAATGTTATCAAACTATTAGCACGTGAATGTTATTTACACATCATTCATATTCAGTAAGGGAGTCAACATTCTGAGAACATTCAGAAATAATGTTTTCATAACTTAATGGGAACGTTAGCAAAACGTTCGTTAGCTGGGTATAGGCCCAATAATATGCAAAATTATTAAGATGAGAGGCTAAATATGAACATTTATGAATGCTTCAGGTAAACCTTTTTGAAGTCAATATCTATCTATTTGTTTATTTTTATGTTATATATTTGAATTTAATATTATTTGTTATATGTTGCATTTTCTCAAAGTCTAGTTGCCCTTTTAGAGTGAAAATGTGGACACATGAATTATTATAGCTCTTTTGTTATTCTACAGCTTCACTGATTTACAAAGGAGCAGCAGTGATGTTTATGCAGCTCCAGGTAGCTTTGCTGCTCCCTCTTGGATTAGACGTACACATTTTTATGAAGTGAAGTCCTTCATCACTAATACTGTTCAGAAGAGAAGCACAGGCTTCCTACACTTTTGATGTTAGAGTGAACAAGCATTAGGGGAAATAAAGCCGGTAGCAAGGTTTGTTCTTTTTGCTTCATTATTTGGTTTTTTAAAGTGAACTGCAGATACATCAAGTGAGATTGTTGCGGGAAGTGCCGTGGGGCCTAAATTGGAATCTAGCCCATGTACCATGTGCCCGCCGTTCGCAGAGCATGGGCTATTTTGCATTGCTATCACTATAGCAACCCTTGCAGCCACTTGGGAGTTCTGGGGGAGGACTGTTATACTAATGGACTGAAAATAAATCTCAAAATAAAATGCGTTTGCAAACCTCACTTACTCACTCGCTGGCTTGTAACACCGCCATACCACAAATCATATTTCCATAATATTCTCATGGCAAATATGGCTGTCTTTATGATAAGATTGAGTATTTTGGTCATATACTGGCACTTAAAAATGGATTAATGGTGTCATGCATGCCATTAAGTGTGTGTTTGTGTGTTCACATGCAGTCATCCGCTCTTGAAAGTAAAGCCCTTGACTCCTAAACTAAGGTAAACAATCAGTATAAAAAGGAAAGGAATTACACAAAGGTTCCTCTGAATGAGTGTGGATGTGATGGATGAGGAGAAAAGATACAAACGGGGTGAAAGACATAAAGAAGGAGAGGTGAAAAAAGGAAAATCTCTAACTGGCGTGTGGTTCATCTTTCTGACAGCTGCAAGGACAGCATGATATATATGCAGTTCTCCTCCATCATCACTTGTTTTTTCTGTTTACTCATCCTGTAAACAGACTTTCTGTCATGTCTCTCGTGTAGCATTCGTGTTTGTGAGGGGAGGAGTGAAAGGCAGAGGAGGCGGGGCCTTGAACTGTTTCACATCATGTTCTGAAACCTTCTGTTTTTAACCACTTCTCGTTTCTGTCAAATTAACTTTTCTTCTTTCATCTCTGAAAATATGCATCAAATATAAAGCTCCAGTCTTAGCTACTCCTGCTAAACATGCGTATTGTGTCTTTGGTCCACTCCCCCTCTTTTTATTCTGTTCTCTATTCAATTCTAAAACCAAAAAAAGAAAATTCTCTCATTTACTGATCCTCATGTTGTTCCAAGCAATAACCAATATTTTTTTGTAAAATTGCCTAATTATATTTTAGAATACCGTAATTAGTTTATTTCAACAAAATCTGTTGTAAATTCATATGTTTAATTGCATACCGAAATGTTTACATCCCAAGAGCACTTCCTGAGTTATTTTGAATTGGAGTGACCGTAAAATGTCTCGTGGTTCAGTAAGGGAGCCAATTGTGAACTCAGTCATGGCTCTGAGCATTTCATTGACTGAGTTGAGTCTGATTCAAGGAGAGAGTTTGAAGCTGTTTTTTAATCTTTTTAATTGACTCAAAACAAAGAACCAGTTCATAAGAGTCATCGCATCACACTGTTATTGTTGCTGCCTGCAGCTTGATGATATCGGATGAATTTGCTTAAAGGATTAGTTCACTTCAGAATTAAAATTTCCTGGTAATTTACTCACCCCCATGTCATCCAAGATGTTTGTGTCTTTCTTTTTTCAGTTGAAAAAAAATTAAGGTTTTTGAGGAAAACATTCCAGGATTTTTCTCCATATACTTCACTGGGGTACAACGGGTTTCAATGAAGCTTCAAAGGGCTCTACACTACTTTTTAACCACAAATGCTCATCTTGCATTGCTCTGTTATGCGCCATACATGACGTAATCACGTTGGAAAGGTCACACGTGATGTAGGTGGAAGTACTGATCCAGTGTCTACAAAGCGAACGTGCAAAGACTAAGTCAAACACCCTTTACAAAAAAAAAGGGAAATTCCTAATTTCTTTTCAACTGAAGAAAGAAAGACATAAACATCTTGGATGTTTTAGGGAGAGATTTATTGAACTGACAGAGACTGCCCACAAAAATACAGCATCAACCAACCTTCCCAATTCCTACTCAGAGGACTCATGTGAGATCATAATTGCTACGTTAAAAACCTGTTAATAGGTTTAAAGGTACAGTAAGTTCCCTTACTCTATATGGTGAAAAACTATAATAGATCTAATGGGACTGTCATGTAATTTTATAATAAAATACTGTTAAATATAGAGTTTTTTTTCTTATTTACAGTATGTAAATTAGGGATTCTTGGCCCTGTTTACACCCGGTATTAAGATGCGTTTTGGTCGATCAGATCACAAGTGGATGAGAGAGACACGTACCCGTCTACACTTGGTGTTTTAATCCATCTCTTTTGTCCACTTTCGACCATTTCTGTCCTGATTTCTTTGAGGGGAGGGTCTATGGGTAAGTAAATGTATAGGCTTCTTCAAAATTTTTGATTTAATAGGTGAAATATCCGTGCGAAATTTGCATATGAACGTGACCGGAGACTACGGGAAAACACACAGAGAGCATCAGCTTTCGTTTCTGCTCTGACAGCCGCGAGACCGCGCTGAACACGGTAAGTGCATGTTAGAAAACAAAAATGTTTAGAAAACATTGTGCTCAGTAAGTTTTTCGTCTTCAAACCAAACTTATGGCTTCAGCCAGCAAAGTTTAAATCTCATCTAGCTAGCGCGCTCCTCATAACGTTTGTGTCAGTAGGTGGAGAGAAGGCGGTCTTAACACATGAGCGTCTACACCACGAACGCAATCCGGTCGAATACGTTTTCGACTTCCTCTGAAAGTGGTTGAAAGTGGACTAGCTCAAAACGTTTTACACCCCGTTTACACCTGTATTTAGAGTCGTCCACTTGTGATCCGATCGACCAAAACGCATCTTAATACCGGGTGTAAACAGGGCCCTTGATACATCTTATGTTGTTAAATTAATTGTTACTATGATGTTTTTTTTTTTTTGTATTTGTGTGTATGACATTGTGTACCTTCTATTAGTATTTACCTCAAGCTTGTTAAAAACCAACTTGTGATGAAGTTTGATTTATTATGTGGCTTTCTTTTTACCTCCTGTGTTTTTAAGGTGATTGTCAGTATATTATAAAGGTAAATATCATTTTTATTGTAGGTTATTTTAGTTAATTTAAATAGTAAAAAATACAGTTATAAATACAGGTTGTTCCAAAACTTGTATGAATTTCTTGTATCTGCTGAACACAAAAGAAGACATTTTGAAGAATGTCAATAACCAAACATTTGATGGCCCCATTGACTTCCATAGAATTTTTTTCCATACTATGGAAGTCATTGGGGCCCATCAGCTGTTTGGTTACCCATATTCTTCAAAATATCTTATTTTGTGGTCAGCAGAAGAAAGAAATTCATACAGGTTTGGAAAAACTTGAAGGTGAGTAAATGATGACAGAATTTTCAGTTTTTTGGTGAACTATCCCTTTAAGGTCTGGCAATTGCAGCCTTTTTCACTGACTTTCGCTAAAGTCTCCATTTGTTTGCCATTTAATCTTATGGCTGGCAATTAACTGGGATATTAGAGAGCTGGCTGCACTCTTGTCTGGTCATCTGTATTCTGCTGCTTTAGTTTTACATGCAGTGTGGGTTGGTGGATTGCCATACTGATGGACTCTCAGCAGCTTGTGCAGGTGAAACACTCCATGAATCTTGTGTTTTTCACACTTTCCTTCTTGTCCCTTCTTTCTTAGGTTCCATCATTAATGATGGATGCCCAGTTTTCCGAGTTCACACCTGACATTACTCCCATCATGCTCGCCGCCCACACAAACAACTATGAAATCATCAAACTCCTGGTCCAACGCAAAGTCACCATCCCTCGGCCGCACCAGATCCGCTGTGACTGTGTGGAGTGTGTGTCCAGCTCTGAAGTGGACAGCTTGCGTCACTCTCGGTCCCGTCTTAACATCTATAAAGCACTCGCCAGCCCCTCTCTCATTGCCCTCTCCAGCGAGGATCCCATCCTAACCGCCTTCAGATTGGGCTGGGAACTGAAGGAGCTCAGTAAAGTGGAGAACGAGTTTCGACAAGAATACGAGGAGCTTTCTCAACAGTGTAAGCTCTTTGCTAAAGACCTGCTGGACCAGGCACGTAGCTCCCGTGAGCTGGAGACCATCCTCAATCACCGTGATGACCAGAGCGAGGAGCTGGACCCGCGAGAGTGCCGAGACTTGGCTAAACTCAAGCTGGCCATTAAATATCACCAGAAAGAGGTGAGGAGACTTCTTGAATAAATTTGTTGCTGGTCATTTGTACCCAGTCTGGTCTGATGTTGAACATACAATGAATTAGCTGTGCACAAGATTCTGTACAAGAACTGAGATGACTTTGGAGAAAGTGTGTATTACTGTGAGTTTGATACTTCTGCTTGCTATGGATTCAGCACAGAAACCTCATTTGAATATTAAGGGTGTGAATATCCTGAAATTTCACCCCCAAATCCAAAGGAATTTTATAGTTTTGCAGAAAATAATGAAGCCTTTTATATTTTTTTTTATGTCACATTTTTTCATGTGAACTTGGGAGGGAAATGTGTCATTACCATAATGCATCTGCTTACTCATTTTTAAATTAAGTATTTAAAAAATTATTCTCATCCCAGTATCACAGTATTCTCTTTGGTGTTTCTTATTACTGTAATATATACATACATACATACATACATACATACATGCATATATATGTATATATATATATATAATTTAAATCAGCATAAATTAAAAGCAGTACAAAATGCTACAATGTAGTATATATATTTTAATTTATTTATTTTATATTTATATTTGTGTTTATTATTTTTTGTTTAACTCTTTCCCTGCCATTGACAAGTTATGTTGTCTTTTATGAGAAAGCGCTTCCCAGCCAAGAATGAGATTTTACTTGTTTCCGTGTTTTCACTGTTATAAGGTAGGGGGCGCTATTATGCATCTTCTGAAAGAGTACTGAATCTCCTGATCAAAACACAGACGAAGAAGATGCAGAAACAAGCGATAGCATATGTAATAATATAAGTAAAATAATGCAATCATCAACATTAAACAGCATAGAAATCAAAACTGCCTAACGTTACTGAATGAAATGTTGACCCCAGACGAGCTATAGGACCTTGAAGCTTTGGGGGTGTTGATGGACTCAATCTATTCTCGATCCATCTGTGTTTTGATCATCGTCCTGAATCTGATCCAGATGTAGTCTTTGACAAAAATATGATTTTCTCAGCTTTTTGCTCAAAATGTTTGTTTTTTGATGAAACTTACCTATATTCAAGTGAAGCTAGAATAAACTTTTGTTTGTTTGTTTGTTTAAAAGCAGAGGGTCTGTTCTTTCTTTTGATATATTGCATGTTCAGATATTCATACAACAAAATATTGTGGGGGCCATGAAATATTTTGTGAAAATGGTCAAAAACTCTAGGAAAAACTTGGGGAACAGCCAACTTTAAAAAAAAAATGCTGGTGGGGAAAGAGTTAATTATATATAATGTAATTGTAATGCAGTTTAAATACTGTATTATTTATTCACATTATCATATTGAGAACTAGATTTTATTTCTGCTTTACATTCATCAGAACTGGGGTGGGGGTTTTCGATAGGTTTTCGGAGATGCACCCATACACACCATGACATTTTTTTTTGTTTTTTTTTTTGGTATAACTATGCAGCATCATATAGAATAGAATAGAATAGAATAGAATAGAATAGAATAGAATAGAACAGAACGGAATAGAATAGAATAGAATAGAATAGAATATATATCCTTTATTGTCATTACAATGAAATTAAGAAGTGCATGACATAAGAAAATTGCTTCACTAGCCCAAAATTTTAGCAGCTGCTGAAAAATCTAGAAAACACTAGGGTAAAGAGAGAAACTTTATGTATGAACTTCATTGTTTGGCAGAAGTCCACTCAATAGCATTCTGGAGACCCTTGGAATATTTAGAATGTGTTGTTCCAAACCTAAAGCAATAGAGAAAATGCCTTTCCGTCTTTCTCTCTGAACTTTGTGATCCACAGGAGGATACGATGTGCGCTGAAGACCAGAGGCTTGACGAGATTAGAAAGACAGGAAATAGAGACAATGAGAAAGAAGCACTAGGCAGATGAAAGACAGGAGCTCTGTTCCAAAACCTTGTGAGCTGCCACACTACCTACTGCCTATAGGCAGCTACCTTCTAAGTCAGCATCCAGCTACCTTCTAAGTCAGCGTCTTGGAAATAATTTGAAATTCTCTAGGCAATGGCAATCAATGCAACAAATAAATAGTGCTTTGCAATTGAGACTTAAATTGATTTCAAATGATACAATACTCTAATAAACATTAAAAATACATCATCCTGGGTTAAATTTTAATTACACTGAACATTTTTATTGATACTTCTTAGTAGTGAATGAAATACACATTTAATCTACATTTCTCCTTGTCTCCCATCTTGGATTTATTTTTTCACTGAGCTTGTTGAAGTGCATTATGGGATTGCATTCTCCATAAATGATACATGATGAGAATTTGGCCAAAAGAAGGCAGCATAATTAAGTTTTAAAGCCTACCTTTTGGAACAGCTTTCGCACTGGAAGCGCTCCAATGATGCCTTAAAATTCTACCTCTGTAGGCAGATCACACGGTTTTGGGGAAAAACAGGAGAGTGATGTGCTAGGTAGAATGTTTGCAGCATTTAACCATGCATATGCAGCAAAACAAGCAGTGCTGTGTTTGAGAGAATCTTAAAGGTGCTGTATGTAAAAATGACAGCTAGTGGTTGAAATGGGTACTGCAGTCCAAATTCAAAATATTGTTTGCCCCGCCCCCTCCTCTTCAGACTCAATGCGGGTTGCCAGTTTAAAGACACGCAACAGGAGCGAGCTCAATTGACATTGGAAGGCGAGGAGACTTACACACTGTAAGATAATTAGTTGATTTATTGATTTATGATGAGTTGATATCGCGTTTTAATATGCTCCCGTTCATAGAGATTTTTAGATGGATGCAGAGGCTTTTTAGGTCTGGTAGAATATGTGATCTGTGACCCAGTTTGTTTATTGGCTTCCATGGCTGCAATTCGCTGCATGTGTTTTCCGCCGACTGGCAACCCGGGGTGGAGAAATACTATTGGGTAAACTGGCAACGTGCGGTCTTGCACAGACCGAAACAAAAACAGAAATTCCGACACGGAGTGCACATTTCAAAGTAAAATAACTGGCTGTAGCAATGGTTTTGTATGTGAACTCAGCATGTTTAATAAATATCTGCAATAAATATCTTATGTTATCCACAAAAATAGTAAGCAGCACAACTGTTTTCAATATTGATAATAAGAAGAAATGTTTCTTGAGCAGCAAATCAGCATATTAGAATGATTTCTGAAGGATCATGTGACACTGAAGACTGGAGTAATGATGCTGAAAATTCAGCTTTGACATCACAGGATTAAATGACATTTTAAAATATATTAAAATAGAAAATGGTTACTTAAAATTAGGGATGCACCGAATTGAAAATTTTGGCCAATACTGATAACCGATAATTCTTTATATTTGAAAGCTGATAAATTATATATTGGCCGATAAATCTGAATTCAAATTTTTATATAATTTTTGAGAGCCTGATTACAAAAACAAAAGTCGCACCATTAAAAGCCATGTCCCAAGCACACAATTATAATGTTCTCATTATAATTTTATGTAGCCTATGACAGACTTGCGCTGTATGTTGCACTTAACTGTATTTTCCTTTTTGAAGTCATTCCAATCATATTTCATATTTCAAAACCATCAAACAGTGCACATCTGAAGTGTCTCAGCTGAAGGAAATAATCCATTATTTATCAGCTTTAATATATATCGGCCAAATTTTCTTCAGATTTTTCGGACCGATAACAATAACATTAAAAATGAATATATATCGGCCGATACCAGTATAATGGCCGATATATTGTGCATCCCTACTTAAAATTGAAATAAAATTAAATATTATTATAAAGAAATACATTTATATATATATATATATACATATATGTGAACAGTAGTGTACGTTGCAGCATGGATGATATCCACAGTAAGCAAAAAAAAAAAAAACAGCATGTGGGATACAGTGGGACTAAAGTCATAAATAAAAGGAAACAGGCAAGGTACTTTTATTAAAGGTTATCATGGTTTTCAAATAATGTGAAAAACACCAACAATTTACAGAATCCTCCAAAACAAAGATTTTTAATTGAGCATTGGAAACCACCTTGAGTTTTGTTTTCTTGAGATTGTGTAAATCCATTTTAAAAACCGTCTTGGGCTCTCTAGGGAGATTCCAGTGATCTTTTTTATTTTGAAACCCAAACCGTCTTGTTGCAGAACTGACACTTGTTCCAAACTGAGGATCTGAGAGCCTAGTGTCAATGCGTCTCGTTTCTCTTCCTGTCAGTCAGAGGTGATGCTAGTCCTGGCCTGCGAGACTGCTCCTCCAATTAGCTCTAATTGTTTTGTGCACCTCAAGTAAAGCTGCTGTGAATACAGATCACAATGCTGTACGCATACGCACACATGGGGAAGATAGTCAAGACAGACGTGGGGCTTTGAGCCAAGAGATGCTATACAATTGAAAGAGAGATCAAGATTATTATGAGCACATTTAGTGTGCCATAATATTTGTAGTGATTAAAGTTTTATAGGATGAGATTAATAATTGAGAAATGTTAGAAGCGTTACTCGAGATTTCACACAGTAATTTGTCTGGTCACACTTCAGATTATACTACAATTCTCACTATATTAACTAACTATTAAGTATGAGTTTCGCCTCAATAAACTCTTAATTGCTGCTTATTAATAGTTAGTAAGGTAGTTAAGTTAAGTTTAGGTAGGATTAAGGGATGTAGAATATGGTCATGCAGAATAAGGCATTAATATGTGCTTTATAAGTACTAATAAACAGCCAATATGCTAGTAATATGCATGCTAATAAGCAACTAGTTAATAGTGAGAATTGGACCCTAAATTAAAGTGTTACCTTTTGTCTAATATAAATTGTTAATATGACAATTAAATGAGTCTGAGAAGATGACGGTGTAATACTAACAGGGCTGAAAGGGTGAGGAGAGTGCAGAGAGTCAAATACAGCCAGACAGGCTTGCTTGAAACATCACTCAGGCATTATAGTGACAGATAATGCTGCTTATGGATTTCATTATATGCTCACAGGTCTCAGGAGCCTTTGTGTTGTTGCTTAGAGCTGTCCTCAAATGGGACCATACTGGTTCTGGTCTTTTTTATTGATTTTGTTACTGATAAAGGGTTGTACAATCTTGCACAAGTTTGGTTTCTGGATTTTCATCTTGTAGATGCAATTAGTATTACTGATACCAAGGCCCTGTTTACTCCTTGTATTAAGATGCATTTGGTCGATCAGATCACAAGTAGATGAGGAATACACATCCTTTTACACCTGGTGTTTTAATCCGTCTCTTTTGTCCACTTTTAACCACTTCTGATTTCTTTGAGGAGAGTGTCTATGGGCAGGTAAATGTGTGTGTGTGTGTGTTTTTTCAGATATTTCAATCTAATGGACAAAATAAGCTTGTGAAATTTACATATTAACACACCTGAAGGCGGAAAATCATACGGAGAGCATCAGATTTCATTTCTGCTCCGACAGCCGTAAGACCAGCCGAACGCTGTGAGCGTGTGTTAGAAATCAGGAATGGTGAGAGAACACTGTGCTTTTTTTACGTTTTTCATCTTTAAACCAAACTTGGGTCTTCAGCCAACAAATTTTAAATCCTGTCTGGCTAGCGTGCTTCTTATAATGTTTACAAATTAGTTCAGTAGGCGGAGAGAAGGCGGTCTTTTGTGGCATGTTCAAATGAATCTGATCACATGAGCGTTTCCACTATGAAAGCAATCTGGTCGAATGCGATTTCGACTACCTCTGGAAGTAGTCGAAAGTGGACAAGCTCAAAACGTTTTAAACCCTGTTTACACCTGTATTTAGCGTTGTCTACTTGTGATCCGATCAACCAAAACCATCATAATACCAGGTGGACACAGGGCCATAGACTTGGGGATTGGAACAAACTCCAAACATTAAGTATTTTAGTATTATTTATGTACTTTTATAGTATTTATTAATATTTTAAATTAACATTTATTTTTATTTTTTCATTTTTCATTTTGCTCATCATTGCTTTTTTCATTATTATTATTATTATTATTATTAAACATTTATATTTAACTTTAATTTCTTTTTATTTCCATTTTAGGGATTTCAGTACTTAAAAAAATGTAAATAAGAATTAGAAATGTTGCCTTGGCAAATACCTGAAAGAAATAAGTTTAAGTTCAAGTTTTTCATCTAATATTTATATTGTATTTATGTATTTTGACATTTGTAATAATTTTGACTTATTATGCAGCTCAAAAACACAAATTACCCGAACATGTACAGTCAGATGTTCATTATAGCAATGTAAACCAAGACAGGGTGATCAGGACTCTGATACGAAGACATGAAAATACAAATCTAAAACAAAATTTGATCCCAGAATATAGTCAATGACCAATCAGAATTGAGCATTCTATAGGCGCAGTGTGAGTTAAAGCCGAAGCATGTAATTGTTTCAGTGTTGAAATTAGTGATGCATTGAAATTTCAGCTGCTGATAATATTCAGTTGGAAAAAAAAAAAATTGAAATTAGTTGGCATGGCAAAATTTCAAGTGTTTGTTAAAATTGTATCGTTTTGATTTCATAGTTTTAGTTAACAATAACAGCACTGTTAAGTATTAAACTTTGGTGTGTAACTCATCCCATGTTGTTTGTATGAACATGAATGATACTCCGAATCATGTGGCTTTTTGTGGAGAGGTGTACTTTTACATTTCTATGCAATCAGATAGATGACAGATACTATAGGCCCTTCCTATCCTCCTTCTTTTGATGTCGTTCCCTTCTCATCCTTTTCTTATCTTGTGCCTCTCCCCATCACCTCCTGTCCTTCCATCATTTCTTCTTTTCTGTAATTTTGGAAGAGGGAGGAAAGTAGATTTACTGCAGGG
Source organism: Ctenopharyngodon idella (assembly GCF_019924925.1). Classification (NCBI taxonomy): domain Eukaryota; kingdom Metazoa; phylum Chordata; class Actinopteri; order Cypriniformes; family Xenocyprididae; genus Ctenopharyngodon; species Ctenopharyngodon idella. Next base: position 13,038,964 of record NC_067220.1, on the reverse strand, counting down.
GAACATCAGCGCAGTCAGCACCCTAGGAGCAACATCCCCCCCCCTCCCCTCGCTCTTTTGCTTTTTGAATCGATAAGGATTACATACCCCATATACTCTGAGCAGCACTTTGCTCAATAACTGCTGTGCTTCAATCTCCTTACCTCGCCTCTCATCTGAACTGCTGCTTGAAAGCTGCGCTGTATTCATGCACATCGATAGATACGACTGCTGCTGTTATAACTGTACAGAGGTGGGATTTGGCCAGTGTTATTGAAGGGGATTGAAAGTGGTTGATCAGTTGATCTGCTACCTCGTTTTAGGTCAGTCATGGCCAAGTTGTAGTAATTCCTTCCTATGATTAATTATTTTGTTCCCTCCTTTTAGTTAAATCAATGCCACGATGTACTAAACTGAGGGAACAAATTAATAAATCGTAGGAACTAATTAGTACAACTTGTCCACAATTTACCTAAAAAGAGGGAACAAATTAATAAACTGTGCGGAAAAGATTTATAAATCGTTGGAACACATTCTTAATTTATGGCCACGATTAATTTTTTTTCTTCACATTTTATGTCTGGGGCTCATACACTTGGATACGTATCACAACAAAAAAATCACAACAATTTCCATTTCATACTGACTTTAAAGTTTAATTATCTCATCATACTGAAGTGTGTACATTTTGTAAATATATTAATCTAGGACAGGGAACTTCAACTGATGTACTGAAAATGTTTTCACTAAAACGCAGAAACCAAAATTAAAGAATTAGGCTGGCCACACACAAGTCCGATTTTAAGCCCGATTTGCACCCCTGAACGTTTTTTGTCCAAAAAACACTCTATTGTGTGGTGTCATTATGATTATTTAATTGCTCCTGATCGAGATGGAGCATCATCGATCTCAAACATTTTTGATATTTACGACTCTTGATTGGGCTGCCTCTAACGTGATACCCGTGATAGCCAATGAGAATGAGCAAGCGTCACCTACTGGATGCTGCGTGCTTCTTTAGCTGAAACTTGGCAGCCGCAAACATACCACAAAAGTGGAGTATTGAGAAGTATTTTTTTCTATTTTGTTTTACACCGTAAAGTAGAACGCATGGCAGGAGAGGCTGCTGACAACATCGATTGTCCTTCATTTGATTTTATTCTCAAGTCAGTCGAGTCTCCGTGAGATCTTGTCTCACTATGAAATTGTTCCTGCAGTCGACAGGTGTGTGGTCTTGCAGTCCAGTCTAATCATCTAGTGTGTACGTTCAGGGGATTATAATGCTAATTAAAGATGCAAGAAGCGTTGGAAGGGCCCTCGCACCCAGGGCCACCGTCACCCGGTGACCTTAGGAAAACAGTGAATAGTGGGCGACGTATTTAAGCTAGTAAATATATAGGGAAAAATTAGCAGTCATTTTGATGTGCCACACTTCCTGCTTCCAGCAGGATATTGCCATGTAGATGTCTTCAGGTCAGGATTATTATCAAACATGTGAAGTTTGGCGCAGATCGCATATTTTATGCCTGAGTTACAACAACTTCCTGTTTCATGGCGTTAATCGCATACTTTAGCACTTAGCCAAGTGTTGTGTGATTTAACGTGTATGTATTCTAGTATGTTTGGTACTTCGTGGCATATTTAAATGTGTTTCTGGGAGTGAATTACAGTGTAAAGCATGCCATTTCCTTTTGCCACCAGGTGGCGCTATGACTAACTGAATATAGGCATGTAGATGTCTTCAGGCCAGGACTCTTATCACACATGTGACGTGTGGGGCAGGTCGGACATTCTATGCCTAATTTACAACAGCTTCCTCTTTCATGGCAAAACATCAGATTTTGTCAGGCCGCCACGGACACGCCCTTAAGCGAAAACCCAAGAGCTTCGCAATTTAACATTGCTAAGGGCCTTAAGATTAGACTGACCAAATATGATGTTCATCTGGGTAAATCTCTACGAGGAGTCAATCACAGTGTAAAACATGTCATTTCCTGTAGACCGCAGGTGACGCTATGACTGTAACTGAATATTAGCATGTAGATGTCTTCAGGCCAGGACTCTAATTAAACATGAAGTTTGGGGCAAATCGGACATTGTGTGCCTGAATTACAACAACTTCCTGTTTCATGGTGAAACATCGAAATTTGTCAGGCCGCCACGGACACGCCCTTAAGCGAAAAATCAAGATCTTCACAATTTAATGTCACCAAGGCCTTTAGATTAGACTGACCACATATGATGTTGATCTGATTAAAACTCTAGGAGGAGTTCGTTAAGGTACAACGTCTGGAAATGGCAAAAAAAAAAAAAAATCTCACTTTCTGTTGGCTTTTCAGATTTTGCTCCCTAGGATATTTTTGTAGGTATTGGGCTGTTACACGTGTCTACCGAATTTCATACTGGTATGTGAAATGTAGCGTGAAGGGTGCTTAATTGAAATAGGTGGTGCTATCGAGCCGTTTTAGCACACATAATTCCGAAACCCATATCAGACGTAAATTTTCACCACTTCTGACACGTGTGCAAAGTTTTCGAGCATGTTTAGGCCCTCAAAAATGCGATTAATTTCAGAGAAGAAGAAGAATTGACCGAGCAATTACAATAGGGTCCTCACACCATCGGTGCTCAGGCCCTAAAAATCATTTGAAACTGTCATTATATCTGTGGTCTCCCAAAGTTTTAAAATCGGTTTAGATTTGAAAATCGTCTAGTGTGTCCCAGGCCTTAGCTAATTGGGTAATTGAACTCAGTTTGCTATTCAGTATTCTTGAATTCTCAAGTGATAAAATAAACCAGTTGTAGAAAAGTTCTTTGGCAGCGAGCCTCTCGATATTTCAAACAAACAAACTTTACATATTGCTACTCTAGCTTTATTTTACCTGTTCGGCTGCTGACGTTTAATGTCCCCGACAACCTCTGTAGTCCCATTTAGCCACCTGTTAGCAACAGCCTTTTTCAAGACAAGTAAACGCTTTAAAAAACGTCACATTTTATCTTGAGCTTGTGTTCACCACAGACCTTATTTCAGGCATTTAACCAAAAACCCATTTGAAAAACCCATTGACTTCGAGACGATAGAACCGGAAGTGCTGAAATGCAAACTCGTTTTCATGTTTTGGCCTAAAAAAATACGTCATCCCTTCACCGCTCTATAGCATGTTCAGTCTGGCACTGTAGAAAAATGCAGATGTGCGCAGTCACAAAGTGTTTCTTTACAAAGTGACATCTCCAACTACTAGCCTGGAATGCATAATACAGCATTTCTAGTCATTTTGGCAGATCCATGTGAACGGGGAACGTTTTTACAATGTTGTCGTCTTTACGTGAAACTTTTCAAGTTTTTAGTACATAGTTGTCGTGTAAACACCCTAAGACAGGTCAGGTGAAGAAGACTGCTGATCTTGCGTTTGTTCTTCACACTGGATGGATTGAACATTGGATATCTCCCTGTATTTTTAGCTCTGCACCCTGCCGGAGGAATTGTTCGCTCTGTTCTCACTGCACGCTCACTGACGGCACCCTGGGATTAGAGTACGCTCCCTCCGCTCACTCACAACATTTCTCTCTCTCTTTCTCGTACTGGTCCAAGTCAAACACACACATACGGTGAGGGGGGCAGAAAGGATGAGGGATAGATAAAGAAAAGACAGTGAAAGTAGATCTGACTGAGAACAAATTGTTGCTGAATAATAAAACACAAATCAATTTCTCACTCTGCCTGGTCGGGAGGTTGGATCGCTCCCGGCCCACTGAGCAGCAATGGCTTCTTTTGTTCTGATGGAGCGAGGGAGGAGAGAGAGAGGTTTATTCTTTCTCTCTAGCACTCTGCTGCTCTATTCTGCTGTTCTAGACCTTGTGTGTAAAGGCAATCAATGCTTCTCTGCTTTGATGACTTGTTTCGTTACAGGAATCCACAATAAGTTGAGCAAAATTGTTTGCTTTTAGTAATTCTAGTATTTCAACTTGTTTTATAACTTATTTTTAATTATTAGATCAGAATTTAAACATGGGTCCCCTTGTGAGTTAAATGAAAACTGTATTACTTAACCAACATGTCGCCTGTTTTTTTGCCTTTGGTCGTATTTTTTTAATATATAATAATAAATATATATATATATATATATATATATATATATATATATATATTTAATATATAATAATAAATATATATATATATATATATATATATATATAGTTTTAACCTTTTCCACATTAAAAAGTTTTACATCTAAAGAAATTAATAGGGTAACACTTTATTTTAGGGTCCTTTAACTAGTTGCTTATTAGCATGCATATTAATAGAATATTGGCTGTTTATTAGTAATTATAAAGCACATATTAATGCCTTATTCTGCATGACCTTATTCTACATTTTTAATCCTACCCAATACCTAAACTTAACAACTACCTTACTAACTATTAATAAGCAGTAAATTAGGAGTTTATTGAGGGAAAAGTCGTAGTTAATAGTAAATACATGTTCCCTATACTGAAGTGTTACCATTAATAGTATTTTTAGATGTTTTATTTTTTTATTAATTTACTTATTTCAACCACTGAGATGCAGTAAAGACTATAGGATATAATGGACAGTAAAAGATGTCTATAAAAACCAACCATAAAGCTATCTTAGAAGACAGGATGTTAAAGAAACACTGAGTTCTGACAATCGCTTTCTACTTTTACATACTGCCTGCGATGGCAACATTACTCACTTTTCTGGCACTCAACATATTGTACAATATTGTTTTAATGGTACAAGCTTCCTGTACACACTTATCCTACTTATGATGCCATACTGTTAAAAATGACATATGTGCTGTTTTGCTCACTCATAGCCTCATAAAACATTAATATGAGCTGTAAATTGGACTAAGCAGGAAGGAGGAAGCTGGGGAAGGAGGTAACAGGAAGCTGAGAAACAGAGAGCTTATTCCAGCCAGGAAAAAAAAGATTGGCTATAACATCAGGCTTATCCTCGGCAGCTTGTGTGTGAACTAGAGTTACAGTTCGCTGCCCGTCTGCTTCTACACACCACACTGCCTACCCTTGTCATTTATTCATCTTTCTCGGTAAGAATAGCAAGGACTGCATAAATTAACCAGCACTCCAGTGTCTCTGTGACAAGCAGATTGCTCTCAACAACTTAAATACACAAGAAAGTTATAGCGACGAGGGATTTCTACGGAATAACCCATTAGACAAAATGTTATCTTGGCTTTTGGTGCATAGTTGAACCAAGATATTTGTTAATGTGAATTTTAACTAGTTCCACCCACTACAGTATTGTGTCAAGCTTATTGCCTTTGTGTTTATATACTAGAGGAGACAACATTAGAAAACGAGTTAATTTTTAACTATACTAGGGGTGTAACGGTAACATGTATTTATCCTGAACCGTACAGTACGGATGTCACGGTTTGGTTCATGCAGTTAGAAGACGAATACAGTCAGTCACGGGTGATCCACGCTCCAATCCAGAAGGGGGCGCGCGCGGTAATGCAACACTGTTTGCTAACTGCCAAAACAGGAAAAAGAGAAGAACAAAAACAGTGCATGTGCGAATCAGCGAATGACCGCTTGAAAACAAGTCCTCTAGATGCACACACATGTCGAATGAGTCTTTCTGCGCTCACAGACAAATTAGTATGCTTTGAAAGACTCATGTACTCAACTGCGCGTGAAATGGAGTGGAACACGGAAAATTAAGTATAGGAGGGTTGGCTTAAAGCTTTGAATGTTTAAATATAGTTTAAGTGTAGCAAATTGTAGCACATTGTAAGTGGAACAAACTGTAATTTGCACAAATGTCTGTTCAAAATAAATAAAAAGAAACCTAGTATTGTAGATTTGTTGCTTTTCCAAACATTTTAGGGTCCAATTCTCACTTAAGTGACAATTAAGTGCATCAATAACTTCAATACCCTGCATTTATTAATCAGTCTGCAAACAATGGTCATTTATTCATTTTAGCATGTTTTACTGATGTTTGCTGTTTGCTTAATTATTAATCTTGTTCTGTTTACAAAGAGGAGCTGTTTGTGTAGATCAAAAACAACACACCTACATTCAAATATGAATGGAAATGTACGTTTTTGTTAGTGAGCTACAGCCAAATTAAAGGACAGTTATGTAGACTATTGCATTGTGGCCTATTCAGACCAATTCCCCATGGTGATCACACACAGTGTTCTTATCAAATCATATTTCTTTGTTAAAGTATGTTGAAAATGTAAGGATATGGTAAAAGGTAGATTTGGTTTTGTTATTTCTGCCTTTCAAAAGTTCTGAAGTTTCAGATTTTTCAGCAGCTATTAATCCAGTCCTCAGTGTCACATGATCCTTTAGAAATCATTCAGATATGCTGATTTGCTGCTCAAGAAACATTTCTTATTATTATCAACACTGAAAACAGTTGTGCTGCTTAATATTTTTGTGGAAACTGTGAACATCATTTATTTGAAATAGAAATCTTTTGTAACATTATAAATGTCCTTTTTTGTCACTTTTTATCACCACAATGTATCCTTGCTGAATAAGTGTTAATTTCTTTAAAAAAGAAAAATATTACTGACCCCAAACTTTTAAATATTAGTGCATATCTGCAGTTTTAGAAAAAGGATTTAGATATTTTAAAAAAAATATTTTTAGAGGCCATGCATTCTTAATTTTTTCCTCTTTTGTTTTCTTATCACAACTTAATTTTCTTGTGATAAGTAAAGTGGTTTTTATTACTGCCAAACCAAGAAAAGAAATATTGTATTTATATGTAAGAATATATAAAATATTGTATTTTGAGACATAAGTCAGGGTCCTGAGAAAACATGTTTTGTTATGTTGAGATCATGAGTAAATGAAGTTGTAATCATGACAAAAAAGTAATGCACAGCCTTCTTAAAGGATTAGTTCACTTTCAAATGAAAATTAGCCCAAGTTTTACTCACCCTCAAACCATCCTAGGTGTATATGATTTTCTTCTTTTCTTTCTGGTAGTGAACAGGGGTCACGAGTATGAGCTGAAGAAAGTGCCTCAATCCATCATAAACGTGTACTCCACACAGCTCTGGGTGGTTAATAAAGACCTTCTGAAGCAAGCGATGCATTTGTGTAAAAGAACAATCCATATTTAACAAGTTATGAAGTAAAATATCTAGCTTCCGCCAGACCGCCTTCCGTATTCAACATGCGAAACAGTTCAAAAAGCTTACGCTACGTCCTACGCCTTCCCTATTCAACTTACGGAAAAAGTGCAAGTGACGCGACGCCAGTTTACACTTTCTTTGTAACTTGAATATGGAAGGCAGTCTGGCGGAAGCTAGATATTTTACTTCATAACTTGTTAAATATGGATATTTTTTTTACACAAACACATCGCTTCGCTTCAGAAGGCCTTTATTAACCCCCCGGAGCAGCGTGGAGTACGTTTATGATGGATGGAGACACTTTCTTCAGCTCATACTTGTGATCCCTGTTCACTGCCACTATAAAGCTCGGATGTGTCAGGATATTTATTAATATTTCTCCAATTGTGTTCATCAGAAAGAAGAAAGTCATATACACCTAGGATGGCTTGAGGGTGAGTAAAGCTTGGGGTAATTTTCATTTGAAAGTGAACTAATCCTTTAAAATGTAAAATATGAAAGTAAAACCATGTGAACACTGCTGTGGGGAAACCCGGTGGTTGCACAATTTGATTAGAAGATTCTGTGAATTTTCTCAGGATCTGATGTGTGCTGTTATGACATTTATGCATATTCTGCATCATCAGTTTCAGCAAGGCAATAATTATATCTTTCAAATTACTTGCCTCCTAGTGTTAAACATATACAACTGTTTATAGTATGTATCGATTAAACCACTTCACACCTCAGAGAGCACTTCAGCGTATAGTTGTGATTCAACTTAAATCAATGGTTTTACAGTTCACAATCTGTTCTGCTCCATATTATTGTGTTTCTCTTGTGCTGTTGTGACATTCATTATTAAAAAATTCAAAACTGATCTGAACATTTCACCTCCAATTTTACTTTGAATTCTGCCATGAAACATTTATTGAGGTTAGCTCGAAGTTGTTTTGTGCTTAGTGCACAGATTAAATATGAATTATGAGGGATTTCATCATATAAATGGCTAAATTATACATTAACATTGTTTATAATTCAATTCAGAGCATTAAAGCGGTATTTACACATTGTACAGAGGAACATTGGGATCTTGTGCCATGTCATTTTGTGCCAGTGGGCAAAGCTTACTAAAATGGCATGATGCCTATTTATACACCCCTGAAGCAGCATTTCTCAAACCTGCCAGGACAGCGGCTATGACATCTGCCAAAAGTTAGTGCTTTATCCATACTGTATCTCCAACAGCCCTTCCCACCTTTTTAAATTTGGTCTCCATCCTACTCTTATTCTGTCTCATCAAGATTCTCTTTGACTTTATTTTTTTCCCTCAGCTATCCCCTCTGCGTCCTCTCCTCCCTGTGTTGTTTCTTTTCTGCTGCTACAGTACAAACAGCGACAGAAGATCTCCGTGGAAAGAGCTGTGAGCGATTAGTCTTCACTCCAGAGTCTTACACTTGCGTTTCTGCATCTCTCACTTTTTCGCTGGCCTCCGCCTCCATCTTTTAATCTCTCCCTCTCATCCGTACTGTATCACTGGCAGCGGTTATTTTTATCTATTCTGTGGGTTTGCTGGTGAGTGAGTGTACAGGTTGTAGAAGTCCTCACTGGTGGATTGTACGCTGGAGAACATGTCCTGATGATTCCTCACTCAGGAAATCAGGGGAAGTGTTTACAGCTTGTTTGCTCAGGCGGTACAGCACTGGGATTATACTGCTGACGTGTGTTAAACTGGTGTTTAGTAGAGCTTGGTTAGTAGAATAATAACCATAATATTGTTCTTAAGCATTTTTCTGTCATATTTGGGCACAATTTATGAGCATAGATCTTTAAAGACCCATGACATCATTATTGGAGTTCAGTAGCTTATACTGTAGCTCCTATATGGTGGCTTTAAAAGAAGAGTTTACCCAAAAATGAAAATTCTGTCTTCATTTACTCACCCTCAAGTTGTTCCAAACCTGTATGATTATTTTTCTTCTGCTGAACACAAAAGCAAAAACCATGGAAGTCAATGGGGCCCATCAACTGTTTGGTTACCTACGACATGAAGGTGAGTAAATTATGACAGAATTTTCATTTTTGGGTGAACTGTCCCTTTAATGCCATCTACAGTTGCAAGAAAAAGTATGTGAACCACTTCAGAATCTGTGAAAATGTGCAAAATTTTAACAAAATAAGAAAGATCATACAAAATGCATGCTATTTTTTATTTAGTTCTGTCCTGAATAAGATATTTTACATAGAAGATGTTTACATATAATCCATAAGACAAAAAAATAGCTGAATTTATTAAAATTACCCAGTTCAAAAGTTTGTGAACCATTGATTCTTAATACTGTCTGTAGTTACCTGGATGATCTACGACTGTTTTTTTGTTGTGTGATGGTTGTTCATGAGTCCCTTGTTTGTCCTGAGCAGTTAAACTGAGCTCTGTTCTTCAGAAAAAATCTCCAGGTCCTCCAGATTCTTCAGTTTTCCACCACCTTTTGCATATTTGAACCCTTTACAGCAGTGACTGAATGATTTTGAGATCCATCTTTTCACATGGAGGACAACTGAGGGACTCAAACACAACTATTAAAAAAGGTTCAAACATTCACTGATGCTTCAGAAGGAAACACGATGCATTAAGAGTCGGGGGTGAAAACATTTGAACAGGATGAAGAGGTCCAAATTTTTCTTATTTCGCTTGAATATAATTTTTTTTTTTTTTCATTTAGTACTGCCCTTTGGAAGCAACAGAAGATACTTTCATGTTTCCCGGAAGACAAATTAAATACAATTTACCTTGATCTTCAAATTCCAAAAGTTTTCACCCCCCATCTATTAATGCATCATGTTTTTTTCTGAAGCATCAGTGAATGTTTGAACCTTTTTTAATAGTTGTGTTTGAGTCCTTCAGTTGTCCTCAGTGTGAAAAGATGGATCTCAAAATCATTCAGTCACTGCTGTAAAGGGTTCAAATGGTTCACATACTTATGAATGGGGTTATTTTAATAAATTCAGCTATTTTTTTTGTCTTGTGGATTATATGTAAACATCTTTTATGTAAAATATCTTACTCAGGACAGTACTAAATAAAAAATAACATGCATTTTGTATTATCTCCTATATTTTGTTAAAATTATTAACATTTTCACAGATTCTGCAAGTGGTTCACATACTTTTTCTTGCAACTGTATATGCTAGTGTACTCCTAAAACTCCTAAGTACACAGACCATAAAAAAAAGATGGTGTATCTTGCAATGACAGGCTAAGCCAAATGTTTCCCCAATAAAAAGCTGGACTATAGCAATAACAAGTAGGGCTGCACAATTAATTGTATTTTAATTGTTGTCAAGATTTCTGTTTCTCTCGATAAATTAAGCATAATTATCTGCGTTACTGATAACTTTTTTTTTTTCTTTTTTTTTTGACATTTTATCTTTCAAAGGTAACAAGACTCAGCGTTGCCAAATGTCAAGAGTTTAAAGTCGCAATGAAATGGCAGTGACAGACCTTTTTGAGATGTGGGCATCACACTAAAAAGTGGAGGCAGATGAAAACTAGAACCTATGAATTGTTCACAATAAGATCTATAACATGCATTTAGAAAATAGATAGGTTGAATTTTCAATTCATACTGACTTTAAGTCCCCAAATCAGAGATTTTCTCTTAAATGGATACATTTTCTGCCCAGTGTTTTACTTATTACTTTAGATAATTTACTTGGTAACACGTTATTTTACAGTGTCCTGGTTTACGTTACATGTTGTTGCTATAGTAATTACTATAAATTGTGCATAATTACATGCAACTAACCTTAAACCACACCCTAATCCTAACCCTATAGTACATGTAGTTAATTATTAACTCTTAGTCTTTTATACAAGGATACCAGTAAGTGTAACCATTTACTTTAATCTTCCCAACCTGGCAACGTGCAATGTAAAAAAGCTTTTTTGTTGTTTTAATAGATAAGCATTAACATAATTTGGAATTATTAGGAACAATTCACAGTTTTAGCTGTTGAGAAAAGCTTGCTTTGCCAGTTTTTGGTAATGTGGAGAGTGTTAATTTATATGATAAATAAAATAAATCAGGAAACAAGATTAGGTCAGATAAACCCTGTGAATGAGTATATGTTCTCTTGATTGGTGCTTACATGAAACTGCAATAATTCTGATGAAATGTAAAAAGATATTTTTCAAATGAGAACAGTCTTGATTAAAAATAGTGATTATAATTTTTGATCAAAATAATTGTGATTATCGGTTTAACTATTATTGTGCAGCCCTAATTGCAAGTTGCAAATCATATTTAGTCTATTGGCTATTAAATATAATGGACTTTGATATGTCTTGCCCTAACTTCCTTGTTCTATTGGAAATATATCAACAATGAAGGTAAACACCTTGTCAAATCCAGCAAAGAATATATTTAAAGGTCTATCAAACTTATCAACTTGACTCATGAAGATTAATTACGTAGCATGACATTGCCCCATTAGTCCTATCTGATTTGCTTGAAGGCAGAGGTTGGTCAATATTTGCTGCTTTGTAACACCTGATTACCAATGTTATAATGCTTTAAAGGTCTTTGACGTTATTGGATATGCAGTTGGTTGCCCTTTGTAGGGGAAACCATTATATAAACCAATCTCATTTCCATTAACATCTATTCTCTTTTCATTATAATGATGTAATGATTGGGTGCATATGATGAAATACAGTTACATATTGCATGCAGAGGAAAAATATGAACTTAATATTTACTCCGCTGTTGTGCAAAGCAAGTAAGAATTGACATCATGATTTGTGAACTTTGGCTGGAGTGGCATCCGAAACATCCTGGAGCCAGCGGTGCATTATCTGCTGGGTTGCTCATGCTCAGCTAAAGAGCGAATGACATTCTGCTAACAGTGTTTGTGATCTGTTGTTTGGAGCGCTGCCTGGGCTCTACAGAATTGCAGTGGCACTGCAGCAACAGTGCAGCTGTGGGGACTGGAGAGGCTAAGTGAATTAGCATTTAAATCACATCTGACCTGAACTGTGCAAAATGAAATTGAGTAAGCTGAACGCTTATTAGAGGAGGTTGAAGGAGAATCGCATGGTGGGGAGGGGCAGATTAGAAGCGTAGGATTTGAATAACTAATCTCCCCTACTCTAGTATTGAAGCTAAGCTAACCCTAAAATGTGGTCAATATGAACAACAACAAAAAAGTACTATGGTTGATAGAAAATCAGATCATTGCATTTTAAAGGGGTGGTTGATTATGGTTTCACTTTTTTAACTTTAGTTAGTGTGTAATGTTGCTGTTAGAGCATAAACAAAACCCTGCCCCGGGAACATGCAACAAAAGGGGATGAGTCCATGTTGAGCTGCTTTAGAGAAGAGGAAGAGTTGTTGTAGTAGAGTGTTATTAACATGCCGTCATTTTACACCGGACTGCTTCACAAATGAAGGCCAGTTCAACGCTGGATTTGCACAAAAGATTAACATGATGGCACATGCTAGTTGATGAGTTGAATCAACTTCACAGCAACTACATAAATTCATCCACTAACCATTCAGAAACGTCCAGTTTCATTCTAAAAGTTGTAACTTCTTCCTGAGTCTTTCCATCAGTGTCCGACTCCGGTTTGAACAATGTAAGGCTGAACACCCTTACTGACAATCCTCATTTTGGCTGCGTGAGATTCTCTAGCTTTGTTGTTGTTGAGCAACTGAAGTGTGAGCTGTTAAAGCTCCACCCTCTTCTGGAAAGGGGGCCGGGAGCAGCAGCTCATTTGCATTTAAAGGGACACATACAAAAAACAGCGTGTTTTTGCTCGCACCCAAATAGGGGCAAATTTGACAAGCTGTAATAAATGATCTGTGGGGTATTTTGAGCTGAAACTTCACAGACACATTCTGGGGACACCAGAGACTTATATTACATCTTGTAAAAGGGGCATTTTAGGTCCCCTTTAAATAAGCACTTGCTGTATTCTCAATGTATACCATTATTATATTATATTATATTATATTATATTATATTATTATGCAATGAAAGCTCTTTAGTTTTTATTTTGGGGGCAAACCAAAATTATGTTTGAGAGATGTACAAATAAATGTTCTTCAAAAGCCTTGTGTATCATATTTTAACATGCATTTTCTAAAAATTGATGATTAATAAATAACGAAGCAGAGCTTGCTTCAGTTGCTTCAGTGTGTGTTCATCTTGAGATAATACTAACAATATAAAAGTTATTTTTGCATTTATTTTTACCTTGTGTATCAAATATGATACCTTAGGCTTTATAGGGTTAAAGGCAAATAGCCTAAAGAGTACCATGGAACTATCATGCTTTTTTGGACATGAAATATGTTAGATCCATGATTCTTTAAATCCCTACTGTGTAAACCATGCAACATAAATATGGTCATACTGTGCCATATTATACAGTATATCATTAAATTACCATCTAATACCTTCACTGTACCATGGTAGTAACACAGTATTTATGTATTTGTTTGTTTGTTTGTTTGTTTGGGCCGGCATTACTGTATGCATGTTTTCAAATGTTGCTGTTAATAGGCTATTTCTTCAATACAGATCTAGCATCACAGAAATAAACATCATGAGGGGCACAAAATCTGTTATGTGATCCTGAAAAAAGCAGCCAGAAATAGCTTACCTTACTGTAGATAACTTTTTTCAAACATACTGTCTTCTGTTTTTGAGGAACTTAATGAGAATCTGTATTTTCAGACCGCAATTCCAGTAGATGCAGCTGACGTGCTGATAACTCATACTAATGTGACTTAAAGTAGCCTGTAGCCTGTATCCACTGGCTTGTCAGGTCTGCAAGTTCCATTACTCAAATAAAGTCAAAGTGGCAGCTAAATAGTCCTTGTTCAGTAATCTAAAGGGAGTGCTTATGCACCTGAATAACCTTTAGTCCATTCTATATATAACATATGGTTCATCTTTTCTTTCTGTATGAAGAGATGAGAAAAATCATACATATTTTATGGACATCAGGATTTTTTTTATCTCTAATATTTGCTATTGAGCCTCAAGACTGCTGAAAATCTTTGCCCTGTGTATAATGAGATTTTAATGACTTTTTCACAGATTTGAATATAAACAATTATTGTATTGCACTGAAGATGAAAACGAAACACCATCACTTCTCTCCCTCTCTCTCTAGCACTCTTTTATACTGCAGTATGAGTTTTGATTCACCTCCTACTTTATTGCCAGATACAGTATGCAATTTAGCTTATACTGAGAAACTTTGATGCGCAAAGCCTTTTTAAAGCAGATGGTTTCAAAGGGATTTGGGAAGCATTGCACTCTTTAAGAGACAATTTCCTAGAAAAGAGCCATTTTTAAAAGATTAAGGAGAAGCTGTGTGGGGGGTTTAGGGAACGGCAAGATCACCAATGGCAACTTAATTTCTCAGAAAAAAGACGCTGATCACAGTGCACTTTTGCAGTTTTTCTGTAAGTTTGTGAGATTGCAGTAAGGAAAACTGCAGTAAAGATGCTGTGTGGTGGCTACAGCAGAAGACCACACCGATTTCTGCTGTGACAATCAATAATTTGGCGTAAACAACATGAAAGCATGGATCCATCCTGCTTTGTATCAACGGTTCAGGCTGGTGGTGGAGGTGTAATGGTGTTGGGGATATTTCTTGGTACACTTTGGGCCCCTTAGTAGTACCAATTGAGCATCATTTAAACGCCACAGCCTACCTGAGTATTGTTGCTGACCATGTCCATCACTTTATGACCACAGTGTACCCATCTTCTGATGGCTACTTCCTACAGGATAACGTGCCTTGTCACAAAGCTCAAATCATCTCAAGCTGGTTTCTTGAACAGCACCTTTTTGAATCTGTGCCACAGAGAAATATGGCAGTCCTGAAGATGAAAGGGGGTCCAACCCGGTACTAGAAATGTGTACCGATTAAAGTGGCCAGTAAGTGTATATTGCAATGAAGTTGCATTTTAAAGGTAGGGTGGGCAATTTCAGAGTGGCTAGCAATAGCAAGCTAGCTTTGAAAGTGTAAGAGTGGTTCTTAAAATTAGTTGAAGGTCTGTATTGATACAGACAAGAACACTAAAAGCAGATAATAAATATAGTTCTGCCATGACAACTCTCTGAGAGATTGGCATGGTAATGGATATGGCAATTTCATGTATTTGGTCTTGGAGGAATAGATATGCTACGCTGCTGCTGTTGATTATTGCTGCTGCTGCTGCTGCAGAGCAACTACAGAGACTTGCTAGTGCCAATACATTCACAGACATTGCTGTGAGTATCTAAGACATGCTGCTGCTGCACATATAACATACATGAAATAAACCCTGTAGCAGATGTATACAGGTGGAGCTGGGGAAGGTGGAGGGTTTCTGAAAGTGCGCTGCAGACTGCTAACGGCAAACAATGCCAAGTACTTGAATGTTGAGCAGCAAGCTCATTAGCCGCTGAAACCACAGCAACCAATCAGCTTCATGTTTCATGCCAGAACTTTGTATTTAGAGATGAAAAATAAATAGGATCATCAACTTTTAAAAGGAGAAAATTTACTATATTGGTTATTGTTGATACTGAATGCTGTTTGTCTTAAGAAACTTTACAATATTCTGGTATATTAAAGAAAATATGACCCATAATACAAAAGCTTTGAGTTCACAAACATGATTTGTCCATTGTGCAGTAAATTAACCACTGAAATTCAATTATGATAAAATAATAGATATTCAAAATGAAGACTTTTGAGTATTTTGAATCCCTCTAGTTGTCAGATGTTAGTAAAACATGTTCATGATTAATGTGATAATCTTCACCCGTTGCACACTTGAATGAACTTGAAGAGAGCTGAGTTCATACTTCCACTAAAAATCACCTTGTGACTAAAAATGGGTCAGAAAAGTCAGATCTAAAAAAAAAAACTGTAACAAAATTTGTTTGCAGATGCTGTTTTGATATTTCGTTATCAAATGCATTCATACATTTTTCAGCGTCCAAATACTGTTGGGGCCACGGTCATATCATGCAGGTCAAATTCATATCATGCAGGTGTGCACAACTTTAGTGGAAGTTAATGTATTCTTTGACTCTGCATTAGAGTCAGTTACTCTTCAAGAGTGAGCCAGCCTAAACTCTTTGCATTATCAGAGCTGGAGATCAATCCTCATTAGCATACTGCTCCCTAGCAACCAGAACACGAACAGGACATCTGTTGTTCTGTAATCGCTTCTGTCAAACAAGGCAAAAGAACAAAAGATTACATCATTACCTGGCCTTCTGTTCACCTTTTGACCTGTCTTATGAAGGTCGCTCAGTCTAAACCTACAAACTAACAGTGTTGATTCATTCCAGTGCCTTGATTCTTTTGAGTCTGTTCACCAAAAAGATTCCTTCACTGAACTTTCTTTAGCTTAAATCATTATGCCAATAGGTGGACTAGCAATTATGGGATTTCAATTATGAGCAATAATTTTATCATTTACTCAACATATTCATTCGAAACACTACCACTGAATTTATTAAAGCGGGTATTATTACAGTGATTCACAAGCTAAAACAACAAATACTGTGAATAAAAAAAAACAAATAGGTCCTCCTTCCTTCATTGAGCCACCTAAGTTTGTCTTTCACAGGTTTTGACAGTTCTGTGGGCTATCATTGAGAAACATATCTGAGAAAGTTGTAAATTAAACGCAATTCAGTCATAATTTCAGTTTTATAGCTTTAACAAAGCAAGAAGAAAATCTTTGTGAACTATCCTTGATTGGGAATCTCTTTACTGAGAGATTTGAGAAATTATGTTTAAGCACCATAAGCATTTTCTACACAAATTAAAACAAAGCAAATCAATTTTTTTTTTTTTTTCAATCTATAGAAAAAGATAATAGACTAATAAACAGTGACAGTGAGGGAAAACTGTTAAAGGGTTAGTTTACCCAAAAATGAAAAATCTGCCATTAATTACTCATCCTAAGTCGTTCCACACCCGTAAGACCTTTGTTCATCTTCGGGAACACAAATTGAGGCTCAGTGAGGCCTGCATTGCCATCAATTAACACTTTCAAAGACAATTAACACTTTCAATGCCCAGAAAGCTACTAAAGACGTATTTCAAAACACTGCTTCATGAAGCTTCGAAGCTTTACGAATCTTTTGAATCTTTTCTGAACCACTGATTCAAGAAAAAAAAAAGATTCGTAAAGCTTCACGAAGCAGTGTTTTGAAATCGACCATCACTAGATATTGTTGAGTAAAGTTGTTATTTTGTTTTTTTTGGCACACAAAAATCATTCTCGCCACTTCATAACATTAAGGTTGAACCACTATAGTCACATGAACTGTTTTAAATACGTCTTTAGTAGCTTTCTAGGGATCTGAAAGTGTTAACTGTCTTGCTGGCAATGCAGGCCTCACTGAGCCAACGGATTTTATGAAAAGTATCTTATTTTGTGTTCCAAAGATGAACGAAGGTCTTACGGGTGTGGAACGACATGAGGGCGAGTAATTAATGACAGAATTTTCATTTTTGGGTAAACTAACCCTTTAAGGTGCGATCACATTAGCGAAATGTCATCAAAATTGTCAACTATCGTCAACTATAGTATGAAGCACAGCTCACACAGAAGTCACTTTTGCACCAAGCAGCTTTCTGTTAGTCAACGTGGCGAATTTGTGTGACCACAAGCTCAAAATGAGCTAAACCTGCTTGGGAAATCTTTCGCCCTCACACATGGATTCCAATTGGAATGACAGTGAAATGTAGCTGAGCAAGAGTAAACAATACATTTTCAGTAGGCTACACTCAGTTGATGTTATTTTTATTGTGTATAGACATCATTCATTTATCCACATCCATAAACTGAAGATGATTCTGTGTGCACAAGTAAAACTGGTCTTCATTGCATTTTCTTTTGTCTCCTTGCCGAATTGATTGAACAGCGTCATCTTCCATTCAATCATTGAACGAAAGGAAGCATATTCAATCTGTCAACAAACCGGTATTCGTTGTTAAAGTAGCTTCTTACTAAAATCATGTGGCTGAGCTTCTGTCACAGCTCTGAAAAATGTAGTCAGGTTAGTAGCATCACTACTTTTAGTTAGTTAGTTTGTCCCTATGACTGCATAGAAGTGAGCGAGAATGATTCATTCAGTTCATTCATTTCAGAGTCGACTGAAACACCACTACAGCAAACTCATCCATCTTTACGGTAATAAAGTTTCATTTATCTTCAACGCAATGTTGCAGTATACATGTACTCCATCCCTGCTTCAAGACTGTTCTCACAGGTCAGAATACAAGACGCCATTTATTTACTTGCAAGCCACGTGTTGTAAGTCATTACTACAGTCCGTAGCGGTGCATGCTGGCTGGGATGTTATCAGTCTCATTTCGTGGACAGGTTGAGGAATGGTGTTGTTAACTAAAGGGCCGCCTGAAGGTTAGTGTTCATATTGATAGATGAAGAAGGGATTTAGCTTATTGCTGTAGTGTTACTCTCACACCATGGACGAAATACCAGCAAGTCAGGTGTGGGGAAATGACCCATCCTCCCGATTTGTTCATTATAAAATAAAACCTGAAGAAAATTACTGTCCTATCTCCTTTCGCAAAGCTCTTTGTTAAATTCACTCTCGTGTCCCTTTTAACCCTTTTCCACGTCCCCTGCTTCTATTAACTTACTTCATTAAGTGGAGGTTGATTGTCTTTTCCTACGGGACCTTTTGTGATATATGTAATGAGGTTGAGTGAGGGGTTGTGGGAAACCAATGATTGGCTGTGGGTTTAGTGGATATTTGGAAGGGCACAGCTGGTTCAGAAGCCATTGCTTTTTCTCAGGCTTGCCATGGAAACTCTAAACAATGGAAACTTCTAAAACTGAGAAAGAGTTGTTACTCATCTATCATGCAGTGTTGTCATCCCACGCAGCATTTTCCATTACAGCCACTAGATAACTTATCACAAATGTGCTATGAAATATGAGGCGAGTCAGTTCTTGGCTCGCTTCATTTCAAAGCAGATGTTTCTGAGGACGCTCTCTTACAAGCAAGTCTCTTACAGCAGTGCACTAAACTGGTAATTAGCTTTGTTTACACTCTAAAGAAGAGCTTTTCCATTCATCCTCCTTTGAGAATGATTGAGAATAATGATACTTTTTGCATTATGTATTTGTATTTATTTATTTTCATTATTATTTTTTAAGAATGTCCAGGCCAATCTTTTTAATATAAGTGATTGATAACTGGGGCTTTCAAAAAGTCAAGTTTTTCAGTGATTAACGGCTTACATTTGGATCTGTTTCTTAAACAAAGTTATAAAATAGCTTTAAGGGTGCTTTCACGCTTGGTTCGACTGCCTGGTCCAAACCCGAGTTCGATTGCTGCCCCCACTGGATTGTGTTCACATTATATTATTTACATCCAAACTGCAGTGCATTTGCATCATCAAAGAAGCAGCTGTTTTACCCCTGTTGAATGGTAACGGCGACGCAGGAGAAGGCGGCAAAATGCACAGAGTTGCTCACCTCACTTTTAGATCTTTTGGTTTTGTTTCCAAAGCATCGGCACATAACAGCACTTGCGTCTGTCTGCCGCGAATGTACTGAAAATATTCTAAAGAACACAGGAGTTTTAAACACACAGTTTAATCGAATCATGCGTCATTAATAGTGGTTCACGTCTGCGATAGTAAGATTGCGTTCATATCAGCAGCAAACCGTACTTGAGTTTGCATGAACCATACTCCAGACCACACTTTTTACGAGGACTCTGGTACGGTTCGCGGGTGCACACTCGAGTTCGGAAATCATCCGAGTTCACATCATCCAAACAAACCGAACTCTGACATCAATCGAACCTGGGAGCGCACTAAAAGTGCTAGTGGGAAAGCACCCTAAAAGACTCTGAATATAGCAAGCATATCATATGTACCAATTTATGATACTTTTATTGTGCTTTTGTGTCCTATTTGATGCTTGAAAGCTTCAGCCCCCTTTCTTTGTCTTTGTTGGTCTGTCTTCACGTTCCCACATTCATATTCAGCTGCAAACCATGAGTGACATTTCAGAGCTAAATGTGTTAACACGCATGGTTCAATAAACAACAAATGCAGAGAAATGAATCACAGTATTGGTCTGTTTTTTAAAGCGAGCCATGTTTATGCAATAAATGTACATAGATTTATCATTTTTTATAGATATAGACAGTTACTTTCATTTTTGGGGGTACATCTTTTGAGCATCTGTATTAGTGGTCGACTGATATGTTTTTCAGGGCCGATACCAATTATTACAGATCAAGTAGACCGATAACCGATATTTTGAACCGATATATATGTCTGGTATAAAAATTAAACTTAATTCAACTTAAAATTAAGAATAACAGGGGCTCTGACAAAAACTTTCTTTAAATGCTTTTAAACATATTTTTAATTCTGAGAACTGTTAATAATAATATTAATAATAATCCAATATAAAATAACTCTACATAGCCTTAACTGTATAAATTAATGTATACCTGTATAGATTATTAAAGATTTTCTTTTGTTGTTTGATTGTGACAGGCAATAGTAGACAGTAACAGGTTTAAAGGCTACTGTCTCTTTAAGACATAAAGGAAATATACTGTCACACATGCTGTTCATATTCACTAAAGACAACCGACTGTGCTTACGTGTATACTCGCCAGGACGGGCATTTTAACATAACTGTGTGTTTAACTGAATGTTTATGTGTAATAAGTCGCGAAAAACTCAATCTGACATTTGTTGCGAGCAGTTTGAGAGGCGGCTGTGCGCGTGCTGACTGACCCCTCTCTTGAGAGCTCGCGAGTATTTTATGCTTTAAAATGGCTTGTATTTTTGAAATGGCATGACTTAAAATGACGTGCAAGTGCCAATTCCGTCAACTGTCCGAAACGCGTGCTAATATCGCAGAGTACAGGTCGCTTGCAGAGCAAAATCGTCGTGGATACTATGGATGTGAAGCCATTTGCGAGAGAGAGGGAGACTCGGATCCGCTGAATCACTCAAAATGTTTGTGAAACTACGTCTCACAGAAAGCTTTAAAA
This sequence comes from Ctenopharyngodon idella, assembly GCF_019924925.1. NCBI lineage: Eukaryota > Metazoa > Chordata > Actinopteri > Cypriniformes > Xenocyprididae > Ctenopharyngodon > Ctenopharyngodon idella. The sequence continues at coordinate 13,017,788 of NC_067220.1, read as the reverse complement.
TAACTGAGCTGCTCTGATAATCTGTTTGGATTCAATCTACATGCTATGGTGCATAAATGTTTAATAATCGCGAAATTTGCGGGAATGAGTAGAATTATGCGCAATACCGCGATCCCGCGCCGGAATTCAGGCCCTGATTATATTGAGGTGCAGCTTCACCAACGTCTGATGCTGCTCCAGTTAGAAAGTGCTTTCGGTGTGAGAATGCAAAACTTTGCTTCAGCCTTCCGCGCTGATTGGCCGGACTCGCGACTCGCAACAAATCAGATGGGCGGTGGGCGGAGCTTGCTCTAGGCCACAGAGTGGTGCGTTGAGAGGTGGCTGCATCAGAGCCAAATAGCGCATTTCAAAATGAAATTATTTTATCGGCAAATCGGTTTTGAAAATGACCGATACCGGTAACCATAAAAATGCTTAATATCGGTCTACCCCTAATCTGTATAATATCTGATTTGTGAACAAACTGCTGGTTTATTTTTAATGATTTGTTTGAACCTATTCTCAACGTATTTGTAAAGCATTTGACTGTAAAGGAGCAATTTGGGTGTAAAAACTAAGTTTATTGATGTCATTAATCATAAATGTGAGTAAATAGAGTACCCATTAAAAGTTTACACCATGAGTGTTGTGTTTTTAAGATGGAATGTGAAGTTGAAACCATCTTCAGTAAGTTCAGCTTAAGACCACATATTGCACTTAACCTTGTACCATTCTGTTGCTCCGTCTTTTTTTTTTTTTTGAGACATGAATGCATCCTGTGAATGTTTAATAAGAAACAAATCTGATTTGGGTCTGGTGGACCCTAATTATACAAGTTTTCCTTAAGATCAGCTAGTCAACTATTCATCCCACCACCGCACCAACAAGTGGATTGTGAAAATTATGGTTTTACCCATCTGTAGGATAAATTACTCTTGTCAGAGTGAATAATGCTCCTTTTTCTCCCAGTTAATTGGTCCTTCTGCGTATGGTTGCCATTATGCATGAGCATTTACAAATCATTTAAAATCCATTTACAAATCTCTCTCTTTTTTTTTCCAGTTTGTGGCACAGCCAAACTGTCAGCAGCTCTTGGCCACACTATGGTATGACGGCTTTCCTGGCTGGCGGCGCCGTCACTGGGCAGTTAAGCTTGTCATGTGTTTCATTATCGGCCTGCTCTTCCCTGTCTTCTCGCTGATCTACCTGCTGGCTCCAAAAAGCACGCTGGGACTCTTCATCAAAAAACCCTTCATCAAATTTATCTGCCACACGGCCTCCTACCTCACCTTCCTCTTCCTCCTCCTCTTGGCCTCACAGCACATTGCACGCACCAACCTACACATGCAGGGCCCTCCGCCCACTGTGGTGGAGTGGATGATACTACCTTGGGTGCTGGGTGAGTATTATTGTGTGTGTGTGATGGGAATGTAGGATGTTTAGCTTGTAAAAATTTTGTTAAATAGTAATGAAATATATATTATGAAATTGCATATTTATAATGTATGCAAGTAAATGCTGTAATGATATTCCTTAAATATTCTGGTCAGGGATTTTTACAGAACTTTAATAAAAGTTGCAAGTATAATTAATCCCTATCAGTGTACTGTTAACAGTATATTAATCCCAACGTATAGTGCTTTCAACTTTTTTGTAGATTAGATGGTCCTGCTTTATATTAGGTGTCTTTAACTACTATGTGCTTACATTTAAATTAATCATTTGATACAATGCACTTATTGTGTGCATACATGTTTTTACATTGTACTTGTATTTTTAAAAATACCTGTATGTAATTACAGCTGTAATTAATCTCTGTAATTAGGGCCTGAGCACCGATTGTGTGAGGACCTTATTGTAATTGCTCAGTCAATTATTCTTCTTCTCCAAAATGAATCACATTTTTGAGGGCCTAAACATGCTTGAAAACTCATGAAACTTTGCACACGCGTCAGAAGTGGTGAAAATTTACGTCTGATATGGGTTTCAGAATTAGGTGTGGCAAAATGGCTTGGTAGCGCCACCAACAAAATTTCGTTTTTAACGCTAAGTTTCACGTACAAGTATGAAATTCGGTAGACACATGTAACAGCCCAACACCTACATAAAAATCCCTGGGTGCAAAATCTGAAAACCCAACAGGAAGTAAGATATTTTGAATTTTCTCTGCAAAATTTTTGCAGTTTTTGCCATTTCCAGATGTTGTACTTTAACGAACTCCTCCTAGCGCTTTAATCAGATCAACGTCATATTTCGTCAATCTAATCTAAAGGCCTTTTGCGACATTAAATTATGAAGATCTTAAGTTTTCGCTGAAGGGCATGTCCGTGGCAGCCAATTTGATGTTTCGCCATGAAACAGGAAGTTGTTGTAACTCAGGCATACAATGTCCGATCTGCCCCAAACTTCACATGTTTGATAAGAGTCCTGTCCTGAAGACATCTACATGCCAATATTCAGTTACAGTCATAGCGCCTATTGCGGGCAACAGGAAATGTCATGTTTTACACTGTGATTAACTCCACATTGAGATTTAACCAGAACAACTTCATATTTGGTCAGTCTAATCTTAAGGTCTTAGCGATGTTACATTGCAAAGATCTTTAGTTTTCGCTGAAGGATGTGTTTGTGGCAGCCTGACAAAGTCAGATGTTTCGCCATGAAAGAGGAAGCTGTTGTAACTCAGGCATACAGTGTCCGATCTGCCCCAAACTTCACATGTTTGATAAGAGTCCTGGCCTGAAGACATCTACATGCCAATATTCAGTTAGTCATAGCGCCACCTGCTGGCAAGAGGATATGGCATGCTTTGCACTGTAATTCACTCCCAGAAACACATTTGCATATGCCATGAAGTACTTGATAGAATGTCTATTGGGGGACCATCAAAATAAAGTGTTTGCAGTTATTAAGCAGACAGTCTACTAATACTATAATGAGAGTTAGTTGTCATGTAGTTGCAAAGTTACTTACACTTAGTAGAATGTCTATAGAGCATCACTGAAATAAAGGCCCTTATCGTGCATCTCGCGCAATGCGATGCCAGGCGCAACGCAAGTGTTTTTTTGCTAGTTTCAGCCCGACGCAGTTATCATTTTCATGTCCAGCACCCACATTGTTTAAATAACAAATACACTCGTGCCCATCTGTTCCATGGGTGTGCTGGTCTGAAAACGAGGTGTGTTCAGGTGCATTGTTGGCGTGTTGCTATTTTGAGGCAACTGAAAATGACTGCGCCATTGACCAACAAAAACCTGGTCTAAAGTCAATGGCACAGTATTTTTTTTTTTTTTTGTTATTTAAAGGGTGCGTTAGTAATATGCGCCTATAGGCAGGTGTACAACGCGCGAACACTCTGCTTGTTACACACACAGGGACGTGCAGCAGCACACAAACATGCCAGATATTAAAAATGTATTTAAACTGACTCATCAGATTTGAGGTTGTAAATATAAATCTGCCATGGTGCAAGTGGACCTGGCTTTTAAAGAGAATGGGAGATGAGATGAGCAATTGGTTTATTGCAAGTTACACCCAAAACACACCCATGACTTATTAAGAGACTAGGTACAACCTCGACCATGCGCCTGGTGCACCAAGCATTTTTTCCGTTGTTAAACTAGCAAAAGCGGATTCTGACATTCCCTAAGTGCACCTGCGCCATGCGCTTAGATCGTTAAAATAGGGCCCAAAGTGTTACCATTTTTTAAATCTAAATGTAAATGTAGGGGAAATGAGCATGCACAAATAATAATGCAATATCATCATATATATATATATATATATATATATATACAGTTATATCTAGTGATAAATTAAAATATTTTCCAATAACCTATATATTGTGCATCCCAAGTTTATTCCTATATGTTTGTGTGTTTTGCTCATAGGCTTCATATGGGCTGAGATTAAAGAGATGTGGGATGGAGGTTTTAATGAGTACGTCCATGACTGGTGGAACCTGATGGACTTTGCTATGAATTCTCTGTATTTGGCCACTATTTCTTTAAAGATTGTTGCTTATGTCAAGGTGAGCCCCTTTCTTAATTGTTTCACTTTCAGTTCAGTCATCTTCGCTCATATTCGAATGCACGCGAGCACATGCACACAGACACACTCCAGACTTCATGACCATCTGCAGCTGTGTTAGTCACCCTGCATTGAAGGGGTTCCAACCCACACGAGTCCCTTACAGCGTGTGTTTGTGCATACATGTGTGAGATGATAAATCCAATGGTCCTAGCTATATAATTTATGTTCTGTTTTGCATTTGGACATGTTCTCAAGAAATGCATTTAAAGCTAAAAATGTTTGTGTGAATGTTCCTGGCTACATGTATTATTATCATTTTATAGTATGATTCAAAACGTGGGAATAGAGGGTGATTTTTTCTTTTTCTTTTTCTGTTAATATTGTGGTCTCAGTCTCAGTAGAGAGCAGAATTTAAAGAACTCAGCCATGCCTTGCACTGAAAAGCCAGCCTTATTTCTCTGCCCACTGAAACATGGAATTGAAGGATGGAACTGAGGGAAAAAGACGTCTTGTTCCACCCTCAAGTGAAGTTATGCAAGGCAAAAGCTCAGGAAATGTCTAAGAACCTGTTAGACCTTTGACTCAACTGCCTGGAAAAGCCTGAGGCATGTCCAAAACAAAATCTAATGGAAGAACTTCCTCAATATAGTTTTCGCATTAAACTTTTCCATTTTTTTCATTATCAGACCATTTCAAAACATTCTGAAAGGGAATTCACTAATGATTTTAACCTGCTGGTAGTGTTGTGTCATTTGCATCTGTTGTCTGTATTGTTACAGCACCTGATTTACTCAAGGAATTATGCAAATCAGGTAATGGTTCAAACACACCCACAAAATTACTGCTGATTGCAATTTGCATTGCAATTTTTACTTTGCAGTGCTTCACCACTACAATCTAGGCCTGAATCGACTTCTTAAACTGCCAAAATTTTGCTCAAATACACAGCACGTCTGTATATATGATAGTTATCATACTCTTCTCCATCTTCTTTTTATCAGCATTTTGATGAATTACCGCCGTCATGATCACTAGAAAATGTACACAAACATCCCTTTTAAATACAATTACCGTCAGCTTCTGTAGGTGGTAATAGCGCAGCGTTAACTGCATCAGGCAAATAAGCCGATCCATTCATGTTCGTGAATCCGATCCATTGAGCCACATTTGCATAAAAAGTAGGCTTATTTGCCCAGAAACAAATGACAGTGACTTGGCAATGAATTTAAATATGCATGATGCAGCGCTTAAACCAGTGCATTTAGCACCTGGTTATGTTGGATTGTGGGTGTTACAGTATGTGAATAAGGCTAAAAATGGACTCCACACAAATATGCAAACACTTGGCCAACCAACTGCAAGCATGTTCCCATTGTACATACACTATCGTTCAAAAAATATTAAGCAGGGCAACCATTTTCCACACTAATAATAATAAGAAATGTTTCTTAAGCACCAAAATCAGCATATTAGAATGATTTCTGAAGGATCATGTGACATTGAAGACTGCTGAAAATTCAGCTTTGCCATCACAGGAATAAATTACATTTTAAGATATTAAATAGAAAATAGTTATAAAAATAGAAAACTGTGATTACTGTATTTTTGATCAAATAAATGCAGACTTGATGAGCCTAAGAGACTTCTTTCAAAAATCTTACCAACCCCAAACATTTGAAAGGCAGTGTATTTAACATGCATTCTTGCAGTACTATTGCATCATGTTTGCGTAGCTAAAACCCCTCTAAGTTCTAATGCTGAAACTAAATCATGATATAATGTTCTGAATGTTTTTATGTTCTCTCCAGTATAACAGTTCTCGTCCACGAGAGGAATGGGAGATGTGGCATCCGACGCTGATCGCTGAGGCTTTATTTGCCATTGCTAACATCTTCAGCTCGCTTCGGCTCATCTCCCTCTTCACGGCCAACTCTCACCTGGGCCCACTGCAGATTTCTCTGGGCCGCATGTTGCTGGACATCCTCAAGTTCCTCTTCATCTACTGTCTAGTGCTGCTGGCCTTTGCTAATGGACTCAACCAGCTTTACTTCTACTACGAGACAGAGGCAGCAGACGAACCCAACCACTGCAAGGGGATCCGCTGCGAGAAACAGAATAATGCATTCTCAACGTGAGTTTCTCAGCTTTTATGACCGGGCTAGCAACTTCATATTTCTTTATCCCTCCCTTTGCCATCTGTTTGTTGTGTTATTTTGTTCTTTTAGTTCTTTAGTGAATTAGTTTGTTTGGGTGGTTAATTTAAATGAATCAGTTAAAAACAGTCTCCTGTGCAGCATTTTACTTCTTTTTGATGTACACAATAGAGTTCTTGTTTTTATTACAATAATTTCGCAAAATAATATATTTTTTAAATACTGGGGTTCATTGCTTTGTTATATATATAAACTGAGAGGTTTTCAAATTCTTTTTGTGGTATTTAGTGTAAATTTACTGTTATGTATCATATGATGTTTAGTGCTGTCAAAATTAGCGCATTAACGCATGTGAATAATTTTTTTCAGTTTAACGCGTTAAAAATATTTCAAGCAATTAATGCAGCATCCGTTTTTCTGTCATAATTTCACTCAAATGCTTTTTTGTTGTGCGCCACAACACAAACGAGAACGCGCTGTCTGTGAATGTCGTGTCTGTGACTCGTGTGCACAAAAAGACGCGTGCCAGTATTGAGTTCTCTTTCGCGCTTGAACAAACAATAACACACAGAATTATGGCAAAATGTCCGTTTTGTCAAGTATCCTCATAAGAGCAGTCTTAAATGAGTTAAATAATGTCTTAAATGAACTTAAAGAGTTGTGAGAAAATGAGATGCGCGTCATGTTTTGCAGCAGTAGGTCTTAAAGTGACAGCAGCCTAATAAACCAGTTGTTGTGATGGCTGTCATTAATGTTAATCAAAAAACAAAGCTAACAGAGAAAATTGTAGCTTTAATAAGGATTAATCTGTATTTAATTTATAATTTATGCAGTGCAGACTGTTTGATAACTTCAATTTCTGTATATTTCTTACCCGTTAGACAGGTAGGAAGGCCACAGGTAAATATGACATTCATTATAATGAGTTTATGTGAAGATTGTTTTAATTCACTTAAATTAAAAGTAATTTTTTAAAGACTAATAAATTTTGAAATTGATAGCTTTCAGTTATACTATAATGTTGAATGTCTATAATGTTTCATAGAGACATCAGTACCAGTATTAGTATCAGTGATACTGGCCTTCATTCATAAAAAGATGCCATTAAACAAATATTTAAAATATACTGTCTTTAAGTTGTTTCTACATTAATTTGGAAAGTAACTGTGAAATTATTGCAAGATAAAAATATTAAAAACTCCAATATTTTTAATCACAATTAATCGCAATTAATTACAGAAAAAAAATGTGTGATTAATTACTTAATTGTTTTTAATCGATTGACAGCACTAATAAATTGGAAGCTCCTTTAAATAGCTTCAGTGCTGCAGTGATGGCATATTTTTGTCAGACAACCCAGAAGTTAGCATCACCCTGGTTCACAATAGGATTTTTCTTATGATTCTTACATGTTTTTTCATCATCACAATCAAATGAACACAACTAATATGAAATTTGAAGCCTAACAAAATTAAAAAACTAAACGTAGTCTATAATCGAACTACACCACAGTCGCAAGACTTCAACATCACAGCCATTAAGTTTCCACAACTCTTTCAGTATTTATTTTAAAAAAACATGAAAGTTTGAGTTAGAAGATATTGCAAGAGCATGATTATAAACACAATGAGACTACAGTTAGTAGATGAGTTTTCCTGTTCAGCATAATGATGTTTAATGTCCCAGACAACATCTGTAGTCCCATTTAGCCATTTGTTAGCAACCAATTTTTCATGACAAGTAAAAGCTTTAAAAAATCACGAGGTATTACTTATGTATTTTATGCCATAGAATAAAACGTGAAAATATCTTGAGCGTGTGTTAAATACAGACCTTATTTCAGCATTTAACCAAAAACCCATTCAAAACACCCATTGACTTTAGGATAATGAAACCAAGTACAAAATACATCATCCTGCAGCACTCTATAGGCCCCCATATAGCTTCAATGTAGTTAACTACATTTTATTAGCACTGTGTAGTCAAAATGGTACTTTGACTGTTGTTGAACAATTTTAAAGTGTTAGTAGTTTGAAGGAGGCTTTCTCAACACTGTTTGTTTACAACATACATTCATCCTTCCCTGCACTGCAGCTCCAGGTCAGCCTCAGTCAGTGCCGATTGGGCAGCGCTGATACTGCTTCTGAATATTCATCAAGACCTCTTGCTTTTCCAGTGATTTGTTGATCAATGACACGCCGATAACCGCACAATCATCCAACACTGCACAATAATGCAGGTTCAAGAATCACCTCATGAATATTTATGAGAGCAAACGCTGAGAAAGAAGGAGATAAATCTGTGCTGTGTCTCTCAGAAAACTGTAGCTGCTCTGTGAAACAAACACCTGAAACATAAAAAACCTGAGCATGTTGTTGTAACGTCTGGGGATTTTCTTGCATTTCCATCAGAATTCTGTTTTTTTGCCTGCAGCTGCATATGAGCTGTATGTGACATTACCACACTGAGATATCAAATCCCTCAACCCATATCACATCTGAAGCAGCACAAGCTCCTTCAGGCTTCCTGTGGTGTTTTCTGAGGTTCAGTCACATAGACTCTCCTTCACAGATTAAAGTCTTTGACATCCCATACGGCTTGGGCCTTTCAAAAAAACACGTTTTATTAATCAGTATTTTTGTCTGGTTTTCCAGTAAAACTCACACTATTAGCATTTTTATTCTTTTTTAAGACCATATTGGGAAAAAAAGTGTAAGGAGGATTTAGGCCAAGTGAATTCCATAAGCGGGTCTTTACTAAAGGATCGGAGCATAAAATCCAAACAATAGTCACAACTCGTAGTCAAGTCACAGGCTTTGGTCGAAACACAGGCAAAACAATCCATTGGCAGACAAATCCAAAACAGTAATCCAAAAATGTGAGTCAAAAGAGCAAAAGCAATGGTCATAACAAAAATCAATAATGGAAGCATTGAAGAACGCTTAGTAAGGCAGTGAACTGGCAATAATTCGTAATGTGGCAGTGCAAACACATGGCTTAAATACAGGGTGACAGGAAATGACAAGACAGGAACTGATGTGGCAGGAACAGGAAGTGACAGAGTTCAATATTCAGGCAAGGGCTCCCTCTGGTGGACTGGAGCCTGATCAAACGTTACAAATTTGCCAATAGGGTAAGAAAAATAAACTTGATTCAATATATATTCTCTGAAAACAGGTAAAGGCTTCAGATGCAAAAACCTCTAAGTCCATCTGATATTTTTCTTTCAAATCAGCATTTTTATCAGGCTCCTATGTTTAGGTTCAGTAATTTCACTTTAATGGCAATGAAAAGGTTATTAGTAAGTTATGTCATAACATCTGTCAGAGTGTTTGGCATGGTAATGGATATGACAGTGTTGATATGTTTGGTCTTGGTGGAATAGATCTGCTACGCTGCTGCTGCTGCTGCAGAGCAAATACGGGACTTGCTACTGCCAATACATACACGACACGCTGCTGTGAGTAAGTAAGACAAGCAGCTGCTGTACAATATAGTGTACAGTACATGAATTACCTGTAGCAGATCTATACAGGTGGAGCTGGGGAAGGTGGAGGGTTTCAGAATGTAAGATGTATTTGAATTTTGAGCACACAAGCTCATTGACTACTGATACAGCAGGAACCAATTAGCTTGTGTCCTATAGATAATGATGTGATTACGAGCAGGTTGAGTTAAAGGACCTATTAGCCTGCGCCATCTAGAGTTTCATGACAGAACTTTGTATTCATTGAAATGCCTTATTTTCAAAAATCTCACTTGAATCAATTCATTGGTATTTAACAAATTTGATTGTCTTTTGCTGCAAAAGTCCACCTCTTTGGACAAGACATAGTAAACTGTTGCAAAATCACTAAAGATAAAGTTATGTCTGTTTCAGTCAGAGTTACAGCAGCACATGAAACACTGTTGTGTTTACATGCTACTTGCGAAATCCTGTCATTGCCACTGTAACAATTTTCTTTAGTCTTAGAATGGGCAGAATTATGAGATTGACGACCACAGGTTCATTCATTTCATCATACTCCTCCAACTTGTTTATTTAAAAATCTCTTTAAACAGGATAGAAATTTGCAGCTCGACTACTGAAAGACGGCTCATACGCATGTCGTCAGTCACCTTGAAATCATATGATTCAATTCGCATCTTCTGATTGGTTCTGTGAACTTAGAGGATTTTGCTGACAAAGGGAAGTGGCATTTAGAGGTTTCTGCCAACAAACTGGTATTTCTGAATGGGCTGAATTTAGCAGGTTTGAAAAGAAAGTATTTGATGAACGTATACTAAGTGGAGAGCATTTGCTCAATATCGTTATCTCGTTTTGACCTTTAGTGGCTTTTGCATCTGAAGTCTTAAAGTATTCTCAAATAATTGAGAATGAAATTTTAAATTTAATCAACATTTATTTTTAATAATTAAAATGTTTTGCTTCTCAAGTAAATTTTTCTGGTTTTATGGATGTTTTGATAATTTTACAGAAAAAAATTCCGCTTAAAAAATTTATTTATGTTTTGCAAGGCATAGCGGCAAAAAAGATTTCTGAGGACAGATCTTACACACACCAGTACGCTCAGAACATATTCATGTCTTCTCTGTATTATTTTGGCCTTTCAATTCGAAAGCTTCAAATGCCAAATGTCGGCTGAAACGGCACAGGATGTGCAGGGCTGCTGGCTCTATAGTGGGCTGCCAGTTGTTATGTCACTATCTCTGACAAGTCAGTGAGGTGCTTGAGGCAAACCTGTGTGCCTCCATTAGGGCTCCGCCACGGCAGGTCTGTCACGGCAGTCCTGTGGTTTAGGTGCTGGCCACGCTTTATTTTTTATTCATTTATTATATCAGTGTCATTGAATGTGCCAAAAATATAACATGGATGCAGCCTTCTAAATTCGGCCCATGTGATCAAAATGGACACCACTATTCACACAGATATATCGATGCCCTGCTCAGAAGCGTCATGCCCATTCAAACTGAGAGGCTGCTTGCCTCTTCACATTTTAAGCCATATATATAAGTGCCTCTGACCTTTCTTTTCTTTTAAATGAGCATTTTCTACCAGGTTCCTATGTTTAGGTTTTTTTTTTTTTTGTTTTTTTTGCAGAAACCTCTAAGTCGACCTCTTTGGACAACAAGACATAGTAAAACATGACATGGACAAAACATGATAAAAAATTGCAGCTCGGCAATTGAAAGCAGACTCATACGCACACCCTCATTCATCTTGAAATCATATATGATTCGATTTGCATCTGCCACCGAACCGGTATTTAGGAATGGGCTGAGGCTGGGATTTAGCGGATTTGAAGCGAAAGTGTTTAATGAACGTATACTATGTGCTGAGAGCATTCAGTCAATATCATTATCTTGTTTTTGACGGAGGTGGCGTTTAGCGACTTTTTTACATCTGAACTCTTGATATATATTGTATATAGGAGGAGTAAAGATCTGAGCAACCTGACAAGGGCCAAAATGTTGATGGTCAGGTAGCATCTCTGAAACGCCAAGCCTAGTGGGTTGCTCCTGGTCAGTAGTGGTGAGAACCTACCCACAGTGGTCCGAGGACGGACAAACCATAAACCATTGACAGGGCATTGGGCTCCCAAGGCTTCTCAATGTGTAAGGGCAATGAAGGCTATCCTCTCTGGACCAATCTGACAGAAGGCCTTCTGTGGCACAAGTCATGCAAAATTTTAACGATAGCTATGGAAGGAATTTGTCACAACAAAACTGTGCATTGCACCCTGATGCATATTGTGCTACGTAGCCACAGACCAGTCAGTGTGCCCATGATGACCCCTGTCCACAGCCGAAAACCCCTACAATTGACACATGAGTGTCAGAACTGACCTTGGAGCAATGGAAGAAGGTCGCCTTGTTCGTTGTGTCTCATATTCTTTTACGTCACCTGGACGGCCATGCACATGTGTGCCATTTACCTTGGAAAATATATACTACAAACTATTACATGTGTTGTTTTTTATTGTTTGTTTTTGGCCATGTCTTGCCTAGGGCACAAAGTGAGCCAGGGGTGCCACTGCATGTGCTGTTGGGAATTAAAGGCAGCAAGACATTACAAGTTTTTTCCCCACCTGTCCCAGATGGTGCACTTTTCGTTCTCAGCGTTCACGTAGTCTTGCTGTGTTTCTTTTATATGTTTGTGCTGCTGAAGTTTCTCACATCAAACACTATCACACTCAGTTTAACACCTGCTTCCATACATGATCCACGGTGCTATGTCCTTTCTGTTCAGCTGTAACTCCTTTTTCCTATTTTCAGGAAACCACATTGTATTTATCTCTGCCAAAACTTTGATTAAAGCTGGCAATGTTGAATATTTAATGCAATGAAAAAAATCACAATTCCTTTTGCCCTAGGGAGCTTGTAGACGCACAAACTTCGAATCTTGGAGACAGCCAGACATTGCTTTCTGAATTTTTTGATGCTGTGCATTGCAGTACTGTTGCTTCTAGCAGGGTTATTTACAGAGCTGTGGCAGACTCATGTCTTATTGTATGTGAATGTTTGTGTGTGTGCAAACCATTAAATTTGTGAGATTCATTACATTTTAAATACATTTTCAGACTGCCAGTGCGAGGAAGATGACTTATAGTAATAATGAGTTTTGAGTGAGTGTGACTTATACTAATATAGTAATAGATTAAACACTGATTGATCATCAGCTTCCAATGACTGTCTATTTTCCTCCATTTTTTTTAATGACATACAGTATATACATTAAACACTACTACAAATCTACATGCCATATTATAATAATTGGAATATGTCCTGTATATGTGCCATTAGTAATAGAACCATTAAAATACTTACATTTGAGATATATATATATATATATACAGTTTATATACATTATAAGCATATAAGCATAAGCATATTGAAAAAAATGTGTGACCATTTGAAGTGTCCAGTGCTTTTTTTTTACTAAAATATTGTATGTATATTTACTAACATATTTTGAATATTTTGTTTTTGTTTGTTTGTTTGTTTTTTGAAAAAGTGAAGTGTTACAATTTCCCCCATCTCCCCTAGTCATAATCTCACATTCACAGTATTTCATTCACACACATTAATAACTTGATCCATTTCTCATTATTTACTAATGAACTGTTTACCCCTGGAGCTTTGTGATCTTCTCTGGCCCATCCTAAATGTATCTGTGATGATATTGCACAACATTCCTAATTATGTTTTTTTTTTTCTTGCCTTTTCTTTCTTCATCTCTCAGGTTATTTGAGACACTTCAGTCTCTGTTCTGGTCGATATTTGGCCTCCTGAATCTTTATGTAACCAATGTGAAGGCTCGGCACGAGTTCACTGAGTTTGTTGGAGCCACCATGTTCGGCACCTACAATGTCATCTCACTGGTGGTTCTCCTCAACATGCTCATCGCTATGATGAACAACTCCTACCAGCTCATCGCTGTGAGTACTGAGCACAATAATCCTAAGGCCAGAAATATAGGCTATACGCAAGTACGCAGATGATTGGCCAACAAATTGCAAGCAGGTTTCAGTGCTCAGGTTAGATTATAAAATTATAACAGTCTTCTGTTTGTACCGTCTTGGCTTCTTTGCTCACTTTCATAACTTTTGCTTTTATTCTCATGCACTGACTCAAAGGCCCACCATATGTCCAACACAATATTCAAAGCCCCTAAAATATTTTTGGTATTTCTGCCATGATTATTACAAAGCTGCTTGTTTTAAAACGTTTATAAGAAAAGAACCTAGGAGTATTGATATATTAATTAACCATGATTCATTTTGTGATTCTTTGTGAACTGTATGTCCTTCAATATAAAATAAAAATGGTTATTCAGGGGGGGAAATGTGATTGCAGTAATTTAGATTTTTAGATTGAAGTTAGATTATTTTAATATATTAATAATAATTTATTTATTTAAATACTTTTAATTAATTCTACAACTCCCTTGAAGTTTGCTGAGGCCCCCTAGTGGGCTCCGGCTCCCTGGTTGAGAACCACAGTATACTATATGCATTGGTCGAATATACTCACATTTTATACACACTTTAGGGTAATTATTATACTTCAGATCTTATTATTAATAGCTCTTTTGACACTGTGCTTTAGGACCATGCTGACATCGAATGGAAGTTTGCTCGGACCAAGCTGTGGATGAGTTACTTTGATGAGGGAGGGACACTCCCTCCACCATTCAATGTAGTCCCCAGTCCTAAGTCTTTCTGGTACCTGTGTCTATGGGTACACGGGCGGCTCTGCGGGTCGGAGACTGCTCCGCCTGAAGAAGAACCCCATAAACACGAGAATCTGAAGGAGTTTACGGTAAAGAAAAAAACCTGAATCCATTTGAACATGCTCACTGTGATTTCATCTGAATCTGATCAAGTGGTTCTGGTTTAAATTACACTTTAAGCACAATGCAGCAGGCTCATTGTATAACTGATTACCCATTACAGTGACTAACAGCACAGCCACACACATATATCAGCACATTGAATGCTAAAACAGCTCATTTACATTTTTATTGCCTTTGAACTATTGGTTTTTGACACATAGTGGGATGCAGTAATTGTATTTAGACTGGTATCATCATGCATTACCTTCAGGTATCACTGGGTGAAAGAAATACATTAAAAAAACCTTTGACTTTAACAAAGAAAACAACTTAAAAATCTGGCACATTGAAGTCAACATCAGATCAAATACTCTACTTCAAACCTTGATCTTCTGATTAAGTCAGTGACTTCAGTGTGGTACGTCTACAACACCTTACAACTCAAACATATCTGCAATGCACACATACACTAATTGGGTTGCTTTCTTTTTGTATTAACATCAAGACTTTAGGTTAAAATATACATTAATTTTAAGGGAAAGTATACGCTATTCAAAAGTTTGGGGTCAGTAAGACGAAAGTCTCTTATGCTCTCAAAGGCTGCATTTATTTGATTAAAGATACAGTAAAACAGTAATATTGTGAAATATTATTAGAATTTAAAATAATTTTTCTATTTGAATATATTTAAAATGTAAATTGTTCCTGTAATGGTGTCACGGATTAAGGAGTTCAAAGATGAAGATGAGTCAAAAGGTTCCAATACAAATGTCTTTAATAACAATAATATAAACTCAGATAATCCACGAAAGCATAACAGTGTGTACCAAACACAGACAACAACAGACCACTGAAGAGTGAACAAGGGAAACTTAAATACACAGTGATTATAAGATGAAACAGCTGTGATGATAGTCAGTGTCCAGTAGAAACGATTGGCAGGAAGACAACAGGAAGTCCATGAAAGCGAAACTAACAGAATAACTGTGATCTTACGCCCCCTCCCTGGGAGGCGCAACCTCGCCTGATGAAGATGAAGTGAGGGAGGGAGGGGGGCTTTGGAGGTGGACAAGGAGCTGACGAAGTGCTGGTGAGAGGAGTTAGCAAAGGGCAGGTGAGAGCAGGCAGAACAGACCAAGGAGGCGATGGAGGAAGAAGCCATGGAGGAGATGATGGAAGGTGTGGCCAGGTGGTGGTGACCAGAGCGCAGCCAGGAAGTTAGCCCATGGCGGAGTCGATGGAGGAAGGAGCTATGATGGTGACTTGGCGGGCGATATCCGGGGGACGACCGATGGGACCAAGCGACACTGCTGGCACAGTGTCCGAGGAGGAACCCTAGTGCCCGAGGACTGAGTTGGAGCCGGTGCGACTGAGGACCAAGGTGGAGCCAGAGGGAGGGTGGAGCCCGCTGGAGCCGAAGGGGTGGAGAGTTGGAGTGCTGCATATGGCTCGTAAGTCCACGGCACAGGCAGGGTGATGGCTGACCGAGATGGAGCCGGAGGGACGAGGGAGCCTGGTGGAGCTGCAAGGCAGAGGGTCTCTGGTGGAGCCGAGGGTGGGAGGAGCCAAGGTGGAGCCGACAGGTCAACGGGCCGAGGTGGAGCGAAGGGATGCTCTGGCTTAGGTGAAGCTGGTGGCATCAGGGGGAAGACGAAGGGCTGCAGGAACCCAGCTGAGGCGGGGCTGGAGGACTGGCTGAGTTCTGCGGTAGAGGTAATAAAGGGAGGCTGTATGGGATTAATGATGGAAACTCAAAGTCTGTAGAAGTTGACGATACAGTCTCAAAGCTGGCTAGAACCAGCGGTGATGATGACGTTAATTGATGACGATGATGATGAGTTAATTCAGGCTGGGAGGCAGTACCTCATTGTCCCATTGTATCAGCCAGTCCATGTCCAAATCCACCAACATTCCCTCTGCCACAGATGTTGCTGGCTCACACCCCTGGTCAGACTCACTCTGGGGCGATGATTTGCACTGTCCTCAATTAGTTGGGCTGTGGCTCACTCATCACAGCAGGCGTAAACTCTCTGGCTCTAGCAGATTCTCCTCTGTCGAGGGTGGTGGTGGTGGGCTGGGCTCTGGGTCTGGCTGTGTCCTGGATCGGGGACAGACACCTGGATGATGGCCTCCCTCCAGTCAAGTCCTTGGGTGTCTGGGAGGTCTATAGGATGGTGAAAGTTCCCGATCCAGAACAGAGATTTGATGGTCTCATCATCAAGGTTTGAACGGATGGCTGAACTGGAGAGTATAATCCATGAAGTCCAGGCTACGTTGGGCCACAACAGCGAACTGAGCTGCTAGATTCATATTAGTGGTCGGTTGTTCTGTCACAGATTAAGGAGTCCAAAGATGAAGATGAGTCAAAAGGTTTCAATACGAATGTCTTTAATAATAAAACAAATTCAGATAATCCAAAACAGCATAACAGTGTGTACCAAACACAGACAACAACCAACCACTGAAGAGTAAACAAAGAGTATTTTTGTGGAAACTGTGATACATTTTTTTGTGATTGTTTGATCAATTAAAAGTTCAAAATTGTATTATGCATATATATTATAGTGTATCTTTTAACTGAAAATTGATCACCATTATTTCTTGTCTTTAGTAGTTACTTTTAAAGGGTCTTGCAGTTAAAAGATTTAAAAGGGTCTTTCTTGTCAAAAAAACAGCATGGATAATTCTTGTAGAAGAATTGGCAACATAACTGAGTCTTCTTAAAATAGTTTTAGATGTAGTTTAGCATGCCACACTACAGGTCAGTTGCATTTCATGTGAAATACCCATTTATCAGGGCTACTATGGCAAAGGCTTGGTCCATGAATATTAAATAAGTTAGATAACCGAGAAGGTTACCTAGCAACGTTAGCATGACTTAATTAATATTCATGAGACAGGTCTTTGCCATTTTTTTGACATCACAATCAGCTTGTCAGCCCCCCTCCCCCCAAACTTCAAATACTGCTTTCATTCAGAGTGGCCTGATTGGTAGCAAATCTCATTTCAATTGAATCAGTGGAGTTTCTTATGAATTAATTAAACTTCTATGAAGGAAGATTCTTTTATTCAACAAGTTTCTATGTCTCCTTTGATGATGTAATGAGGTGTAACATGGCCCGAGTCTGTCTGGAGTTTAACCTCCTGTGTTGCCATGCAACTCCCCTCGAAACTCCCGGGACTTTCGTCTTCTCTGTTTCGAATATAACCTCTCATGTTCCACCTGACGCACTTTTATTACAAATCCATCTCTCTGCATGGCCTTTATTGGCCTGCATCAATACAGATGCGCATGCACTCTCTCTCTTTCTCTTTTTCACACTGTCATTCACGCACACACTCACTCAAAACTCTCTCCCACATGTTTGCTGGCATTGCTGTGCTGGGATCAAACCTTGATCATTATATAAAGCTGCCTACATGTAGAGCTAAGAGAAGAGCAGCTTTCCTGCAATATCTGATAAGAATATTAAGGATCTTTCACAGCTCATACTGCAATAGCAGAATGCCTTTTTCTGCATGTGTAAAAGCACACATCAGATTTTGTCCTGAATGTCAACATTCCAGTTAGAAAAGCTGTACTAATACATCTCAATACAATGCAAAAGCATTGTAGGGCTACACATGAGAATTTACATTTAAATAGCATTTGAAATTTTTGATTGATTCCTTCATTGTGGATGTGAAAGGAAAGGGTTGATATAAACCCAAGATTGTTTCTTTGTTTCCATAGTTACACAGTCTTTTTACTATCAGACTTTTTTGTAAAGATATGCAGCAGACTAAATGTCAACAGCATCAACAGATACAACAGAGTCTTAGTTGTGTCAAACTATCATTGTTTTTTTACAGACACCATCAGTTCAGTTTGTACACTGTAAAAGTTTATACAACACTTAATACTTTTATTCAGCAAGGATGCATTAGACCGATAAAAAGGGACAGTAAATACATTTATAATGTTACAAAAGATTTCTATTTCAAATAAATGCTGTTCTTGTGAACTTTCTATTCAGTGACGAATCCTGAAAAAAATTTATCATGGTTTCCACAAAAATTTTAAGCAGAAGAACTGACATTCAACATTGATAATAATAATAAATGTTTCTTGAGCAGCAAATCAGCAATTCAGGATTAATATTTAACATTATTACTGTATATTTTACTGTATTTTCAATCAAATGAATGCAACCTTGGTGAGCTGGAAGAGAGGAAGAGACTTCTTTCAAAAACTCTTACAGAGAAAGAGTTACTTACTTCCTTGAAGGGTTAGTTCACCCAAAAATAAAAATTCTGTCATTGCACCCTCATGTCGTTCCACACCCGTAAGACCTCTGTTCATCTTTGGAACACAAATTAAGATATTTTTGATGAAATCTGAGAGCAACCTACTCCTCCATAGACAGCAATTTAACCACCACTTTAAAGGTCCAGAAAGATACTAAAGACATCGTTAAAATAGTCCATGTGACCACAGTGGTTCAACCTTAATGTTATGAAGCAACGAGAATTCTTTTTGTGTGCAAAAACAAAACAAAAATAACGACTTTATTCAACAATTTCTTCTCTTCCCTGTCAGTCTCCTATGGTGTTTATGTTGTAAACACAGTATAGCGCTTCTGGGTTCTACGTCAGAATGCCGGCTCATTATTGGCCAGCTCCTGCGTCAGCTTCATAACATTAAGGTTGAACCACTGTAGTCACATGGACTATTTTAACAATGTCTTTACTACCTTTCTGGGCCTTGAATTATTACATTGCTAATTACATTGCTTTTTTGGGGGGTCAGAAACCTCTCAGATTTCATCAAAAATATCTTAATTTGTGTTACGAAGATGAACGAAGGTCTTACGGGTTTGGAATGACATGAGGGTAATTAATGACAGAATTTTCATTTTTGGGTGAACTAACCCTTTAAAAAATCTTACAGACTACAAAAATTTTGAACGGTAGTGTGTTTTTCAACCTCTCTTATGCTAAAAATATGCTAACTGCAGTGTGAAATTAATATTGTCGAGGCCAATATAAATGCAAACATAGTGGTAACAGAAACTTAATTCGTTTTTTGGTAACACTTTATTTTAAGGTGACGTAGTTACACTGTACTACATGTACTTACTATAGTAATAACCGTTAATTATGCATAATTAAAAGTAACTAACCCTAAACCAAACCCTTAACTATGCATAACTCTATACAAGTACATGTAGTTAATTAACATTACTCAGTACTTATTTAAGTAAATACAATGTAACTATGTCACCTTAAAATAAAGTGTAACCCATTTTTTTATCATGTCAACACCCTAAATTTGATGTCACGATCATCAAATTACAGTAGGGAAATGACTAATAACAGTACAGTTGTTAGGCAGAAAGTACAGGGGGAAATAATATGCAAAAACTATTGTAAATTTATGATTTATTATTCAGTGCCATTCAAATGTAGTAATCACGAATAGAAACATGCATATTGAGTGACAAGCATAATTAAATCTGTAATCTACACTAAATTATACATAATGAATTTATAAATTAATTTAATTCAGATTCATTATATTATATCATAATTAATTTAAAGTTTAGTGCCCTGATAATATGCCAATTGTAAGTGATGGTGACACATAGCACAGAAATACCACAGTTTCTTGTGAATGACCCTGGAGTTTAATTGAATAATTATCAAACAAACAACTAAATAAGTGGCATGTATTTGATTAGGCAAAGAGCACAATTACCCTGCATAATTACAGTGTGAAAATTTGTTTCTCCTTTCAGGAAAAGCATGCTGACAGGCTGATACAGAATCAGCATTATCAGGTACGTCAGCAGATAAAGCTCTGCAATTACACACACATATGAGAATACAAACACTGTGTATGTAATTGCATTACATCGCATTGCCTCTGGCTTTGTTTTCCCCGTCTCTCTTTTTCCTTGCACCGTCACACCAAAGATCCAGCTGTACATTTCCAGATTAACAAGATTAGGGAGTTCTGTCTGATTGCTTGCTTTCTCTTCTTCTCCTTCAATCCCTCAGGAGGTCATCCGTAGTCTAGTGAAGAGGTACGTGGCGTCCATGATCCGCAACGCTAAGACAAACGAAGGGCTGACGGAGGAGAATTTTAAGGTGCTTCTGAAACTGCTCTCTGTTAATCTTGCATAAACATCAGCAAATGCATGTTTACTAACAAAAACACTGCCACAAATAATCATTCTTTATCTTATTATCTTTATTTGCAATCGTTACTTTACTGTACAAAATTTTTTGTTACACTAGCATACTTGTTACACGAACACTACACTAGCACACTTAATACATTTTTTAAACTTTTATAAACTAAATAAAAAATGTGAAATATATATAATGATCACTATTTTAAAGGTAAACCCTGGAATAAAATATAACATAATGTATTTAAAATACATTTATTTTATACTAAGTATACTATAAATCCTTTAACATATTTACTGACATATCGCTTGAGACTTACTGATATAAATATATTATAATTAAACTTTATTTGGAGCACTTTCTATTGCACAATGCACTTTTCTTAATATTAAGCCTAAAATGTGTTTTAATATCAATATTAGTAAGGATAGTATGATCACTGTAAAATATCAGTCTTAAAATGCAAGATATTTAAAGTGTACTTAAAGTATACTTGCAATAGTTCCATTTTAGCACAATCAAATATACTTAAGTATATCTTTAGTTGGACCTCAGCACTACTTCTGGATAACTAAAGTGCATTAATTATAATATTAGTTGTTCCAATTTAGCAGACTTTAAGTATATCAATTTAGTATACCAAAAGTACAGTTGCAGGGTATCTATATTAAGTACACAAATATGTAAATGTATTTGTAGTATACTTAGCATAAAATAAATGTATTTCAAATACATTTTTGGTATATTTATTTTTCACTAGGGAAGACTGTAAAAATGCTATGCTAAAAACCTGTTAATTGGTTAACAGTAACGGTACTTTCCTTAAAATATACAGTGATTAACTACAATCTAAAGGGATATTTCATGTAATTTTTCATGTAATTACAATAAAAATTGTACTTATTACTTATACATATAAGTATTATATTACATTTTAGGTTGTTAAATTAATGTTTATTTAATTGTTTTAGTGTTGTGTGTTACCAGGATGTGTTTTGTATATGCGTGTATGACAATGTGTGTAGCTTCTATAAATTAGTATTTACCTCAGCTCGTGGGAAAGCTACTTGTGATGAACTTTGACTCATCATGTGACTTTTTTTTTTTTTTAAGGTATAAAGGTACAAGACAGATTTTAGTACTTTGGTATATTTAACATGGTCACACTTTAGTTTGGGGAACACGTATTCACTATTATGACTTTTGCCTCAGTAAACTCTAATAGTTAGTAAGATAATTGTTAAGTTTAGGTATTGGGTAAGTTTTAAGGGATGTAGACTATGGTGATGCAGAATAAAGCATTAATATGTGCTTTATAAAGTAGTAATTATGCATGCTAATAAGAAACTAGTTAATAGTGAGAATTGGACCCTAAACTAAAGAATTTAGGTCCTTGCACTTCGTACACTTCGAACACTGAGTCCGATGCATATAAATTAATCAGTTGAGAAAAAATTCGTAAAACAATACAAGATGGAGTTGAGGTTGATTTTGTTTCCTCTCTCTTCTTAAAAAGACAAAAAGAAAGATGAAATATTGGGTCCATCCAATCCTGAGATTGCATAGAGAGGAAGGAGAGTTCCACCTCCTTATGAAGGAGCTTACTTCAGGATGTCAGTGTCTCAGTTTGATATACACTCTTTGTATTGATTAATACTCTTTGTATTCCGCACTTTGTTTTTCATACAGTGCTTTGTGCTGTGAGACGAAGTGGATCAACTTGTCAGACGCCATTCTGGATTTTGGTGTTCGCATATATGGTGGCTCTGAAGTGTCAAAACACCTCTCAAAATGTTTGCTACGAATGTGAAAAACCCACGTGTAGCTCAGTTGGTAGAGCGTTGCAATATACAACTATATGCAATCATGTGATCATGCAATCGTGGGTTCGATCCCAGGGAACGCATGTGCTCATAAACACTGTATTTGCATTATTGTAAGGGTAGGTTTAGGGTTGGGGTAGGTATGGTCATTAATAAAAAAAAATGAGTTTTGCTAAATGGAAATAAGACAAATGGCGGGTAAGAGACTGTGTAAAAAGTCCACACATTGCATTTAAATGAACACGCATTTTGATTGGTAACGATGGTCATACGTCATTTCATGACAACAGATGTAACACGACACTGTCATTATTTTTACGCCAGCGGGAGGGCGCATGACTTTAAAACGTAAATATTGGTCGTAATAAGGTGCTTGGAAAAACGACCTATAGGGTAGTTTTTTTGGAGGAGGACAGTCTCTTAATTTTTGTTTTCTTCCTCGACCCACTGTGAAATCTTATTGGTTTAAAATCTAGTTTCAGATACATCAGAAATGTAACATGCTAGTTGTGATTTAGTTTTGTCATGCATCATGTTAGAATCTTCGATTCGTAACTTCTGCTGTGCTAAAAAATGAGAATCTTTTTTAAATGCATTATGTAATTCTGTAATTCTCTGCTGTAGGAGCTGAAACAGGACATTTCCAGCTTTCGCTACGAAGTTTTGGATCTTCTCGGCAACCGAAAGCCGCCCCGGCGGAACTATTCCTCCAGCAGCGAGGCCACGCTTCGAGACGAGGTCAGCGACGATGGCGAGGCCTGTTATCACAGTGATGGGAGCAGCGTCGGGGCCAAAGGCGTCTCTTTCAAAACCATCACGCCTTCAGATCCATCCTACGGAGTCTCTGCCCTTTTCCGCTCCATCTCCGGAATGGAGGCGTCAACAGCAGCAGCATCGTCTGCGTACAGGGAAGATAAACCAAAGATCAATGGACTGAGGAAGAATCCCTCGCCCTCCTCTTCCCTGTCCTCAGTGGCTCCAGCAAGACCTGCACTTTCACGGACTTGGAGGCGTTTTTCACGCTTCTCTAGTTCCAAGAAGAACTCCTTCAGACGGCTCGGGCTGCTGTTCTCACGCATGGGCAGCCACATTCCGCAGCCTGCAGGTGTTACTGCTGCAACCTACACTATCTCAGATGGATTGCTTCACCCGCCGGGGGCTTGGCAGGACTTGGGCTTCACCAGAGGCGACGGTCCAGTCACCCGCAGCGAGACCAACCTTAATCAGGTGGATGTGGCCACTTTAAATGAGGGCGACAGTGTTGCCATGACAACCAATGGACAGAGAGTTAACGGGAGGGATGTTTTACTGACATTAGGACCTCTGTCCCCATCTTCTTCCCTGCACTGTGCTTCCAGTTTCTCCGCCTCCAGCTCCCGCCTCCTGGACTCAAATGAGGACGTGTTCCAGGGATTGGTCGGGCCCTGTGGCGGACAAACGCCAGACTCGTCCCGCTGGGTAACGGAACAGGACGATTCTGTGACCACGCAGCTATAGTATTGCTAGTATGTACTGTACAGCACTTTGATAATAACAATAACCAGTGATGATATCAATAACTATTACCTTAACAACAACCGATTCTTGTTTGTTCTTTTGTTTGCTGCTGCAATATTTGTCATTTCTCTCTGAGATTTAACCAAATCATTGACAGATGGGATGAATAAATGAAACGATGGACGACAGAGATTCAGAAGGGATAGAAAAGTGCCATAGTCAGGCCAGGATGCATTTTTGTGTCTTCATTACATCATTTCATTAAAGGGATAGTTCACCCAAAAATGACTCCCCCCTCCCCATGTCATTCCACACCTGCATGATTATTTTTAACGAAGCCTACAACCAGTCAGTTTGCAAAATAAATACAAAACCTGTCCTAATTGAAAGAAAACAAGTCGACAAAAAGATTGTATCCAATATTTGGTGATAGAATATAGCATAGCGAGAGATTTATAAGCTATTTTTGGTAGGCCGGTCTTTTTTGACTGTGAACACCACAAGTGTGACTTTGTTCCATTTTGTACAAGATAAAAGAATTTCAAAACAAACTTCCAGTTTAAATATTAAAGCACACTAGTGTGATAAACAGTGCAATTTTTTTCATATTTGATTGAATATTGACAAAATTATCCACAAATACTGCTTTTTCCACTCAAAAACTGAGGTACATAAGCTCAGATAAATGAGGCTTATGATCAATTAGTTCCGAAAAGAAACACAAAACCTGTCCTAATTGAAAGAAAACAAGTTGACAAAAAGATTGAATCCAATATTTGGTGATAATATAACATAACGAGAGATTTAAAAGCTATTTTTTGTAGGTCGGTCCTTTTTGACCAGCAACACCACAAGTGTAACAAGGTGGGGGAAAAAATCCCAAATAAGTACAAAAATTATCCAGAATTTTTGGGTGTGAGCGAAGTCAGTAAGTTTTAGTCCAATGCAATAATATTAATTAACTAACATTTTTTGGGAAATAGAAAATCCTCACAACATGAGGGTTAAGTTTTGGGTGAACTTAAAGGGATAGTTCACCCAAAAATGAAAATTAGTCCATGATTTACTCACCCTCAAGCCATCTTAGGTGTATATGACTATCTTCTTTCAGGCGAACACAATCAGAGACATACATAAAAATATCCTGGCTCTTCCATTTTATAATGGCAGTGAATAGGGGGGCCAGATTTTGAAGCAAAAAAAATTGCATCCATCCATCGTAAAAGTACTCCTCACGGCTTCAGGGGGTTAATAAAGGCATTCTGAAGCAAAGCGATGGTTTTTTGTCAAATAAATATCCATATTTAAAACTTTATTAACTATAATAATCAGCTTCCAACAGATGGCCGTACGCATTGATTTGCGGCAGAAGAGTGAACTCTGACCTGACTCATGACGTAATGGTGAACGCGTAAGCACAGAGGATAGAGCAAAATAAAACACCGGTCACGAATTAGAAGTCTAAAATGAGAAATTTTAAAGAGAAATGTTGGAGGATTTCGATGTAAGATAAGAGAAGCTTCAGCCAAATTTGTTTAAACCATGAGAGTTTTAAATATGGATATTTTTCTTACAAAAACCCCTCGCTTCACTTCAGAAGGCTTTCATTAACCCCCCTGGAGCCGTGAGGAGTACTTTTATGATGGATGGATGCACTTTTTTTGGCTTCAAAATCAGGCCCCTTATTCACTGCCATTATAAATCTTGGAAGAGCCAGGATATTTTTAAATATATCTCCGTTTGTGTTAGTCTGAAAGAAGATAGTCATATACACCTTGGATGGCTTGAGGGTGAGTAAATCATGGGGTAATTTTCATTTTTGGGTGAACTATCCCTTTAAAAGTCAACATGTAATCAAAATTGACTATTTATTTTCTTAATTCATCTTTCTGGTTGTATTGTTTATGATGCATAAATGCATGTTATTCCAAAGATAAGAATATTTGTATCCATAATCTTTCATCAAAATGTAATAACCTGCCTCACCACTAAAACGACTTGTAGTCTGTGCAGGTTATTAATATGAATTGGCTGTTCTAACATCTTATTATCGAATTGTTAGTGCAGTAATGTCGGTTAAAGTTAAAATTTTTAAAAGACGCCAATAATAGCAAATAATTGATCGATCTGCAAAGCGTTACTAATGGGATAGTTTTTCCCACACTAGTCCCACACTACATTTTTTAAAAATTGAATATCCTACTTTAATCAAAAATGTCACGTTGCATAAGATAAATAGTTTGCGTGTGCCATTTCATGTTGACGTTTAACCCTGAACCACACCAGTCAACCAATTCATGCCATTCAATTCAAAATTCAACTCGCAGCATTGTTTATGTACTTCATTTTCATAGTAAGTTCTCATCAGAAAGTGTACTTGAGCAAGAAACACATCTGATATGGACCTGCAGTGTATGTTTAAGGACATGATGCTCTTGGTGGAACAGGTTTGAAATATTATTATTTTTTTCTCTCAGTAACTGATCAATGAGCCATTGGCGCTCACCCGGTGAAGGTTTCTCACTTTAATGCTATGATACGTGCACATCATAGTGTGACGTTACTTGTGTTATGCACCCGGAGGGCTGAAGTTATGCTAGAATCTAACATGACTGAAATCTTATTTTTGTATTTTGAATAGCATGTACAAATGATTTAATTTCAAGACTGTTTTAGTCTAGACAGACATTATTTATAGATTATACTATTATAATGTTTTTGGAGCTGTTTGTTTTTTTTCTTTGACTGCTTACTTTTTACTGTATATGAATATTAATTAGTATATTATAATAATCAGGTATGGGGGAGATGCATCGAATAAGACATCCCCCTGCTCTGCGATGATGAATGCTGACGAACCATGTACAGTGCCTTGCTAAAATATTCAGTCATTTAACCAACTCGGTTATTTTACTGAGTTATTGAGTTATTGTTTTATGTTGGAAAATAGTAATAAAATGTGGTTTTGGGGCAGAAATTATCTAAAAATTAAACTATTTGATGATATGATATTTATTGGTATGAAATAAATATAAATTCAACAAAAAGATGAGTGTCTTACAGTGACGCTATTTGAACATTTCTGAGTGATGCTGTCATTGCTGCAAAAGTTTCCAAAATATTACAATGTAGAGATTGAATGTAACAAAACAGTGCTTCAAAATGGGCACAACTGCAATGTGGGACTGTGTAATCCAGTAACATGACAGAATTGGTCAAGGCCTGATTACTTTTGGCAAGGCACTGTAAATGCTTATTATGTAAACACTTGAATGAAATACATGCTCCTCTTGTATGATTCTTACAAGTTTCTACTTTTCCTTGGAAATGTGTGAAAATACGATGAAGATAAAAAGTAGTTCTTACAGCCAGAAACTGAACTCAAGGGAATGCCGAATATGCAGATTCAATAAAGCTGAATAACCCTGGTGATGTCTTTGGTTTCTTGCCATTTCCTGACAAGATATAAATAATGTTGATACAGCATGTGCTCTACTGTTTCTCAGCTCTAAGATGTACAGTAAAGTAAGGCCAGAGTTTTGGTATTAGCAAAACAAGTACCTTAAAATACTATGCAATGCTTTCTTGGGGCTGGGTGAATCCATGCAAACAAAATGATATAGTACTTGTGTCAAATTGGCACTAGGTAAATTCAGATAAATGTGATGATTTAAGGTGTTAAGGTGTCATTTTATGTAGGACAGTGGTTCTCAAACTTTCACTTTGGACATCAAGTGGCCACCCAACACAATACTAAAATTATTGTACAAACGTGAATAAAAAATGTCCTTTAAATTAGAACATTTTATCAGTACAAATTTATTAGTATGCTACTACCATGACTTTTGTAGGTGGAATAGGAAAAATGAAGCTGACGTCCTCTGCAAATCAGTAGGGCACTTGTGAATGACACAAAATGTTCCTGAGAGTCTTTGGCAGGGCTAAGATTAGCAAACACTGCCACTGTAGTAATTTGTAAACATAACATGCAAATTTATGAGTGCAATTATACAGTCCTGGGGAAAATCTAATTATGTGGAGTGTAATGGCCTCTAGTGGTTGCGTACATCCATTGCACAAATACTCCGCTGCTTTTATAGTTTAATTTAGATTCGATTTTGTTTTTGTTATATTGTTCAAAAACCTTACCTGCATAAGAGGAATTTGTACCACATTTAAGAAAACGTTCACTTTCTTTATTTAAATTTACTTACTGTCAAAAATACATCAAGCCACTCTATCATAAACATCTCTCATGCAGTCGACCCCGCCCACGTTTTTCATTGGCTCGCTCATGCCACTTCGGCGTCCGTGATTGGTCCACTCCGCTCACGTCTGCGTCAACCTGCCACAGCGGAAGTGAGGGCTTCAGAAGAAATAGCTGCTAGTTTAATAAGCATGTTCGCTATTATAGTATTGCTCATTGTAAATATTTCCCACTAACAAAAATGAATGTTTTTACCTGCGTCGTGTTGTTTCTCGTAAGTGCCGCAGCTGCTAACAAAAGCGGGGACGATGAGTGGGTGCATCTGCCAAATAAATGTGAAGGTAGACTGTCCTTATTTATAATGAATCGTTATTTTCCTTTAAATACATCATGATCTCTTGTGCATTTCAACACTAATTTTCAATGCTTGATAAAATCACCGAATACTATCGCAGACACATATTTTACACAATTTAAGATTTGGTTTTATCAGACTCAGTTCAGAGGTCCATGTATATCAATAGCAATCTACATTTTTTGTTTGTTTCGTGACAGCTATAAATCGAAATAGATCATTTTAACCATTTTCATTTCTAAAAACAGCAAAGCTGTCTGAACATTGAACTAACTGAAGTAACTGTTATTCCACATATTATTTATACCTGTCTTACTACATATGGTAGCCTATATAATATATTAAACTATACTACATATTGACAATACAATGATTACAACTTACGATTGATTAACTCTAATAATTATTATAAATAATTGAAAGTATTGCATTGATATTAAGAGCATTTGGGGGGAAACAAAAGCAGCAGATTTCCTCTTTTCAACGGACCTACTCGGTGTGTCTCAAAACGTAGTGTGCTGCCTACCTAGACTGCATGTTTGGAACATTTAAATGAGCCTATAATGACCAACAATGCAGTCTATGTAGGCAGTGCAGGGGTTTTGAGATGAAGCTGCTTTCTGTTCCTCTTTGGTGTACTAAATTTGATTATGGTCTGTATGTTTTTATAGTGTGCAAATTTGTGAGTATTGAGATGAAGTCTGCATTTGAAGAGACTGGCAAAACAAAAGAAGTGATTGAAACCAACTACCGATTCTTGGATGACAAAGGTGCACCGCCAATCAAATATGTGAAATCGTAAGTGTTTTTAATACAAACCCTGATCTTAAGCTAAATAATTGTGCGTCTTGTCTATAAAGGATGTAGTATTGTAAAGTGAACATGTGCATACTGTATTTAGATGCAGTGTGAGTTTTATTGAGCAACATCTAATGCCGTCTTTTGCTTTTTTAGTGATATTCGTTTCATAGAGGTGATGGAGAACGTTTGCTCAAGGATTATGCAGTACAATCTACACAAAGAGAGAGATGGCAGCAATCGTTTTGCAAAGGTTTGCTATAACCTGCTTTTCTACCACCTTCATGTTTTACACCACAACCTTAGTGCTCTTACTGAATAATTAAAGGGATAGTTCACTCAAAAATGAAAATTCTGTCATCATGTCATCATTTCTGTCTGTCTGTTGAACACAAAAGAAGATATTATGAAGAATGTTGGTAACCAGACAGTTGACGGTAGCCATTGACTTACATAGTAGGAAAAAAATACTATGGAAGTCAATGGCTACCGAAGAAAGAAACTCATACAGGTTTGGAACAACTTGAGGGTGAGTAAATGATGACAGAATTAATTAAACTATCCCTTTAACATCTATTAAACAATCTTGAGTGACAAAAAACTTCGTTGTAGAGTGAAAAGTTTGAATGAATGAATACACCAAATTGCTGTGCCAATAATTAATGATCACATTTCATATCATTAATGCCTTAAATGTAATGTCACAATGTTTCTTTAACTGATGATCTAGTAAATGGACATACTGTATGCGTATGATGTTGAGACTGAATTCTTTTACTGTAAAATGCTGTGATGTGTCAAACTGTATTATAGCTGGTGAGATCTGATCATTTCTCTTTCTCTG
Organism: Ctenopharyngodon idella; assembly: GCF_019924925.1. Taxonomy (NCBI): domain Eukaryota; kingdom Metazoa; phylum Chordata; class Actinopteri; order Cypriniformes; family Xenocyprididae; genus Ctenopharyngodon; species Ctenopharyngodon idella. The sequence continues at coordinate 12,987,591 of NC_067220.1, read as the reverse complement.
CTCAGGGTATGTCTGAGACATTCTCTACCTTACATAACCTGGTTAATAAAGGCGTGAAGGTGGTCATGGACATTCCCTATGAACTGTGGAACGAGACCAGTGCAGAAGTAGCTGACCTCAAAAAACAGGTGTGTGAGTGACTGAGAGATCTTACAATTAGGGTTGTCAGTGGATTCCATTTTGCAATTAATGTGATTCATATTGCAGTTGCTGAAATTCAAGTTTTTATATATATATATATATATATATATATAAATTATACCATACCTTATCTCACAGAAGTGAGTACACCCCTCACATTTTTGTAAATATTTTATTATATCTTTTCATGTGATGCTGAAGAAATGACACTTTGCTACAATGTAAAGTAGTGAGTGTACAGCTTATATAACAGTGTAAATTTGCTGTCCCCTCAAAATAACTCAACACAGCCATTAACATCTAAACCGCTGGCCACAAAAGTGAGTACACCCCTAAGTGAAAATGTCCAAATTGGGCCCAAAGTGTCAATATTTTGTGTGACCACCATTATTTTCCAGCACTGCCTTAACCCACTTGGGCATGGAGTTCACCAGAGCTTCACAGGTCGCCACTGGAGTCCTCTTCCACTCCTCCATGACGACATCACGGAGCTGGTGGATGTTAGAGACCTTGCGCTCCTCCACCTTCCGTTTGAGGATGCCCCACAGATGCTCAATAGGGTTTAGGTCTGGAGACATGCTTGGCCAGTCCATCACCTTTACCCTCAGCTTCTTTAGCAAGGCAGTGGTCGTCTTGGAGGTGTGTTTGGGGTCGTTATCATGTTGGAATACTGCCCTGCGGCCCAGTCTCCGAAGGGAGGGGATCATGCTCTGCTTCAGTATGTCACAGTGCATGTTTGCATTCATGGTTCCCTCAATGAACTGTAGCTCCCCAGTGCTGGCAGCACTCATGCAGCGCCAGACCATGACACTCCCACCACCATGCTTGACTGTAGGCAGGACACACTTGTCTTTGTACTCCTCACCTGGTTGCCACCACACACGCTTGACACCATCTGAACCAAATAAGTTTATCTTGGTCTCATCAGGACATGGTTCCAGTAATCCATGTCCTTAGTCTGCTTGTCTTCAGCAAACTGTTTGCAGGGCTTTCTTGTGCATCATCTTTAGAAGAGGCTTCCTTCTGGGACGACAGCCATGCAGACCAATTTGATGCAGTGTGCAGCGTATGGTCTGAGCACTGACAGGCTGACCCCTCACCCCTTCAACCTCTGCAGTAATGCTGGCAGCACTCATATGTCTACTTCCCAAACACAACCTCTGGATATGACGCTGAGCACATGCACTCAACTTCTTTGGTCGACCATGGCGAGGCCTGTTCTGAGTTGAACCTGTCCTGTTAAACCGCTGTATGGTCTTGGCCACCATGCTGCAGCTCAGTTTCAGGGTCTTGGCAATCTTCTTATAGCCTACACCATCTTTATGTAGAGCAACAATTCTTTTTTTTCAGATCCTCAGAGAGTTCTTTGCCATGAGGTTCCATGTTGAACTTCCAGTGACCAGTATGAGAGAATGAGAGTGATAACACCAAATTTAACACCTGCTTCCCATTCACACCTGAGACCTTGTAACACTAACAAGTCACATGACACCGGGGAGAGAAAATGGCTAATTGGGCCCAATTTGGACATTTTTACTTAGGGATGTACTCACTTTTGTGGCCAGCGGTTTAGACATTAATGGCTGTGTGTTGAGTTATTTTGAGGGGACAGCAAATTTACACTGTTATACAAGCTGTACACTCACTACTTTACATTGTAGCAAAGTGTCATTTCTTCAGTGTTGTCACATGAAAAGATATAATAAAATATTTACAAAAATGTGAGGGGTGTACTCACTTCTGTGAGATACTGTATATATAATATACATATATATATATATATATATATATATATATATATATACACACTACTGTTCAAAAGGGTTTTTTTATTTATTTTTTTATTTATTCAGAAAGGATGCATAAAATTGATCATACAGAGGCAATAAAGACATTTGTAATGTAACAAAAGATTTTTCTTTTTCAAATAAATGCTGTTATTTTGAACTTTCTATTGATCAAAGAATCCTGGAAAAAATGTATTACAGTTTCCACAAAAATATTAAGCAGTACAACTGTTTTCAACATTGATAATAATAATAAATGTTTCTTGAGCAGCAAATCAGGATATTAGAATGATTTCTGAAGGATCATGTGAAATTGAAGACTGGAGTAATGATGCTGAAAATTCAACCTTGTTACATTATATATTATATACTGTTATATACGACAACATATATATGTTGTATTGTCTTTTGACCCAACATGCAATACAACATACAACATAAAAGGGTCATAATACAACACAAAACAAGAGACCAGTATTGTTTTGACCCATATGGGTGAGTGTGTGTATATACATATATAATAATACTGTTTCAAACCGGTATGCTGTTGTTTTCTCCTCTACAAACATTGTAAAAAAAAAACAAAAAAAAAAAAAACCTTTGTTTCTTTGTATATTGTATATATTAAGTGTATAAGTTTATATAAGCATTTAAAGCAACACATGCACATGTTTGCATTTATGTTCAGATAAATGGGAGATATGATATGCCCCAGTAAGAGATGTGTGTTTTCTTCCCTCAGTGTGATGTGATGGTAGAGCAGTATGAAGAAGTCATCGAAGACTGGTATAAAGGCAGCCAGGAGGAAGATCTCACCACTTACCTGTGTGAAAAACATGTGCTGAAAGGACAAGACACTGGTAATGTGAAACTAACAGCTGTTTTACTTCATCATATACCCTCTTAACAGTTAAACCACACTAGACATAATATTATGACTTCTTACAGACTAAAACTCTTGATCTCCTTTATCGGCATCGGTTTTAAGAGCCGTTGTTTGTGAGAAGACTCAGACAGTTACTCAAGGCCACAGGAGCAGAAATAGTAAATGACATACTCTAGAGCATATAGCAGCTTTAGCTGGTGTCCTGTGCGCCCTCTTGTACAACTAAATGGACAATGCTTTAAAAAAAGGATTATTTATTTTTGAAAGAAAGAAAGAAATCATTTTATTCAGCAAAGATGCGTTAAATGGATAGTCCACCCAAAAATTCTATCGTCATTTTATATTATTATATTTTTCCAAATAAAATCAGTACATAATTTTGTAACACATTTGACAAAGTACCATTTGTTGAAGTTCTGTAAGTAATGAATCCTGTGTGAAAATACCAGTTGTTCATAGTGTAAATGAGCAAATACAAATTATTAACTGTCTGTCTTCATATCACCAGCTTGTTGCTTCCTGTTATAGAAGATTAATGATTAATTTGGCATTGTGCTGGCTCTTATGCCATTGCTATAGCAACTAATATAGATCTGCCAGAAAAAGACATCACTTCCCGAACACACAGCTCTGATTTGATCACATGTTGCTAATAACAGTGCAGGCAGTCAGTATAAAGATCAGAATTGTGCAAACATGTACCTCTGATTCTCTCTGCAGAATGTCTTAAAGAGTCATGGGCCGGGAAAAAGGGAGACATGGCAGCTATCGCGGAGGACAAGAAGAAAAAGAAGGGCAAAAAGAAGAAGGGTAAAGACAGTGAGGATGGGCAGAAAAAGGAAAAGAAGGTGAAGAAGAAGAAGAAGAAGGAAAAGTCCAAGCTTCCCAAGAGTGAAACTAGCAAGCGGAAAACCGAAGAAGCTGGATACACCTCAGATGAGGAGGAGATTCAAAAGAAAGTTCCTCTTAATCAGGAGAAAACTGAACTCTGATATAGTTCTTTGCCCCCCTTTTTTGTTTGTTTTTTGATGCTTGTCCCCTTGACATCTAAAATTACAACTGATACCGAGATGTACGTTGAGTTTTAGTCCATTAGAAGAAGGTAATATTGAGGTCCTCATTATAGATCAGGCAGAACGTGTCACTTGAATGTTACATGAACAGGAAGAAGCTAAAATCAAACGCCATTTCAGATCCAAAAATGGCAGCTACTGTAGACCAATCAAATCAGAGCTTGGATTTAAACGTTTGCTTGTGTTTGTTCTCATGCTGGTACATGTTGGTACAATATTCCTTTCAGGAAGTGTTTTGAATCATTGAAGTTGGCAAGCCCTTGGAATGGATTCTGGAAATCCTTCTCATGGTTCTCATTTCTATTCCTCTCACTCTTTCCTAAAATTTAGTTAAGGTCTTATACCTGCTGTTACTTTTACTTGCCATTTATTTCATCATTATAGATCCCTCATAGATACCTTGGAGCTTTTTTTCAGTATTAATATGATTAGGTGGTACAAATAAAAATAAAAATTAAAAAATTGTACTTTTTTCTGTGTAAGATAATATTTTTATGTCAACATTTTATGTGATGCAACAAATGCTAATAGTTTTTTTTTTGTGATTCAACGTCCATAAAATGTGATTTTTATTATATATCCCCACAAATTTCCTTTTATTATTTTATTTTAGATGGAACGGTCTGAACTTGGCACCTCGTAAAGCCTCTAAATTTCCCACATTTTTCATTTCAGTAATGCAGATAATGGAAGAAACCCTGAGAAAGTAGGGACCTTTTCTTCTTTTTTTTAAAATCCAAATATAGTTGTACCATTTTTACTCGATCTGTTTTTGCGTTTGCAGTGTTTATGTACGTGATGTCACTTACAGGGAATGTTTGAGTTCGTTTTTTCTTAATACTCTTCTGTACAGTATTGTTTACTTCAACTGTTTATCTGATATCAGGCTTCACTCTTTCCAAAAGCTGTATGTCTGTAAGTGTGTGAGCTCCTGCAGGTGTTTGTATGCCTATTCAGATTAGTGTTGTTTGGAGTGCGATGTGGAGTGTGTATGAAAGTTATTGACCGGAGATTGAACTGTATATGCAAATGTTGTAATGGGAGGAACATGTGCGGGTTTTGTGTTTCTTGGCAGCAGCTCATTAGCTGAGGCTTTTGATAAGTGAGTTGTAAATGACTGATGAATAAAAAAAAGTAAACCAACAACAAACAACTGTTGGGATTATTATTATTATTATTTTTAAATGTCACAAGAAAATGTTTTGGGCAGTAGTTTTGCAGCCTTTACCACAAGGGGGTGGTAACGCCAAAAACAAAGAACAAATCATTGCTTGTTAAAAGAGACGAGGATTTGTCAATCAGTTTTATGGGAGTGTGGGAATGTGTTACTACGATATTCAGGATCGTTTCTTTCGTGTGTGTGTGGTCCTGGTATTCCCTACGACGTTATATGGGGACCAAATGTCGCCACAAGGACTTTGACCTTGTGAGGACTTCTTTTTTTTTTTGGTCTCCATGAGGAAAACCGCTTATAAATGATGTTATTAAATGGATTTTTTTTTTTTTTTTTTTTTTTTTTTTTTTTTGTAAATTGCAGAAAGTTTTGTGCTATGGTGTTTAGGGCCAGGTTAGGATATACAGGTTGTAAACTATAAAAATCACGATGTCTATGGAAATGCCCCATAAAACATGGAAACCCAACGTGTGTGTGTGACAACTATAGACTGTAAAAAAAGGGTCACAACGATTCCTGTGGACAAAATCAAGTCCCGCCTTACATTTATTGTTGTTCGAGAAGCCGTTTCACTCAGATATGTCACCATGGGGAAGAAAATACTATCGCTTCCGTAATACCTAAACTTCCGTTTCCTGCCGACTGTAATGTCCTTCTTATTTGTTGGTTTGTTTTTGTTTTATTGTAGCAAAGCTATCTTTCTCAAGAGAAAGAAGAGGAAAAACATCAGAAACGGGACTTATTTGATTTACACTAACTTTACCCCCTTCATTTCTTAAAATTTGTGGACAAACAACATCCTACAGGTCTAGCAAAGCTCTTCCGACACAAGAAATGGTGCGTTATGAAGAAGATTCAGTGTCGCTCCGTCTGTCACGAGGACTGTTTATCAGTAAGTGAGTGACCCTGAAGGCTTTGTCCGCATTTCCACTTCTCAATGTCAAATTCCTTTTCTGTTATGTTTGAGCAATCTGTATTATTTGCCCTTCAGTATTGGAGCAAATGGCTATTCACTTGCACAAACACATCTCAATGAATAATTCACAAAAACAAACATCTTGCACCCAGGCTAAAACCTTTTCATTTTGCTATCAGTAAGGCTGGGAGATTCTTCCTTCGGCAGATGGAGAAAATCGAGTATTTGATTGTTCTCTAATCTCTGAGAATAAAACTGCAGTCTGGAATTGAAATATTGATCTTTTACATTGCAATCACCTGGTATATTACACCAGAGACAGTATGTGTGAGCAAGAATATGAATTTCTCTTCTCTGGGTCTTTGTTGACTGTTTTGTTTTACAGTTGTTGACCATGTGAAATCATGTAAAAGCCCTCAGCATGGTTTCTGGTTTCCCCACAGTATTAACAATTAATTTTGAAGAATTGGGCCGTTAAAAAAAAAAAAAAAAAAAAATCTATAAAATCCCTATTGGTGGAGTGAAGTAATACATTTATAATATAAAATAACTGGAAAAACTATTTTATATATATAATTGTTTTATATATACATATGCCATTAAAAATGCTTTTTTTTTTTTTTTGAAAGAAAGAAATGCTTTTATTTAGCAATGATGCATTAAATTGTTAAAAAAAAGTCACTAAAAATGTAAAATAAAAATGTATCATGGTTTTCACAAAATTATTAAGCGGCTCAACATTGATAATAATAGGAAATGTTGCTTGAGCACCAAATCAGTGAAGGATCTGAAGGATCATGTGACTAAAAATTGGAGTAATGATGCTGAAAATGGACTATCACTATCACTTACTATCACAGGAATAAATGACATTTTATAAAGTTATTTTAAATTATATTTCACTGTATTTTTGATCCAATAAATGCAGCCTTTGTGAGCATAAGAGACTTCATGTACAAATATAAAAAAAGAAAAAAAAAAAAAAAAAAAAAATTGCAACTGTGCAGGTCTATAGATATATAAATGATTTTTTCCCTTGTATTAACAGTCATTCATTTAAAGAAACATTCTCATTCTTCTATATGGTGAAAGTCAAAAGAACTTTGGTCACTTTAGATGAGGAAAAACATCCTCTGTTATCTTTCGATGTCAAAAGAAAAGTTGTTCATGGGTTCAATGACTTAATCATGATTTAATAATTTCCTTTCAAAGCATTTCCTCCCTTTCCATCCCAGTGTGCCCTAATATGGGTAATCTAGTTAAACAAACATTTTTTCATGTCTTATTTAAGTGCTTTCTTCACAATGTGTATCTTTATTTGAAGGCTGTGGTGCATGAAATGGTTCTATAACTCAATGGAGACAAGAAGCTTCTTCAAATCGCATTAAAAAAAACATGTGGGCTGCCTTTTTCATGAGTAACAAAATAAACTCATGTTTTCTGTTTGGAGTATTATGGGTAAATCATTCAATCAGTGCCTCTGACTATTTATAGTTGTTGCACCACCCTGAGAAAACAGCAGCCACCCTTAATGCATCATGGGAATAATATGACATATCAGGCACATTTCTGTTTATCTGGCTCAAGGAATTGAAAAACGGCCCACAGCTTGGATAATCATTTTAAAGAAAATAATGAATGCCATGAAATAAAATGATGTATTGTTTTGCTGTTGTAGATTGTAAAAAGGTTTTAACGGAGTACGTTTTACAAGAAAAAGCTACTACTTCAAATTTTCATGTTTAATTAAATGTTCCTTGCTATTTCTTTGTAATTATTTGTGAAATTTACCAGCAAATTCTAAGGGCTTTTCACACTTGGAATAGTTAACCCTGTGTCATTCTAAACCCTGGGTAAACGGAATCCTGGGTTATCTTGCACACTGCTCATAATTAAGGCAACCCGAGGTTAATAATTTGTCCTGGGTATTCTTAAACTGATGTATTACATTGTACATTCCTAAACCCTGGGTTAATGTTTTTATTTGCATATCTGTGGTGTCATTGATTTGATAAACACAGCACGCGACCTGTTTACAGCTGCGTATTGCCGACTGTAGGCTACTATCGAATTTTGAATGGACATTTCGGACTATAAAGGTAAGAATGAAACGGTCTCTTCTACACTCACATTTAGGGCTTTCACACTTGAAAAAGTTAACCCTGGGTCATTCTAAACCCCGGGTAAATGCAATCCTGGGTTATCTTTATTCACGTTTCACACTGCTCATACTATACACCTGGGGTTAACAGTTAATAAACAGTTCATAACATGCCATTTCACACTGCACATTCCTAAACCCTGGGCTAAAAAGTCTGTAAAAATAGGGCACAATATACTGTATAAATATAAAGGATTTTTCCGTATTGGTATTTTACAGGTGTTTTACCTGTGTTTTGAATTACGCTTTGCATTAGGTTGTGTTTTAAGGATTAACAGAAAATTCCGTAAAATTACTGGATAATGTCCTGGCAGAAATTTACTAGTACATTTTCCGTTTTTATGTTTTACAGTGTTCTTATTTGCATATTTGAGGTGTCAGTGTTACTGACTGGACAAACGCAGCACGTGACCTGTTTACATAAAGGCTCTTGCATTGCTGACTGTAATATCAAGTTTTTTTCAGTTAACTTTTCGAACTAAAAAGGTAAGAATGATATTCTCTTCTCCAATTGTCGCGTTTTCCATTTTTCCTATCATAGGCAGAAACTGCTATGTTTCCATGACTGCGCGTGAATATAAGGCACGCGATTGGTTGTCGGTTGCAAAGCATTTAGTTATAACATTATTACGGAGCCCCGCACATGACATGCAAGAAAAAAAATTAAATCGTGCGCACGTTTCATAACCCCAGATAAAGGCGGTGCTAACCCCGCATCTACAAGTGTGAAACGTTACAATAAGGCTTTTCACATTGCGCTTAACCCCGGGATATCAACGTTCAATTGGAGCGAAGAGACCGTCATTCTTACCTTTATAGTTCGAAAAGTTGATTCAGAAAAAAACATGATATTACAGTCAGCAATGAGGACGCGCAATGCAAGAGCCTTTATGTAAACAGGTCAGTTTGTCCAGTCAGTACTGACACCTGAAAAATGCAAATAAGAACATTAACCCAGGGTTTAGGAATGTGCAGTGTAAAACGGCAGTTTATGAATACCCTGGATTAACTGTTAACCCCGGGTATAGTATGAGCAGTGTAAAAAGTAAATATAAAGATAACCCAGGATTGCATTTACCTGGGGTTTAGAATGACCCAGGGTTAACTTTTTCAAGTGTGAAAAGCCCTCGTTTAACACCGTATCTTAACCCCGGTTAAATAGCGGTGCTAAACCCGCTTCTAAATTACAAGTGTGAAACATTCCTTTACCAGTGGTTAAAAGCGGTGTTTACAACAATGATAACCTGGGGTTAGTGCAGTGTGAAAAGCCCATGTGAAAAAGCCATTTTTTCAGTGTATGGGACCATGTTCTTGATACTTGGTTTCATTTTTATTGTTTATTTTTTGTTTCCAGCCTGCTTAGTCAATGATCACACAATATCCTGTATGTCGTTTCCTTTTACATAGGGACTCAAAACTTGTGTATAACTTAACATTTTCCAGGATGCTGAAATTGACTGAATACACCAATAAATGCAACAGTACTGATATATTTCTCACAAAACAATCATTGCAAAACAGATGCCATTTCTGTATATATCCTAAACACATGTTTATCTTCCGCTCCTATCTTTTGCTTACTGTAGTTTTTAAACCGAACATTTCCCACGTTCCCAAATGGTCATCTCCCATTTTTAGAGAGCAATTCTGAATCAGAGTAAATTGTTTTCAAATCTATTTATGGTCCCCAAAGATTTATGGTCTCGGGTGATATTTCTAAAGTATGCAAAAGAAAAATATTACAATTCCACGTTACAGTACTGTACTTTGAGTCATGATATCCTTGTTTGGAAAAGGAAATTGCCTCTTTCAAGGGTCCTTTTAGACTCTAAATGAGTCTACAGGACAATAATGACATTTTAGCTTGTGTCTGAAATGCCAGTCATGAGAAGACCACAAACTGAATGTTAATGAGGACTTTGATATGTGTCAATAAAGGCACTAATGGGGTCTTCATTTGCATGACCTAAATCAATAGGACTGTTTGATGGCTTTTGCATCTTGTCATGAGGAACGCTATTGACGACAAGGTGACACTGGTGACATGAGCATAGCATTGTTTATTTGTGTCCTCGGTTCTTTCTGGTGCACAAAACGGTGACAGACATCGATCTACACCTTTCAAGACATGATTTAGCATTCAAATGCCTATAGGAAAGATGTCTCAAGGCTCATCCTGACAAAAGCAGTAGGGAACTTCTGTTCTGCGGGAAGTCTGTTTTCCTCTTTAAGTAACTCTCAGACTAAATAAAGACTCATATGTTGGGGGAAATGCCAAATATCCTCTGCGGTCTTAGTGTCTAGTTTTAGCCTATGCTAAAACGGTTAGTGAATCAAATCTCCGTAAATGCTTGGGAACCACAGGTTTCAACAAACCAAAGACCTACGTATCATATGAAGGGCGAAACATTAAGGGGGATTTTCAAAACTTTTGAATGAATGACGTGGTGGTAATACTGTATTTCTCATTAGGAAAGATTCAAAATACAGAATAAACATTCATTAGCTTTTCCTTCTGACTGAAAGCCAATAAAATAACGCAAGGTCTTACAAAAGAAAACTAGCACATATGGTTGCTCAAACTGAAGAGCAGGTGAACATTTTAAACAGTATCAAGAAGCTAAACTGACCTACAAAGAGAGATAAAATGAACCGAAGAACCAGAAGATGGGCAAATAAGAGAAAAGCAACAAAATGTAACATTCCACACTCTTCAGAGTCTTTCAACAAGAATGAAACACAAGCTAGATGCATCTCTTTTCCTTCTCTTTCTCTCGTTTTTTTTTTTTTTTTTTTTTTTACATTTTCATCAGCCCATCCTGAGGGCATTAGACTGAAGGTCACTGTCCTGAAGGGATAATGTCAAGGCTTCAAAACAAGTAACGGGACGTCGCCCGTCTCCAAAGAGCTTAAACAGGGAATTAAGCACAATGTATGTAGATAAAACAACAGTTGAGGAATCTCGAATGTTGTGAGGATGGGAATAAGAGTGGATGGAGCAATCAGTTGGGTCAAAGAGAAGATCTTCTCCAACATAGCTCATTGTGTAAAACCGTGAAGTCCTCTCTTCATTGGAAACTGCATTTAGGAATTTGATTGTTTTTTGTGTAGGGATGATCCATGATGTGGAGAACATCCTTGCTCTCTCATTGGGAGTTCACCTCCTCTTAGTATATTATTGGATTTTTTGTGTATGATCTGCTTTCTGTAAAAAAAGAAACAACAAGAGGAAGGTTTGAGAGTGAGTAGTAAACCACAAGTTTAACTTGTAAATTACAGCAGTCTGGAAAAAAAGAGAGACACTGAAATCACCAAACTGTTTACCGACTGTTTTTTCAATATTATTCAATGATTATTTAAATGTTTAACAGTGTTAAACTTTTCGTTAAACTTTTTTTTTTTTTTTTTTTTTTAATAAATTAATACTTTTCTTCAGTAATGATGCATTAAATTGATCAAAAGTGAGAGTAAAGACATTTATAATGTTAAAAAAGATTTTTATTTCAAATAAATCCTGTTCTTTTGAACTTTCTATGCATCAAAGAATCCTGAAAAATGTATCCTGGTTTCCACAAAATTATTAAGCAGCACAACTGTTTTCAACATTGATAATAATAAGAAATGTTTCTTGAGCAGCAAATCAGCATATTAGAATGATTTCTGAAGGATCATGTGACACTGAAGACTGGAGGAATGATGCTGAAAATTTAGCTTTGCCTTTAAAATATATTAAAAATAAAAAAAAATATTATTTTAAATTATAATAATATTTCACAATATTACAGTTTTTGCTGTATTTGTGATCAAATAAATACAGCCTTGGTGAGCAGAAGAAACTTCTTTCAAAAACATTTAAAAATCTTACCAAACCCCAACTTTTGAATGGTAGTGTGTTTTTTTTTTTTTAATGGTAGATTTTTTTATTTATTTATTTTTTTGTCATATACCAAAAAAACATTTTTTTTTTTTAGTTATATTCTTAATTGTATTTTTATTTAAGTTAATTTAAGATGGGCCAAATGTTTGACCAACATGTTTAAAAACACTACTTAATTCAAATATAAGAGATAAAAAAATAAGAAAAAAAGAAAATAAAAATATAATATTTACTTGTAAATAATATATATCATTTCAAATGCAATTTAACTCTAAATAGACAATTTTTGCACATCATGTAAAAAGATATTAGACATTAGTAAATGAACACCTCTTCCAGTCCAGTGCTATGCCAACGTGTAGCAGATTTTCTCGGCATTAGGGAGCCATTTTAATAAAATTAACACGAGGTGTAATTCAAGTAATTTATCATGTAGCTTTAGCTGTCTCACGGAGGGGGAGAGAACGAGAAAGGCCAGCTGCAGAAACAGATAAACGGGTGGAAGGGCGGTGCTGCAATATTCATGCGGTGAGGCTTTGCTTACACAGGAAACTTGCAATTAGTCCCCAGTCTTTTGATTCATCTATGTGTTTATTTGCTAATGGTTTCGCTCTGAGACAGAGGGAGCCGATGATCTCATCTGTTTGGAGGACACGGGCGAGTGACACACGGTGTTGCTGAGAAAGACTGATGGGAAGGGGAAGTGAGGCCAAAACAACAAATCCGAATAATCCACAGCTGAAACTGTCCACGTCCATATAAATACACATTGTATACAAACCCGATTCCAAAAAAGTTGGGACACTGTACAAATTGTGAATAAAAAAGGAATGCAATGATGTGGAAGTTTCAAATTTCAATATTTTATTCAGAATACAACATAGATGACATATCAAATGTTTAAACTGAGAAAATGTATCATTTTAAGGGAAAAATAAGTTGATTTTAAATTTCATGGCATTAACACATCTCAAAAAAGTTGGGACAAGGCCATGTTTACCGCTGTGTGGCATCCCCTCTTCTTTTTATAACAGTCTGCAAACGTCTGGGGACTGAGGAGACAAGTTGCTCAAGTTTAGGAATAGGAATGTTGTCCCATTCTTGTCTAATACAGGCTTCTAGTTGCTCAACTGTCTCAGGTCTTCTTTGTCGCATCTTCCTCTTTATGATGCGGCAAATGTTTTCTATGGGTGAAAGATCTGGACTGCAGGCTGGCCATTTCAGTACCCGGATCCTTCTTCTACGCAGCCATGATGTTGTAATTGATGCAGTATGTGGTTTGGCATTGTCATGTTGGAAAATGCAAGGTCTTCCCTGAAAGAGACGACGTCTGGATGGGAGCATATGTTTTTCTAGAACTTGGATATACCTTTCAGCATTGATGGTGCCTTTCCAGATGTGTAAGCTGCCCATGCCACACGCACTCATGCAACCCCATACCATCAGAGATTCAGGCTTCTGAACTGAGCGCTGATAACAACTTGGGTTGTCCTTGTCCTCTTTAGTCCGGATGACATGGCGTCCCAGTTTTCCAAAAAGAACTTCAAATTTTGATTCGTCTGACCACAGAACAGTTTTCCACTTTGCCACAGTCCATTTTAAATAAGTCTTGGCCCAGAGAAAACGCCTGCGCTTCTGGATCATGTTTAGATATGGCTTCTTTTTTGACCTATAGAGTTTTAGCCGGCAACGGCGAATGGCACGGTGGATTGTGTTCACCGACAATGTTTTCTGGAAGTATTCCTGAGCCCATGTTGTGATTTCCATTACAGCAGCATTCCTGTATGTGATGCAGTGCTGTCTAAGGGCCCGAAGATGACGGGCATCCAATATGGTTTTCCGGCCTTGACCCTTACGCACAGAGATTGTTCCAGGTTCTCTGAATCTTTGGATGATATTATGCACTATAGATGATGATAACTTCAAACTCTTTGCAATTTTTCTCTGAGAAACTCCTTTCTGATATTGCTCCACTATTGTTCGCCGCAGCATTGGGGGAATTGGTGATCCTCTACCCAATCATGTTGCCAATTGACCTAATAAGTTGCAAATTGGTCCTCCAGCTGTTCCTTACATGTACATTTAACTTTTCCGGCCTCTTATTGCTACCTGTCCCAACTTTTTTGAAATGTGTAGCTCTCATGAAATCCAAAATGAGCCAATATTTGGCATGACATTTCAAAATGTCTCACTTTCAACATTTGATATGTTATCTATATTCTATTGTGAATAAAATATAAGTTTATGAGATTTGTAAATTATTGCATTCCTTTTTTATTCACAATTTGTACAGTGTCCCAACTTTTTTGGAATCGGGTTTGTACATGAATGTGTTGATAAGCATGTGTTTGTACAAGGAAAAATAAAAATACTAAATATTTTAGCACTCTCTTCAAAATGAATACAGGGAATGATCATATTTACTATTAATAGGGTTGGGAATTGAAAATCGATTTCAATTCTGGAATCGGATACTTAAGGTCAGGAATTGGATACTTGTTATAAAATTAAAATTTCGATTCCTTTTATCGATTCATTTATGTACATTTTAATATGACTTTAATCCATTCAAGCACAAGAAGACCCATGAAAAAAAAAGAAGAGATTTTAATGTGATTTTAAACCATTCAAGCACAAGAAGACCCGTGCGCTGTTTTCACATCCAAAACAAGCGCACAAAAAAGCAGCCTCTCATGCTGAATAGTGTGCGATACTGAATTGAGTTCTCTTCTGCGTCTTTTTGCTCTTGAAAGGACAAATACACACAAAAATATGTCAAAATATCCTTGTACACACAGTCGGTTATGTCTTAAGTGAACGTAAACAATTCACAAAGAAAATGCATAACAGTATATTGGATCGGTGCAGCTCTTAAAGTGACAGCAGCCTAATATTCCTGTTGCCGTCTCTATAATAATGTTAATCAAACAACAAAAGACAGAGAAAATTCACTTGCTGTTCTTGACTGAATAACTTTTGTCACTATATTTGTAATGTATATTTTATTTATAATGTATATTTAATTTTTAAAGTGCAATGGTATTTTACTTTTGATTACAGTTTCTGTACCGGAATACCTGAAAATCTTAAAACACTGTTGATTTTAATTGTATATTTGTTCAGTTGTATTTATTTGTGCAATTGCTAATTTGTTTACTTGATCTTTTTTAATTACTGAGTGTCTTTAATACTGCTTGAAATTTATATTAGACAGGCTAGTTGTTTTTTCTATGGTATTTTTAAAGCATAGGCAAAAGTTCCTTGTGTAAGTGTTTTTCATCCTGTTGATTTTTGTTCATGGTATTCAGCTACAATTAAATGTTTGCAATAAGACTTAGAATAAATGTGAATGATATGTAAGTTTTTTTTTTTTACCTTTTTGGAATCAAATTAGGAATCGATAAGAATCGGAATTGATAAGCAGAATCGGAATCCTTAAAATTCAAACGATGCCCAACCCTAATCATTATTATATATTGTATATGTCACCATTCAAAAGTTTTTTGAAAAGAAATTAATATTGCTATTCAGCAAGGATTGATTAAAAGTGACAGTAAAGACTTTTACATAGTTATAAACAAATTCTATTTCAAGTAAGTGCTGTTCTTTTGAACTTTTTATTCATCAAATTATCCAGAGAAAAAATGTATCCCAGTTTCCACAAAAATATTAAGCAGCACAACTATTTTGACATCGATAATAAAAATAAATGTTTCTTGAGCACCAAATCAGCATATTAGAATGATTTCTGAAGGATCATGTGACACTGAAGACTGGAGTAATGATGCTGAAAATACAGTTTTGCCATCACAGGAATAAATTACATTTTAAAATATATTAAAATAGCAAATAGTTTTTTTAAACTGTAATAATAGTTCACAATATTACTGTTTTTACTGTATTTTTTAATAAAAAAAATGCAAACTTGGTGAGCAGAAGAGCCTTCATTCAAAACCATTACAAAATCTTACCAACCCCAGAATTTTGTACTATATATTTATTAAAATATGATTAAAATAGCTTGTTCTGCAATAAGAAGTTCCATTCAGTACCTTGTAACAAGCAGTTGTCCTCCGGGCTTCTGCAGCGTTCTGTCTCCATGTCCAGACTGATTGGATCTGTGTTAACAGACAGCGACAGCTGACAAAGTCTGCTGAAAGACTATCGGCCTGAATGAAACTCACTGAGTGTGTGTGAGTGTGTCCCACCGTGTATGAGAGAGTCTGATGAGGTGGCCTGCTGTAAGGCCTGCTCGATTTGCCCTCTCCGCTTGGACTCATATTCCAGCGCCTCCTGTAACCTCCTCTTTGCCTTCTTCTCCTTCTTCAGACGTCTCTGAATGGTGGCTGCATAAGAAAAGATAAGAGAAAAGTTCCACGTGTAAACATCAAATGGAATTGGATGATTTCTGTTTTTTCAATTTTCCAATTATTGTATTACAACTTAACACTTTACCTCGACTGCGTAACTCAGAGGTGAGCTGTCTCTCTAGACTCTCTCTCATCTCTCTCTCTCTGTACAGTTCCATTTTGAGCTCTCGCCTCTCTTGCTGAAGCTGTTTCTCCTGCAGACGGGCGTTCTCCAAAGCCACCTTTAGCAGACCCTAAAACACATGTCCAAATGTTATTGATGTTGAACATTGTATCGTATGTGTGTCTCTCTGTGCATGTATTCCATCATGGCCGTACCTGGACATTAGTGAGCAGAGTCTCCACAGAGGAGAGGCCGTCTGTGAAAAGGAGGGAAGCAGGGAAGCCTGAGGGAAACGTCTGGGCTGGGACCTTCTCAAATATTGTTGGCTTCGCTGTATTCTGCTCAACTGCAAAATAATAAACACACAGAAATTAATTAAACTAGTTAAAGAAATAGTTTAGCTATTAATTTAAATACTGTCATCATTTACTCAGCTTCAAACAGGGTTATTATAGTTAACTACAACTAAAACGAAAAATAAATAAATAAATATATATATATATATATATATATATATATATATATATATACACATACATATTTCATCACTTGAAATAAAATAAACATTATATAAAATACATTTTAAATAAATATATATAAAAAACAAACTTATTTTATTTCAGATAGTTGCCAAGGCAAAATTTCTAATTTCAATTTAGTTTAAATTGATGCACTAGAATAACTTGAACTGAAAATGAAATAAGAATTAATAAAAACTATATAGACAAAAATTAATTTAAAAAATAATAATAATTATAATAAAACTCACAAAAAAAAAAAAAAAGTTTGGGGTCAAAATACAGTAAAAAACTGTAATATTCTAAAATATTAAATAATTGTTTTCTATTTTAATATATTTTAAAACGTAATTTATTCCTGTAATGCAAAGCTGAATTTTCAGCATCATTATTCCAGTCTTCAGTGTCACATGATCCATCAGAAATCATTCTAATATGCTGATTTGCTTATTATTATCAATGTTGAAAACCGAAAACCCCCAAAAAACAAACGAAAAAAAAATCGTACTGACCCCAAACTTTTAATCGGTAGTGTGTGTCTGTCGGTTAATGCTTTTTATATATTTTCTAGTACAGGATGGTAAGAAGTAAGGCATTAGCATATTATTTTAATTGTTTTGAGATTACTTGTGTATATAACCTAGAATATCTCATTATAACCAACAATATACCATTACATCACCCAACTAAACGCAATATAAAGGCTCTGTGTAATAATTGAACTGTAATGAGAGCAGAGGAGGTCAGAGGCTTTTATGTAATGTTATGTTACATGAAATTGTGTTGTTTTTTATGAAATTTTGTTTATGTTGAGAAAATGCACCCCTGTCGTTGGAAAGTCTGTTCATATGCAGAGCTGAGTCTGTCTCCCTTTGTTCATCATGAACGTCATATGCTGCAGAGAGAGAAAGAGACATAAAAAGACAGTAGATAAATGAAACAAGAAGCTTCTGAGTAGCACAGACTATTACAAACACATATTGCTTTGTGCTGTTATTGTGTATGCACCAGAATCATTGCAAGGATTGTTGATTAGTTTACAGTAACATCTTTTTTTTCCCTCAATGTAAATCATATAATGTTGTTTACTATGGACATTATACGCAAGATATTATGAAACAACAGTAATATCACACTTCAAGATGAAGATGCTAACCACAATAACTGGGTCTCCATAAATCCACTAACATTCAGAAACAACATTTTATGAGGGAAAAAAAAAAAAATTATATATATATATATTATATATATATATACACACCGATCAGGCATAACATTATGACCACTGACAGGTGAAGTGAATAACACTGATTATCTCATCATCACAGCACCTGTTAGTGGGTGGGATATATTAGGCAGCATGTGAACATTTTGTCCTCAAAGTTGGTTTGTTAGAAGCAGGAAAAATGGGAAAGCGTAAGGATTTGAGTGAGTTTGACAAGGGCCAAATTGTGATGGCTAGACGACTGGGTCAGAGCATCTCCAAAAGTGCAGCTCTTGTGGGGTGTTCCCGGTCTGCAGTGGTCAGTATCTATCAAAAGTGGTCCAAGGATGGAACAGTGGTGGGCAGCCAAGGAACATTGATGCACGTGGGGAGCGAAGGCTGGCCCGTGTGGTCCGATCCAACAAACGAGCTACTGTAGCTCAAATTGCTCAAGAAGTTAATGCTGGTTCTGATAGAAAGGTGTCACAATACACAGTGCATCGCAGTTTGTTGCGTGTGGGGCTGCATAGCCACAGACCAGTCAGGGTGCCCATGCTGACCCCTGTCCACCGCCGAAAGTGCCAAAAGTGGGCACGTGAGCATCAGAACTGGACCACGGAGCAATGGAAGAAGGTGGCCTGGTCTGATGAATCATGTTTTCTTTTACATCACGTGGATGGCTGGGTGCGTGTGCGTTGCTTACCTGGGGAACACATGGCACCAGGATGCACTATGGGAACAAGGCAAGCCGGCGGAGGCAGTGTGATGCTTTGGGCAATGTTCTGCTGGGAAACCTTGGGTCCTGCCATCCATGTGGATGTTAAATTGACACGTACAGTACCACCTACCTAAGCATTGTTGCAGACCATGTACACACTTTCATGGAAATGGTATTCCCTGGTGGCTGTGGCCTCTTTCGGCAGAATAATGCGCCTCGCCACAAAACAAAAATGGTTCAGGAATGGTTTGAGGAGCACAACGAGTTTGAGGTGTTGACTTGGCCTCCAAATTCCCCAGATCTCAATCGAGCACCTGTGGGATGTGCTGAACAAACAAGTCCGATCCATGGAGGCCCCACCTCACAACTTACAGGACTTAAAGGATCTGCTGCTAACATCTTGGTGCCAGATACCACAGCACACCTTCAGAGGTCTAGTGGAGTCCATGCCTCGACGGGTCAGGGCTGTTTTGGCAGCGAATGGGGGACCAACACAATATTAGGAAGGTGGTCATAATGTTATGCCTGATCGGTGTATGTATATATATTAGATGGCTTCTTACGCTACTGCCTGTTATATGTCTATTTAATGGTTTACTCGTATGGCACAATAATGTTTTTGAGTTGCACTATAATTCAAATGTTTAGGGTCAATAACACTTTAATGTTTTTGAAAGAAGTCTTATATGCTCACCAAGACTCCATTTATTTGGTTTAAAAATACAGTAAAAACTGTAATATTGTGAAATAATATTACAATTTAAAATAACTGTTTTCTATTTGAATATATTTTAAAATGTAATTTATTCCTGTGATTGAAAACTGAATTTTCAGCATCATTACTCCAGTCTTTAGTGTCACATGATCCTTCAGAAATCATTCTACTATGTACATTTGGTACTCAAGAAACATTTCTGATTATTTTTCAAGATTCTTTGATAAATAGAAAGTTCAAAAGAACAGCAATTATTTGAAATAAAATACTTTCATACCATTATAAATGTACTTACTCTCACTTTAGATCAATTTAATGGACTTGCTGGATAAAAGCATACATTTCTTTCTCTAGAAAAAGTACTCATCCCAAACTTTTGAACAGTAGTGTTTGTGCATTTGAGGGTTTTACTCAGCAAATATTGATGTATAGTTTGATTCATTGCAATAAAAGCAATTAACTACTCAGCATATAATTAATTAATTTGATAGCCCTACTGAATATGTAAACTCACCTGTTTTTTGAGGAGAGTGTATGTAAGGGTGTGTGGGGCTGCTGGGAACTGAACTGCTTTGTTGAGGTGAGGGCTCAGTCTTCTGAGGAACAATCCCCTCAACGGATGGTGTCATAGAGGGACTCTCTTCAAAACACTCTTGCTGAAATAAATAAATAAAAAATAAAAAGTTCAGTCCTGTAAACAATTACGCACCCATATAAACTCTCCCCACATGACAACACATCTTCAATGGCCCAGTTCGTCTGAAATCCAACTGAGAGTCAGATTGGCTTGAGGTTCATCGTAAAGGATTTGTCATAAAATAAAATCTATTTTTCAGGTACAGCTTTGTGGTGAAGCTAGTTTAATAGTCAAGCTGTGTTTTGCAACACAAGTCCCTAAAGTAGTTTGGACCCCTTCAGACCAAGTGGACCAGCAAATTGCTTTAAGTGACTCAAAATAAATAAACTCAAACAAGAACTGTGTGAACAATCCCTGATGACCTTGCAGCAAAAGAGCTCTTGGAGTGTATGTGTGTGTGTTTTAGTGTCTGGTGTGTACAGTATGTCCTACCTTGATGGCAGATGTCGGCCTGGAGACGGGGCTGTGCACCTGTGCACTGGCAACCATGTTGGCAATTGTATTAAGGTGGTTCATCTGGTTCATTGCCATGGCAACAGAGGCAGGAGGAAGTCCAACAGGAAGCAGGGGATGGGGCATCATCATGAAGGGCAGGTCCAGTCCTATGCGAAGAAGAAAGAATCAGAGAATAACTACTTAAATTTCGGTCTGTTTATCACACAAATCTACTGAATGTCTTCAATCATACGTATGGAAGCATGTTTTTTGCTACTAAATAAAAAAATAAAAAAGGTAATTGCGACTTCTCACAATTCTGAGATTTTTCTCAGAATTGCGAGATATAAACTCACAATTGCGAGTTAAAAAAGTCAGAATTGCATGATATAAACTTGCAAATGAGTCTTATAAAGTCTCGCAATTCTGACTTTTTTTTAGCAGATTTGCGAGTTTATATTTTGCAATTATGACTTTATAACATGCAATTGCGAGTTATAAAGTCAGAATTGTGAGAAATAAATTTGCAATTCTGAGAAGTGTCTTTTTTTCCCCTCACAATTGGACATTATAACACGCAATTGCAAAAAAAAAAAGTCAGAATTGTGAGATAAAAGATTATCTTTATTATTTTTTATTTTATGGTGGAAACAAGCTACCATATATATGGACTACTTTTATGATGCTTTTTAGGGCTGCATGATATATTGTTTTGGCAACGATATCGCGTTGTGCGCATCCGCGTTAGTCACATGCAGGATATATGGATGTATGCAAGCCTTCCTGCTGCTGTCTGTGTCATTAATGTTAAACTGGGTTCACCTGGCCAAATTTGCCCACTGGCCTCTATCCATCATCATGGCCTCCTAATCATCCCCATATAAATATTGATTGCCTTCATCACTCTGTCTCCTCTCCACCAATAAGCTAGTGTGTGGTGGGTGTTCTGGCGCAATATGGCTGCCGTTGCATCATCCAGGTGGATGCTGCACATTGATGGTGTTTTAGGAGATTCCCACTTCCATATGTAAAAGCGCTTTGAGTGCAGGGAAAAGCACTATATAAATGTAATGATAAATGTAACATCAATTGCCCCAATAATTGAAAATAGAAAGTCATACATGCTTGGAAAGACATGAGGGTGAGAAAATACTGACATAATTTTTGTTTTGGGTTGAATTATCCCTTTAAACACATCGGGGTGTGCAAGTGAATGGTTAATACTCACTGTTGGCCAGTAGATGGGTGTGTTGGAGAGAGTTGAGCTGAGAGCTGTTCATGCTGTGATGTGTTTTCTCTGAAGCAGGTGATGAACGTTTCTCTCTCTCCCAGGACAAAGCGCTACATCCTGTTTAATTAATTATAAAAGAGCATGAAACAGAGAAAAGAAATAGTAAAATATTTATATATATATATATATATATATCTTATAACGGATCTTTAAAAGTTAATGGACAAACGGATCTTTATGAAAGTCCACATTGTTATTGCAAATGAAATATAACTTAACATTAAATAAATATTTTTATCATGGAAAAACTTTGATTATAGTCACTCAAACCTTTATCTAAACCTCTCACCGTTGGTCGTGTATATCCGCCATGTTTTATAGTTTTTTTTTTTAACACTTTTTACTCGTGTTTGTAGTTACGAACCTAATCCTTGCCCAATGCGCAATGGGTTGTGGGCAATATTATCGTTTACCTACCGGAAATAGTAGACCATCCAAGGACCTCTGGCATACTCTTTTCAACATACTATGCTTTGTGACAGACTTATTGTAATCTCATATACTATTTAGGATGGATAGTATAGACATTGGGATGCAGGGATAGTTCTACCACTTTATTCAGCAGTAGTTTTTTTTTTTTTTTTTTTAAGTCATAGTTTAGACTTTATACTGACACCTACTGGTGTGTCAATGTAGAAATAGCCTATTCATTTTTATAGCCTAATCAAACTTTTGAAACCAAAAATAACTGCAAGATACAGACTAATATTACTGGAGTTTGTTAAAAGTACTATTCATTGCTTTAGGTTAACTTTAAGTGCACATTTAACCACATACACACACAGATATGCTCAGACTAATGAACTTAGTTAAACTTATAAAAGTTTAAGTTAAAAAAAGTTATGCCCCAAAAAAGTGATCAGAATATTATAAGATGTGCATATTGTTATTTTTAGTGAATAAAGAAATAATAAATAGTAGGTTGCCCAACGACCAGCAGTAACAATGAGCTGAAATAATCTATCATCAGCATTCATGTCAGTGCCATTGGGAGCAGATGGTGTTTAGGTGGCAGATTGTGGCAAAGGAATCAATGATAACGCAGGATGAAGTTGGTCCCCTTAAGACTTTCACACACTCCAGCCAATAAGGTCTTCACACAACCGCACAAAAATAACCTGATTAAAAACAATAAGCTCCCTCATTATACCACGACACAACACTGCAGTTACATTACAACACCACGACAGCTTCGCAACCTGGGCCCTTCACCATGACATAAATACCGTACAATAGAGCGGCCATCTGTGCGACGATCTGCACGTCCGTGGAAATCAAGACTAGTGTCAACAAACGCTCACATATCTTGTAGGACTGGAGTTCTAACATAAGTGAGAGGGTGCAAATTCACAGTAATCAGACAGATGAAGATGGATGAGAGGAGGGAAAGCAGGGGCAATCAGACAACAAGAGCTGCAGCTGTGCTGTGAAACACTAAAACAAACACAAACATGAGCACATACACACACGTGCATACGGTATATGTCTTGTGTCAAGTACTCAAATAGAAACAGCTTTCAGCTTTTGGTGGATGTCTAGAACAGCTTTGGTTTGGCAGATCTGTCTGTGAACGATCAACATGAAATAAAAAGTTTCTTAATGAAAGACAATATAAACTTTTTAATAAACATTCCTGGCCTTATTGTGTGTGATTCATAAGTGCATGTTATTCAAGATAGATTTCCAACAGATAATTTTCACCTGGTGGATGATGAAACAGGCCAAAAATCCCATCGATTTACATTAAAAGAAGGACCTGCGCCATGTTTAGTATAGAATATAATTTAGGGTTGGTCTATTGACTTTGGCCAGTAAACAAGCAATCACCCTAGCAATGCCCTAGCAACCACATAGCAACAACCAGTTAAAAATGAAAATTCTGTCATTAATACAACAAGATTTCGAATCAGTGGTTCGGAGCATGAAAGTCATGTGATTTCCGTAAACGAGGCTTCATTATGTCATAAGTGTTTTCGAAATTTCAATGGTGCACGTGACTTTGGCAGTTTGATACATGCTCCAAACCACTGATTCGAAACAAAAGATTCGTAAAGCTTCGAAGCTTCATGAAGCAGTGTTTTGAAATCGCCCATAACTAGATATTGTTGAATAAAGTCGTTTTGTTTTTTAGGTGCACAAAAAGTATTCTCGTCGCTTCATAACATTAAGGTTAAACCACTGTAGTCACATGAACTGTTTTAAATATGTCTTTAGTAGCATTTGAAAGTGTTAATTGTCTTGCTGGCAATGGAGGCCTCACTTAGCCATTGGATTTCATCAAAAATATCTTAATTTGTGTTCTGAAGATGAACAAAGGTCTTACAGGTGTGGAACGACATGAGGGTGAGTAATTAATGACAGAACTTTCATTTTTGGGTGAACTAACCCATTAAAAGTTATTACTGTAAAATATTAGAGATTATTAGAGAAACATGCAAAACTCAAAAAACGTAATTATACATACAATTTGCAGCAGTTTCCAGCTGAAGTGCCAGTAGAAATCCAAAATTTTTTATTCCTTTTCACACCAGTTCTGATTACAGACGCAGATTATGAAAGAATAAAAACTTATTTTCATGCAGTTCTTTGCACAATACTATGTTATGACCTCAAAACACTTTTACAATAGTGCATGATTTGTAAACGAGTACATTTTTAAGTTTGCATCACATAACCAGCTCCGTATGTTTAGCTTTTCTGACATAGTAAACTTGCTCAGTAGCTCACCTGGAACAGTATTGCACTTGTGATGTAGAGCGCTCGGGTATGAATCCCGTGAAACATGAATGACAAAAGAGCTCAAAGATGTAGAATCAAGCTAAAATGGCATGATGGGTTTTTTTGTTTTTTTTTGTGTCACATTTGCCTTTGTTAACACTATCTAATAAGTTTATGGTAGAGTTTAGTTGAGGTTTTGCGTTATTTTCAAACGTGATAGAGAATTAAAGGGTTGGTTCACCCAAAAATAAAAAATTCTGTCATTAATTAATCACCCTAGAACACAAATGAAGATGTTCTAATGAACATGTTCACTTTATATGATGAACAGATTTAATTTAGACTATTATTGTGGTAAACAGAAGCTCAAGCACGCTTGCTTGACATGCGAAAACCAATGAGGTTCATTCTAGTGTGTTACACAGCACGTTTGTTTTCGCACATCAAGCAAGTACGGTTGAGCTTCTGTTTATGTTCGCTGATCAATGTTTATATGTGATTAAAGCCTAAATTCAATCTGTTCATCATATAAAGCGATCGTGCCTCTTTAGAAAATTTGGACTAAACCACTCAATTCATATGGATTACTTTTACAATCTCTTTATGAACTTTTTGAAGTGTCAAAGTGGTAGTTGTGTGGACTGTCAATGGAGGGACATAAATCTCTTAGATTTCATTAGAATATCTTCATTTGTGTTCAGAAGATGAACAAAAGTCTTACGGGTGTGGAATGACATGAGGGTGAGTAATTGATGACAATTTTTTTCATTTTTGGGTGAACTAACTCTTTAACATTTTAGCAACACTCTCCAGACTTTTTTTTATTTCTGAACTGCCACAATACGTACAATAACCAATGTAATAAGTCATCTCCAGATCCACGTTCATCTGTTTCAGACAAAACTGAATGCACAGTTAGCACTAATCACTAGACATTTCACTTTAAATGCGTCACGAAACACGCAAAAAGCAACGTGATATCGCTTCGCAGAAATGTCGCCACAGTCACGTTCTCCCACTGGATGACAGAAAAAATGAGCCTCAATGACAAGGTCAAAACAAGGTAAAACTTTCTCATAAAAATGGCTATTTCTCACTTTTGAGTATTTTTGGCCAGTAATTAATTATAGTAATTAGTATCCTAGTAATTAATAAACACCAGATGGTCAGCTTGTCTAGACTGTTTGATCAAGTGAGAAATGCTTTAAAAGTCAACTAGAACAGATTTGTGTGTTTCTATATGTTTGCTCTCACCAAAACACACACACACACACAAACATTGCCCGCACAAAAAAAAAAAAAAAAAAACTACTGATTTAAACAGCATCTTAAAAATGAGGGCAACTTCAAACAGACAAGATGAGAGAGACAGAAAGGGGGTGGACGGGTGAAGATCCAAAAATGCTGACCATATGCTCGCAGGGAAAGATGGGCAAACAGATAATGTGTGCGTTACACTAGACACGACTTCCCTGCTAAGCGCACGCGGACGTGAAAACAAGCACACATGTTCTAACATACACCCGTATGCGTGCACAACGCACACCTGTTTCTGTTAACGCAGGCAATCACCCGTATGACAGGTTTCGGCCATCTTGTTAAATAATGCATGGAATTTTTCTTTCAACTTGTCAACGCAGGGGAAAAAAGTATCTCTCACTGTCTCTCTCTTCTCTTCTGATGTCATCCTTGATGCTGATTTTCCTTGACTGCATTCCATCTTTCTGATGAAGGCCTTTTTTCTTCTCTCCTAAATTCTGCTTGTCCACAGCTGTTCTCACTAGGAACGCTGTGCTCTCTTCCTCCTAAACACTTGTGAAAGGGGCCTTTGAAGTTCACATTATCTGTGTTAGTTTTAGCCACAGTTAGTATATGGCTGATGTGTTTGAAGACTCGAGATTTCATGTGATGCCTGAAAATCAGTCTAGCAAGACT
Source organism: Ctenopharyngodon idella (assembly GCF_019924925.1). Classification (NCBI taxonomy): domain Eukaryota; kingdom Metazoa; phylum Chordata; class Actinopteri; order Cypriniformes; family Xenocyprididae; genus Ctenopharyngodon; species Ctenopharyngodon idella. Next base: position 12,960,932 of record NC_067220.1, on the reverse strand, counting down.
CGCTTAATGTAAACACTAAAAAAATGTATTTCTTTTTTAAAGAAAATGGTACTTTTTCCCCAGCAAGAATACATTAAATTGGTCAAAAGTGGCAGTAAAGTGTCAAAAGATTTCTATTACAAATAAATGCTGTTCTTTTGAACTTTTTATTCACTAAAGAATCCTGAAAATATATATCATTGTTTTTAATAAAATATTAAGTACCACAACTGTTAACTTTGATAATAATGGAAAAAATATATCCAGGTTTTCACAAAACATTGATAATAAAAATAAATGTTTCTTGAGCAGCAAATCAGCATATTAGAATGATTTTGAAGCATCAAGACTGGAGTAATGATGCTAAAAATTCAGCTTTGCATCACAGGAATAAATTACATTTTATAATATATTCAATTATAAAACATTTATTTAAAACTGTAATAATATTTCACAATATTTCTGTTTTTACTGTACGTTTCATCAAGTGAATGTAGCCCTGGTGAGCATAAAAGACTTCTTAAAAGACTAAAAATCTTACCAACCCCAAACTCAAACGGTAGTGAATAAGTAAAAATGTTATTTTTATTCATTATATTTTTTTATTATATTTTAGATTTTTTAGTTTTTAAACATGTTGGAGGTCAAACATAGCCCTACCGTTTTGTTAGTGAAGCTGAAATGAAAATAAAGAAGCTTACAACTGATTCAACTATTGGAAAATACACTTCATATATTTTTCAATAACAATAAATGCTTTTGAATAACGAATGACATGTGAATTGTAAAATATTTTGCAATTTTGAGACTATTTTTTATTTGTGTTTTTTTCTGACTTCTGTCAGTTTCAAAATGCATCACCAGGTCTTGTAAATAATGAATATTTTTTGTTTTCAAATATTTTTACTTAAATATGAGTAAATGCAAAAGTATAAAGTAAATGTATTTAATTTCAACATTTTTATGTCTCATTTTCTACCATAATATTGTATTATACCACATCAGATGGGTGAGAAATATAGATATAAATATATTTAGACAATAACCCTAACCCTAGACAAAACAAATATAATTAAATATAAATAAATGTGTACTATTAGATCTTCATGTTCAGAAATTCATAAAAACAACAAAATATAAATTATGTAAATTATGTATCACACACACACACACACACACACACGTTTGTTTTTGTGAATTGTGGGGACATTCCATAGGCGTAATGGTTTTTATACTGTTCAAACCGTATTTTCTATCCCCCTACACCTAAACCTACCCATCACAGAAAACTGTGCACATTTTTACTTTCTCAAAAAAACTCTTTCTGTATGATAAGTCTTTTGAAAAATGGGCACATGGAGTAATGTCCTCATAAGTCACCCTCTCCTTGTAATAGCTATGTCATACCCATGTCATTATACAAATTTGTGTCCTGATGTGTCAAAAAAACGCACGCGCACACAAACACACACACACACACACACACACACACACACACACACACACACACACACACACACACACACACTTGTATATATGGTTTACGGGGACTCTCCATAGAAGTAATGGTTTTTATACTGTACAAACCGTATAACTGTATTATATCCCTACACTACCCCTTACCCCTAAACCTACTTATTACAGGAAACTGCATTTTTTGAATTAAAAAAAAAAACACTGTTTAGTATGTTTTTTAAGCCATTTGGTTACAAGGACACAGGAAGTGTTATGTTGTAATACCCATGTTATTATACACATTTGTGTCCTCATGAACCATATATACAAGAACACACACACACACACACACACACACAAATATTGTGCATATATAACACAGCATGTGCATACACACAAACACATGCACCTCTGCACCAAATGTCTTGTTTCATCTCTAAGGCTGGTGTACGATTAACTATTCTCCTGTCCGTTGTTGGTCTTCTCTAAATGCACAGTCAGGCAGCAGTCATTAATGTCACCATTAGTCTCTGTAAACCAAGCACAGCCCTGCAACATGGGCCCCTCGAGCGAGCTCTGTGATGGGGCTCATCTCACCCAAAAGGCCCAGGTTACTATTGCAAGGCCATCTGTCTCACACATCTACAGATTGCACTTTAAACAAGCTGCCTTTAACACAACACATTAACAAACAAATAGAGAAAGCACAAGAACTACCTGTATCTGTATTAGAGTTGAGGTCATCTGAATCGAATTCTAAGCCATTGTGGGTCTTGTGTAGATTCATCATCATTTTCATCTTCTGTATCTTCAAAGCTTCAGCCATTGTTGTTAGACCTGCAATACAATGATATCACAAATAACTGAGTACATACACAAAACACTCCACTCTCACTTGTTTCTCCCACACAGCACCGAGGTAATCAAATGGAGACACTTCTGCTTCATGTGAGAGTAAACTCACATGTGTCTCCTCCACAACAGTTTTAGCAGAGATCACAAAAATATCTCAGTCTGAGCTCAGATTTGCCAGGATTTTCTCCAATCAAATGCCATAATTTCCAAGATGGAATCAAACATTTCTCATCGAAATTAAATATTTTTCCAAGACCACATAATCTAAGCTTTTCCATCCAAATCTACTTTATACTGTATATATATTCTACTGCTCAAAAGTTTGTAATAAGTCTTTTATGCTCACCAAGGCAGCATTTATTTGATCAAAAATGCAGTAAAAACAGTAATATTGTAAAATAGGATTACAATTTAAAATAACCGGTTTCTGTTTTAATATATATTAAAATGTAATTTATTCCTGTGACGATAAAGCTGAATTTTCAGCAGCCATTATTCCTGTCATCAGTGTCTGATATACTACCATTCAAAAGTTTGTGGTAAGTAATTTTTTATTTTTTTTATTTTTTCAAATAAATTAATACTTTTAGGGCACATTAAATTGATACTATCAAAAGTGACAATAAAGTGACAGTAATGATAAGAACCATTATTAATATTTGAGCACCAATAATAACAGAGTGGTGGAACTATGATGCATTTTTGTAGGCCAAAACCCGGAAGTGAGTTAGCATTTTAGCACTTCCGGTTCCATCGTCCCAAAGTCAATGGGTTTTTTGGTTAAATGGCTGAAATAAGGTCTGTGGTTAACACAAGCTCAAAATACTTAGTTTATTCTACGACATAAAATACATCAGTATTAACCTACCCATTATTTTTTAAAGCTGTTACATGTCTTGAAAATGACTAACAAGTGGCTAAATCGGACTACAGAGGCTGTTGGCAACATTAAAAGTCATTGCGCCGAACAGGTAAGCTCAGTCTGCTTTTACAACCTAGTTATGCTTATAACTGCACTCTTACAAACTATTCTAATTCAAACTTTCAGGGAACATGTCTTTAGATAAAGACTGAAGGAGTTGTCGGAAGCTTAGTGGTGGTGACGTTGTGGGACCGTGCTGTAGTTCGTTTATAGCCTACCTTTAGCTTTTTACTTCAGGCGACTGCATTTAGGCTTCAAAATTCATAAAAGTTGTGTTCATCTGTGAAAATGATCTTGATGGACAAAACGTGTACGTATCATAAACTTTTGTTGATCACAGAACTTATTTTTTGCAATAATCCAAAAGTCTATGGGAAAATCCTATTGGGTTTTTGTCGAGGAAAACCAGAGTGATGCTAACTGCCGATTGGCCTACAAAGTGATGTCAACGTTCCACCACTCTATTGAGCAGCAAATCAGCATTAGAATGATTTCTAAAGGATCATGTGACACTGAAGACTGAAGTAATGATGCTGAAAATTCAGCTTTGCATCACAGGGATAAGTTACATTTTAAAATATGCTGAAGTGGAAAACAGTCAATTTAAATTGTAATAATATTCCGCAATATTACATTATTTTTGAGCAAATAAATGCAGCCCAGGTGACCATAAGGCCATGTGTTTTTTTCCTGCGGCTAGTGTACTTTTCCAATTGTTTTTAATGGTAGCGCCGCATTTTTTAAATGCCTGGAGCGTAATGAGGCGCTGACTGTCTTTTTCACGCTCAAGCGCTGTTTTCAGCTGGCTAAAAACGCTTTGGTGGACACACGGCCTAATGGCCCGTTCACATCAAGAACGATACCTATAAAGATAACAATAAAGATATAGTTCTATTAACAATTACCATTGCACACCTGTAGATAATGGATAGGTGCGTTGAAGAGAAGACCAAAAAAGTCAAAATTCTAAAAAAACAAAGAGAATCCCACACACTATCAATACTTGCAAAGACGTATCAAAAATATTTTATTAGCAACGTTTTGGTCGCATGACCTTCATCAGGCATCATTGCGATATCATTGGGATCACTTTCAGAACAATTTTTTTCAGCTGTTGAACGATAAAACATTGACAGAATCTATTCTAATTTAAGGGCTCGCGCATTTAAAATGGCAGACAATATTGCGGAGAAGATAATTGCTGAAGTCCAGAAAAAGCCACCACTGTTTGACAAGTCAACGCCCCTATTCAAGGATACTTTAAATATAATGGACATATGGAAAACAAAAGGTCATACCCTCAGAATAAATGGTGAGAAGTATTAACGATGAGATCATTATGCCAGGCTAGAAAACAGTGTAAAATAAAATTACCTCAGGTATCCAGCGCTAGTTTCGACAACATTGTCTTGCTTCCTTTGAACTGAAAAAGTCTAGGCATTGTTTTTATTCCACTATATTGACTTTGTCAGCTATTAGATTAGATTGATTACACTAGCTATTCACTCGAAACATTGCATGCTGAGGACATCTGCTGGTTAAAGCCACGTAAATGCAACAAGAACAGCAAAAACATGATGTACACACTTTGAAACCGCAGCACGTGAGCTTACAATAAACAGACTGTTATTGTTCGTTGGTGTGGATGCAAATATAGTTATCTTTATAGTTATCGTTCTTGGCATGAACGGGCCTTTAGAGACTTGTTTCAAAAACATTATTAAAAATTGTAATTATTCCAAATGTTTGACCAGTAGTGTACAGTCTTACTGTAAGACAACAATTATCTAATTTCTTTCTATTTTTATTGAGAACTTAAATGAGAGAAAAAACATAGGCTTCTCTTTTTGGTTTTTGAAAACCTTAATATACTGGTTTCAGGCTGCTAAGAGATGTGCTATTTATGAAGAACGTTAGACTAAAAATTATAGCAATAAATTCCTTAGTTGACAGTGAATGGATGTTGTCATCAGCAGAGTTTTAGTCAGAGCAACTGGAGGGTCGCAGTGAGATAAGGGACGTGAAATGTTAGCTGGACAGAGAGCATATCATGGAAGTCGTCCAAGAAATAGCCATCCGCCAATCAATCACTTTAAACTCCTCCTACTACCAGCACAATTAGCCAGCCTGAGAGCTCTGGCCTTGGTTACCCTGGATACCATCAAAAAGGCAAAAAAAAAATAAAAATGTATTGATTAGTGACAGACGGTCAATGCTCTGGACCAGTGATTGATGTTAAAATTGCTGCCTCTCTCATTATAGTTTAGATTTTTCAATACACGACCCTGCAACTCCAGAGATGTCCATTGAGCATGTGTTTGTGTGTGTGTTCCTGTATATTTTTGCATGTGTGTTTGGGTGAGCGTGTGTATCGCATCTGACAAGGTCACGATTGTGACAAAGGAAAAGAAAAGTGCAGGTGAGACTGACTGCTGAGAAGGAGAAAAACAATGGACCATTAACATGCACACACATAGACACAAGTACAGACCGGCATATTCCCTCAGGAGAGCATCGACTGCTTGGCTAATCATGACTTCAACATCTCTATATGTAAATGCTGACTGTCTGAATCTAGTATACAGCTGTTGCATGAGCTTCACTGTGGGCTCATGGGAAAATAATCTTCAGAGACTTGAGTTGAGTTACATAAGCTGTTTGACAAGAAGGAAACCGCTCGTTCATGTGAAGTGAGACTATCCTGAGGGGGGATTCTATTCCTTAAACTCTAATGGTGCACCAAAAACAAATTTCATGTCACAGCAACACACACACGAGAATAATTAAGATCATACATACATTTATGCACAGAACATGCTTTATAAAAACAACCAGAAACTCACTTTGAAGAAACTGAGCAGTTTAGTCCAAATTTTCTGTAGAGACTTGATTGCTTTTTATGATGAACAGATTTACTTTAGGCTTTTACTCATATATAAACCTTGATCAGCGATTTGGTGCAGTGCTCATTCAGTGTTTATGTTCACTGATGAATGTTTATATGTGAGTAAAAGGTTAAATTAAACCTGTTCATCATAAAAAGTGATCGAGTCTCTTCAGAAAATTTGGACTAAACCGCTCAATTCATATGGATTAGTTTTCTGATCTCTTTATGAACTTTTTGAAGCGTCAGAGGTCAAGTTGCAAAGGCAGTCTATGGAGTGACAGAAATCGCTCAGATTTCAATAAAAAAGATCTTCATTTGTGTTCTGAAGATGAATGAAGGTGTTACGGGTTTGGAACGACATGAGGGTGAGTAATTAATGGCAGAATTTTCATTTTGGGGTGTCACAAAGACACGTTTTTGGTACTTTTTGTCATTTTCTGGAGCTTTGCAATAATGTAAATCACTGGTCAATTTTGATTTATAGAAAAGAGCAGCTGGGAAATTCCACTAAATGTCTCCATCTGCATTCCATGTTTAAAATCACAGAATTTAAACAACACAGTTTTAATTTTTTGGTGACATATTCCAGACAGCGAGAGAGTGATTCAGCAAGGATGCATTAAATTGATCAAAAGTGACAATAAAGACATATGGTGTTACAAAAGCTTACTATTTCTTTGCTTTGGTGAGCATAAGAGACTTTCAAAAACATTATGAAAATCTTGTTGTAAACTTTTGAACGGTATGTATGTATGCATAAGATTTTTATTCTTTTAGATGTCTTGGAAGCTGATGTGTGCGTTTAGAACCTATTATATGGAGATCAAATACTGTATTTCCCCCATCTCTACTCTCCTCTCGTCTCCCTCGTTTGGCACCACCCCCTGCTGTCTGTCACTGCCCTGTGTCATAAACAATCCCAAAAATTTCAAAACATGCCAACGAGGCCATTTTGCAGCAGTTGGAGATTAGAGAAAATGAAAATAAAAGATTTAAATGAATGTCAAAGTCAAATTTTACAAACAAAAAAAATCCATGCTAATGTCACATACTTCAGATCCCAGAGGAAAATCTTGAGGCAATTACTGATGATCAGTAAGAACTACACAATTAACGTGGATAGTATAGTTCAGTTCATTTGAATGTTTCATATTGAAATATATGACATATGGAAGCTTGTTTCTGCCACTGAAAATAAAAAAGGTGACTATTTTCCTCACAATTCTGACTTTTTTATCTTGCAATTCTGACTTTTTTCTCAGAATTGCGTGATATTAACTCGCAATTGTGAGTTATAGTCAATTGAGAGTTTATATCTCACAGTTCTGACTTTATATGCACGGAGTGCTCTTTAGAACTTCCGCAATAATATAAGCCAGCTGGAAAACTTCTGGTGAAATGTCACTTGCTGGTGTGTTGAGCATCAATAGTGTAATACTTAGTTTATAATCAGAATATAGTCACTTAAATAGTCAGGCATAGCATTAATTTAGTTATTCAAACGTAAAACGACATAAAAAAAAAATTAATAAACAAAGACGTACCTCAGTGTTCCTCCTCAGCTAAATTCAGTTCGACCATCAGTTTCACACTTTCGTGTGAAAAAAAGCATCAAAAATAAATATTCATTGTGCACTTTAGTTGGATTCATTGAATAAAATATGATTTTTTACAAATGTGCCAAAATAATTGATCTTGCGCTGCACTGACTGACAGCTGCTGTGATTACAAAGGGAGAGCGCGGTGCTCGCTTTCTGTGTAATTCATTCACAAGAAAAGTTATTGTTTTTCATGAGATTTTGTGAGTACTTCATACTACATATTGACAAAATGTATTTTTAAACCTAGTCATTTTATAATGTTAAATATTTATTCAAAAGTGAAACTAAGTGAAAAACTATTACAGGAAATGGCAAATATATATGCAAATAAATGCTACTCTGCCGCCACCTGCTAATTATAGTGGTAAATAATGTCTTTTTTATTTTTAAATAAGTGTTTTCTATCAACTGTTGGATTTCCCACATTTTGAATCGTTCGGTTTTACAAATGGGGACAATCTCAGAAGGTTGAACAAATGTTTGTGGTCATCACATTAAAAATAACATTTGAAGTGCTGGAAAAAAAAAAAAAAATTGCGTGTGCGTCTAATTACAGACACGGCATTTCTTAAATGGTCAGAATAGCTTCGTCTTTATTGCAATCAATAAAACTGGTTTATTGGCAAATTAATTAAATGTGATAAGTGCATTAAAATATGAATACAACATTAAAAAGTCAACCACTGATGGTTTTGTGTCGATGTACAGCGAGTACAGAATGATCAGCTAACAGTTCACCGGACATGCCCGAGCTGTCTTAACGGCAACAAGGAAGTAACCGTGCATATAGTCAATTGTAAGAAAATGTCAGAACTGTGAGCTGACATTTTTTCCCCTCAGAATTGGACTTTGTAACTCGCAATTGTGAGAAGTCAGAATTCTGAGATAAAAAGTCGCAATTATCTTTTACATTTTTTTATTATGAGGCGGAAACAAGCTTCCATAAATTTTCTGAATGTCATCATCATCTTCTGAAGCTCTAAAGAAACATATAAGAGATTACTCTGGAATTTTTTTTCTCAGGCAAACAATCAGAGAATCATCTCAGTTGAGATATTAAAGAAATTTCTGATTTTCTCATATGGAAGCAAACAAAAACGCAAAGCAAAATACTGTCATGTCTCCACTGTGTTTCATGGCAGGTTGTATTTTGCTGTTAAGACAGAATCATTGAATCACTCAAATGGTGCCACCATTTTTTATTTTTTTTTTACCTTACTGTCATAGCCCCAAACAATGACTGAGCACTTGGCAAATCAAAGCAAACTGCTCTACTCTCATTCCTAACGAGTCCTGACATCTGGCACTTGACGAAGCCAAGACTCTAAGTGACATCTCCACGGTAACTGCTCAAACATGGCAGAATATCACTGCACAGTCTAGCGCATCCTCCATGGTGACCCCACAACTTTGTGTGTATGTGTGTGAGGGGGTACTGCTATTACTATACACACACACACACACACATACACGTGCTTATAAACATTTAGAAAAATAATTTTGACCAGGTGTATAGGTTTAAAAAGTGGGTTAATGTTTTGAAAAAGTTGATATCTCTGAAATCTACTCCAAATATTTATTGGAGTGACCATTTTTTTGACCACAGTGAAATGAGGCTCATTATTTTACTGTTTACTTGCATTGGCCTCTTCATATGGAAGCTTGTTTCCACCACTAAATAAAAAAATAAAAAAGGTAATTGTGAGTTTGCATCTCACAATTCTGACTTTTTTCTCAGAATTGAAAGATTTAAATGCAATTGCGAGTTATAAAGTCAGAATTGCGTCTTAAAGTCAGAATTGCAACTTTATATATATAGTTGCAATTCTGACTTTTTCTGACTTTATATCTCACAATTCTGACTTTTTTTCCTCACAAATGGACATTATAACACGCAATTGCGAGTTTATATCTCGCAATTCTGAGAAAAAAGTCAGAATTGTGAGATAAAAAGACGCAATTACCTTTTTTTATTTTTTGTTTCATAGTGGAAACAAGCTGAAATAAGTTCAAGTACTAAAATGACATAAATAAAAAATAAAGCTAAATAAAAACTAATAAAATGACCAAGGCACATAACATTAAAATTAACTAACTTAATTAAAATGAAAACTAAAATCTAAAAACAAAAGCCAAAAATAGTAATAAATACTATATTAATTACAAATTAGATTTTTTTCTCTGATCTTTACCCTGCAACAACAAAAAATAATACTAAAATACATATAAATAAAAATGTAACAGTGGCGCAAAAAAAAAAAAAAAGGTAATAAAATATGACAAGATCTCAGACTTAAACTGTGTCAGAAAAAATTCTTAATTAAGTTAATCTTAATTAAGAATTAATTAAATTATCTTAATTATGTCAGATAACACTTAAGCAAAACATGGTCAGGTCAAAGTGTCTGAATAATTTTTGGTTCCAAATTTTTATCAGTTTTACTGGTAGTCCACTGTATGAAGAATTTTTGGGTATAATATGTCACAGTTTACTTTACTTTGCAATCCTCACTTACATAAATGAACTATAGTGTCCTGCACCCACTAGTAAAAATATATATATATATTATATATATATATTATATATTATATATATATATATATATATATATATATATATATATATATATATATATAATATATATATATATATATATATATATATATATGGGATTTCTTAAAGGTTCAGCAGTTACTTTATTTCCAGATTTTTTGGCACTGTTTCCTGAAAATAAGCCATAATTTTTTGTCCCCTTCAGGCATAGTGACTGTTACATCCCTGATTCTGGTGGAAATAAGACATTTCTTAGGGCAAATTTCAGCACATTTTCAGCATCCACCCTTCCCAATGTGATACAGTAGAGTTGAGAAGAGAGGACGGGGGATGTGAGGCTTCTGGCCAGTGAGAGGAAGAGGGAAATAGAGAGGGATGAACAGATGGATGAGTGATCCCGCTGGGGTGTGTCATTCATCACTGTCACCCGTAAAAGAAGGTGCATGAAAGATGACCGAACAGAGCGGCAGAAAGGGAGAAAGAATGAAAGATGAGCAGAAGGACAGCAGAGGAGGGAGTGATTTAAGCATATACTTTTCATATGTGTTGAAGGGGGCTGTGAGTGAGTAAATTGAGGCTCATCTAAATTTACAGCGCTATGAACGTGGTGAAAAGCGAGCTGGGTGTGTGTGTATGGTTGGATTTACCTGTGGGTGACAGCAGGGCTGGAGACAGAAGGCTGTTTGCTCTGTGGTGGAGGATTCTGGGGCTGTCTTGCACACTGGCCCCATAGGAACGCTTTGGTGGGCGGCCTGGACGAGAGCTGTGGAGGGCGTAAACAGACATTAGCAAATTTGCGCCCATTATTAAGGACAACGGGAACAGACAATGGAGAAGATGTGTAAGAGAACCAGTGTAGAAAAATAGACACACATTAAAAGCAAATAATAGAAAAGTATGTTTTACAAAATGTGCACAAAAACTAAAAAAATAACACTTTAAAAGGAGATTATATATATATATATATATATATATATATATATATATATATATATATATATATATATATATATATATATATATATATATATATATATATATATATAAAGAATTTATGTATTTATTTATTTATTTTTTGGAAAGTGTGATGCATTTTGCATCCATGATGAATAAAAGAATTTATTTATGTATTTTAAATCATACTGGCCTCAAACTTTTAAACAGTATATGGGTCATTGACAAATAAGGTTTTTAAAAGTGTAAAAAACATATTGGAGATATTACTTCTAATGTTTTATTAAGTGTTAACAATAAGATTATGTGGTTTTTTATAATCAATTAACACTACTTTTGTCATTTTTTACAAGATGGACAAAATTTTTCACCAAAATTTCGGTTTTACAGAATGACACTTTTGGTTATACCGAATGATGATACTTTGCTTGCTTGCATATTTTGCTGTGCTTGCTAACTAGCTAGCAAAAGGACAATCAAAAATTTTATATCTAGTACAAGTTTTTTAAAATATTACAACATTATCCATGTTTTATACTGTAGCGGTTGAACCGAATGACCTGATGTTTCGGGACATGAGCAAGTGAAAACATGAATGTTTCAAATAGTTAAGAGAGAGTTAGTTACTTTGCTTCACGACCATGTGGTCCTTTGCAGGTGTTTAAATGATGTCACATCCTGTCACATGATATTGACTGCATGACTTGATCCAAAACAGTCCCTTTATATTGGTTACTCCGAATGACATCAATGAAATTCATTTTTCCAGTCATTCTCTCTCATAACAAAGCAACGACTTAATTTTTAAACGACACATAATTTGGACGGTTAAACCGAATGACCTTCTGACACTTCATATAGAATTAAAACCTTTTGGATTCAATAAAAGAGATTTAGTTGTACTACCTTACATACTTTGGATGTCATATTTGTTTTTTTTTATTATTATTAAGGGCTTTAGAAAAAAAATGACCTGCCACGTCATTGACCCATATTTAATTAACATAAATATGAGACTGTTTTATGAATGTTAGTGGTCTTTATGATCAACAATTTAAATGATAGTCACACAAGAGAGCCCTTTCAGCAAATCATATATATATTTCAAATTATTTTATAGAGTATCAGAGCCTAATGAGCATTTATGAGGTGAACATACTGAGGTTTCAGCTTTCTAACTTCTAACTGGAAAGGCGTTATAAAGGTCAAAGCAAGAAAATCATTCCGAAGGTTCAGTTTCAGACTGTTCAGTAAGCTTCAAAATGGATGCTTTTGCTTTTCCCATTAGTTTTTCCCCTGAAGTAGTTTTAACATTGCACTTTGTCTGTCACCTGTCAATCTTGGGATATGAACTATCCACTATAAAGCAACAAACTGCTGATCAAATAAAGACAGACAAACCCCTCCAAATTCAGTTGAAATAGCCGAAACATAATATATATAGACTGCCAAGTCAGTACGGGTAACAGGAGGAGAAAGACAGAGTACAGCCAGTAGCTTTTCTTGCCTGTCTTGCTTTTGTTTATAACTCCAAAGGTTCATCTCAGGGGTAAAGGCACAATCTCTGAGCAGTCAAAGGTTAAAAGACACTGAGGGGCTTTTGCCCTGGAAGAATGTGGATGAAAAAGGAGAAAGACCTTTAAACAGAGGCCCGTGACTGACAGAGGAACAAACTTAGTTTAACATCCCTCCATTGATTTATGCGGCAATGGTAGTCGATGACAAGTCTGTGATCTCTCCTCTGATAGAGCAACAATCATGAACCCATATGTGAAGAACAAGAGAATGACATTGATGTACAGTGAGCTAGAATGAACCAGTGACATTTTTTTTTCAGTTGTCGCTCGCGTCACAACAGCTAAAAGCTGTCTACACAGCACGCGACAAAGCGTCCGTTGCAAAGCATTTGTCCTTCATGTCAGTACGTCATAAATAGAACGAGGCATCAGTTTACTGTCGGAGATTACTCGCGTTGCGCCGCATCCAGTGTAGACAACATCAATGATTATAATGAGTTCTATTGTCTTTTGTCGTGTCGCATCGCACCGCTCGCGTCTGGTGTAGACACGGTGTAAGGTATTATGAGTGACGTTTAGTACATTGCTATGCAGCTGCCGGGGATTCTGAGTGGATGTTAGGGTGTTGCTAATAGGCGGTTGTTTACTGTCATAAGTCTCTATATGGCTTGGGTCCCTCCTTCAAATGTAAATCTATGGGATCTTTTATCCTTTTTATCACTCTCTCCTCAAGCTCTTCTCAACAAGCCACACAATTTGCAGAATTATTCATGACTGTAGCGTAAACAGTGCAGGGTGAGTTATGCACTGAAATTTAATACTTTTGTGTTTTAAAGGAGCAAGGAAAATCCTGTTTTCTCTGATATGGCCCCTCTGAAATCTCTGAGTATTAACACAGGCTCAGCAGCAGTTTAGATTTTAAACAGAGTAAATTTAATAAGGCAATGTGATTCTGAAACAATAAGGATTGTGTATGCTTTTTGCACGCTTAATTAGTTTGATGCCTAAAAGGGCCACAGATGAATCCCAACAGAGAGAAAGAAAGAAGAGGGAAAAAAAGCATTTCCACGGCAGTTCAGCTGCTCATATCTCTCTTTTCATCCTGGTGTGTAATGTTTATACATCCACTAACCCGCTGTGTCAGCCTAACAGGAATGTGTGCAGTGTGTGTGGGACGGTGTGTTGATGTACGGGGGTGTGAATGGTTTCCTCTTTCTTAAAAGCACAGACAAAAGGAAGAACGCTGTTTACAAAGCTTACAGTAATACAGCTCTTGGAGACGCTCATTCATTGATCTCTTGATACCACTTCTCTCTCCCTCTCTTTCTCTCGCTCTGTCTTTCTGTGCACACACACACGGAAACACAAAAAAAGCTAATCCAGATCTACTGACAACAGCTCTTTTGTTCTGTATTATCAGAGAGAAAAGAATCCCTCTCTTTTAGTGAACGACAGGATGAGCCGCTGATGGAAGCGATGCAGTCATGCAGAGGTCACTAGCAAGCACAAACTCTCATAAAAATGACTGAAGCACCGATCGGAGGGACTGGAAACACACTGGCTAAACAAGCCAGTCATGCCAACATCATGGCATCAGATAAGACTGCATTTCTGTAGCTCAACAGGTAAAGCAAGATGCAAGAAATGCCAAGGTCATGGGTTTGATTCACAGTGAACAAAAAGAGTGCATGTGTAATCGTACACTGATTATAAATAATCAGCAGACTACACTCTAAAAATGCTGGGTTAAAAACAACCCAAGTTGAGTTGAAAATAGACAAACCCAGCAGTTGGGTTAAATGTTTGCCCAACGTGCTGGGTAGTTTTATTTAACCCAACTACTGTTTAAAAATTACTATATGGCTGGCTTAAAATGAACCCAAAATTGAAAAAAATTGGAAAATTAAAAATCAGACACATAATTACTAGAGGCAACAATAATAATCAAAAGGTGAACATTTATTAATAAGCAATTTAATAAATGTTTATTGTTCAATTATTATTCATTAAACTTATTATTAAATGTTCATTTATTAAAGGGGACCTATTATGCCCCTTTTCACAAGATGTAATAACTGGGTGTCCCCAGAATGCGTCTGTGAAGTTTCAGCTCAAAATGCCCCACAGATTATTTATTATAGCTCGTCAAATTTGCCCCTATTTGGTTGTGAGCAAAAACACGCCGTTTTTGTATGTTTCCCTTTAAATGCAAATGAGCTGCTGTTCCCGGCCCCCTTTCCAGAAGAGGGCGGAGCTTTAACAGCTCACGCATTGGTTGCTCAACAACAACAAAGCTGGAGAATCTCACGCAGCCAAAATGAAGATTGTCAGTAACGGTGTTCAGCCTTACATTGTTCAAACCGGAGAAGGACACTGATGGAGAGACTCAGGACGAAGTTACAGCTTTTAGAATGCATCTGGACATTTCTGAATGGTTAGTGGATAAATTTATGTAGTTGCTCTGGAGTTGATTCAACTCATCGACTAGCATGTGCCGTCATGTAAATCTTTTGTGCAAATCCAGCGTTGACCCTCATTTGTGAAGCAATCCGGCGTAAAGCGAGGCATGGTAACAACTCTCTACATATATATATATATATATATATATATATATATATATATATATATATATATGTAGTTTATTTAGTTAACATTTTTATTTGTATTTTAGATCAAATATGTGCACTCTACCAATTCTGATCCCAAAGCTTCAGTGGGTTTTTAGAAATCACAATTTGAGTAATGATTTCCCAGGTATTTAGTCTAACTGTGGGCATTGCAAATGAAAAAAAAAAAAAAAACATTGATTAAAATATATAATTATCTAAAAAAGCTGAGTTTTAGTATTTAGTATTTCTGTAAAATAATATAAAACGTAAAACAATGTGACTGCATAATTTTTTTGGGATTTGTTTTCACATATTAAGTACATAACTTAATATGTGAAAACAAATCCCAAAAAATTATTTACTCAATTAAAGAATGGTATCGACATCTATTCTATTTATTTATCATGTATTTTATTTTAAAAGGACACTGTGAATTTTCTTTGTGATACTATATTTTTTGTGATACATGTTTAATTTGTTCGTATGTAGTTTTGTTTGTGAAGCCAAAGACAATAAAGTATTATCTAATCTAATTAAACATGCTCGCTCACATACATACTGTATGAGACCTTGATGATATTTGCTGTATCATCGAGAACACTAAAATAACTCTTTATTTATTGATGTTTTACTCTAGAGTGTATTACATTTTATTAAAGACACCCCCCCCCCCACCAAACTCTGCATAAAACATATATCAGACCACACCCAAGAGCCTGTTACTATGGAAACTTCTTCTCAATCAATACTCTGTCATCGGCTATGATTGGTGGCAGATGGAGGACAAGGGAGGATTCCCCCAGAGATCAAAGACATATTATTAAAGCTCAGGCACACACACACACACACAGGTTTGTTTTGCTATCTTAGTGAGGACATTCCATGGGCGTAATGGTTTTTATACTGTACAAACTGTACATTCTCTCCCCCTACACTACCCCTACTCCTAAACCTACCCATCACAGAAAACTGTCTGCATTTTTAAGTTTTTAATAAAACATTGTTTAGTATGATTTTAAAGCTATTTTAAATATGAGGACTCATGAAATGTCCTCATATTTCATGTTTATGTCGTAATACCAGTGTAATACCCATGTCATTATAAAAATTTGTGTCCTCATAAATCACAAAAACGCACACACACACACACACACACACACACACACACACACACACACACACACACACACACACAGAGAGAGAGACAGAGGGTAGCTATACTATTTATTGCCATCATAGATATCAAACAGCTGTCATAACCGTTGACCACAGGTCTCACTGCAGTTCCTCTTTACATTCATAAATGTTCACTAACCATAACTGTAAGGGTGGAATCTCATGGAAACATGACATGCAAATGGGTTACACTTCACCCCAAAGTTATAAGAAAAAAAAAAAAACTTAATAGTGTTTTTTTCTTCTGTTGAACACAAAAGAAGTTATTTTAAAGAATGTTGTTAACCAGACAGTTGATGGTAGCCATTGACATCGATAGTATTTTTATGTCAGTGGCTACCATCAACTGTTGGATTACCAAGATTCTTTAAAATATCTTCTGTGATCAACAGAAGAAAGAAACTCATATAGGTTTAGAACAGCATTAGGGTAAATAAATGATGTTAAAATTGTCATTTTTGGGTGAACCAACCCTTTAAATACACAGAAGGAATGATCAACAGAACAGGGAACAGGTGCAGAACTAATTAGAAACCATGGTAACAAATGAGAACTCAAAGACAGTGACAATAAACTAAACAATTTTTGAATGTATTGTAGTAAAAATATTATTATATTATATTTTTAAGTACCTGCACCTTCCACTTAATTATCATGCAAATAATGTCAATGAAAAAAAGGTCTTAAAGTCCCCCTGTAGTCAATAATTTTGTCCCTTAAAACTCATCTTTGATCACCAAAATGACATATTTAAAAGTTTTTTTTTTTTCCTGAGGAAAAATGTATTCATGCCTTAAAATAACTTGAATGTAACTCTACACCCTTGCCTCATTTAGTATACACAGATCTATGAATATGCTAATTAGCCCCGCCTCCACTCACTCGCACGAGCTCAGAGATCCACTCGGTCAACTTACTGAGGTAAACGCTGCACAATGGTATCGTTCTTTACAACATCGGACACATAATGGTAATTGATATGATAAGCCTTTTGCTTGACTACATTATCAAACAGCTAATAATGTGTTGTTGCTAATGTTACACAAACCATGTTCCCATTCGCGAGCTGTCTGCTAAAATCAGTATCCTTAGAAATGCTTTGAACAACTCAGAACATTAGTGGAGAAAGGCATATAGTTCATCATAACATCGTAATATACATCACCCTCTATATTGCTAAATCTACCCGATTTTTCATATCAACAGAAAACAGACTTCTCTTGAGACTCCCTTGCTTCAGAGCGGTCATAGTTAATGATATGCTAAAGCCTGTACTGTACACATTACAGATATATTTACAAGAATAGCACATTCACCATTTCAATACAATAATCAATCTGTTTTACTGCATAGCACACCTGAATTGCCATGCTTTGATAAGACAGAGCATCTGTTTCTTTGTGTGCTTGTTTTCTACTATGATGTCATAGTGCTCTGGAGGGAATCCCTCCCTCCCTTTATTGATTGGTCAAGGTTGTCTTCTTTACTTTCTTTCTTTTCATTTGAGCTAGGTATTGAATTTATGTAGCCCTTTGCCTCTTTTCTCGCTACTATCAAGTATGATAATAAGGATAGACAAGCAGCACACACATAAATAAACACTCTCACACACACACACACAAGCTTAATCACACATTCACACACCCATTTATACACACATACACAATGACATCTATTGACTTTCTTCTGAGAAATACAATAGCTCCATCTTTCTCTAGCTGGTTTTGTGTGGACCACAGAAGAGCTAATTACAGTCTCTCATTTTCAATTGAGTGAGAAGAGCAGCAGGAAAGGGAAGAGATGACAGAGAAACACACTAAAGGAAAGAAAAAATGTCCTAACAAAAAATAACAAAGAGAAAAGTAAGAGAGAGAAGATCATAATGAGACAATCTGAGACTTATTCAGTGTTCAAAACCAATTTCTTTTACAGCCTCTGACACTTTATATTGTACAGTATATTATGAAAAGAACACAATACTTAGGCCCTGAAGTCTGACTGTTACTTATACTTGTAATAGGCTACTTAATACTTACAAGCACACACAACACACTGGAATAGTGGTGAAGAGTTTTGTATAGGCGAGAACAACTCCCACTTCTTCAAAAAATGTAAAAATCTAGTATATATTTGTAAAAGTATGTTGTACATTATAAAAAATCTAGAGGCACAACATGCATGTTTATGCATTATTAGGTAAAATCAATAAAACAGTTTGCTCTAATTTTCAAATTATATACAAATATACACACACATATTACTCCAGTCTTCAGTGTCACATGATCCTTCAGAAATCATTCTAATATGCTGATTTGCAGCTCAAGAAGCATTTATAATTATTATCAATGTTGAAAACAGCTTAATATTTTTGTGAAAACCGATACTGCAAACTTTTAAATTGTAGTGTAAGAAATTAAGTTGTATTTTTATTCAACAAGGATGCATTAAATTGTTTAAAAAAAGCGAGAGTAAAGACACTTATAATGTTACAAAACAATTCAATTTCACATAAATGCAGTTCTTTTGAACTTTCTATTCATCAAAGAATCCTGAAATAAAGTGTATCACTGTTTTTACAAAATATTAAGTAGCAAAAACTATTTTCAACATTAATAATAATACAAAACATTATTAATAATTGAGCAATAATTATAATTTATAATAACTGAGCACCAAATCAGCATATTAGAATTTCTGAAGGATCATGTGACACTGAAGACTAATGATGATGAAAATTCAGCTTTGCATCACATTACAAATTACATTTTAAATATATTCAAATAGAAAACGGTTCTTTTAAACTGTAATATTTCCAAAATATTTTAGTTTTTACTATATTTTTGATCAAATACATGCAGCATTGACAAGAATGAATAGACAATTTATTCTAATACATGATTTTGATTAATTCTGCATTTGAAAAAAACTGAGTAAAATGCATTTGGAAGGCTGAGTATGAGAGCAGTGTAAGAATGAAGAGGGGGAAATGGAGATGGAGAGAGAGAGAGAGAGAGAGAGAGAGAGAGAGAGAGAGAGAGAGAGAGAGAGAGAGAGAGAGAGAGAGAGAGAGAGAGAGAGAGAGAGAGAGAGAGAGAGAGAGTTTATCTGCTGCTCTGTTCCTTGACCACACAAAGGCGGCATTCATTCTCTGTCTAAAAAGAATCACAGAAGCAAACAGAAAACATAAATGCTGATTTCTATTCATAGAGTGAAAGAGGAAAAGTGACACAAGGAAACAACAACTGGTGGCTTAAAGCATTTTTTATGCTTGTGTAAATATAGAAATGTCTTTGAAAGACAAAATGACCAAGTGAACATAATTTATGGGAGTGATTTACTTTTATGACACTTACTTACTTTCATGACATGATCTGTTCTAAAAGATTGTGAACTGTCTAAATATACTGTAAGGTGGAACCTTATATTTATTCCGTTCTGAGAACTATTGACAAAATAGATTTGTGTAATTGTGCCAACTGTGATCAAGTCTCCTTTGCAGATTGGCGGTTTCTAGAGAGTTCAGAGTGGTTGCTAGGTGGCTGCTAAAAGGTACAATCAAAAGAGCCGTGAAAGTCTTCAGGGTTTTGCAGCATGTTATATCATTGTGCCAGGTGAAAATCATATATCTGAGAGCTTAAAAAAAGAAATAGTAGTCCTTTTCCAGCCTCCCAATTCGAGCTTTTATTAAAGGATTAGTTCACTTCAGAATTAAAATTTCCTGATAATTTACTCACCCCCATATCATCCAAGATGTTTATGTCTTTTTTTTCTTCAGTCGAAAAGAAATTAAAGTTTGAGGATTTTTCTCCATATAGTGGACTTCAACAGTTACCAACAGGTTGAAGGTCCAAATTGCAGTTTCGATGCAGCTTCAAAGGGCTCTACACGATCCCAGCCGAGGAATAAGGGTCTTATCTAGCAAAACGATCGTCATTTTCTAAAAAAATAAATAAATAAAAATGATATACTTTTTAACCACAAATGCTCATCTTGCACTGCTCTGCAATGTGCCATGCATTACATGATCACGCTGGAAAGGTCACGCGTGACGTAGGCAGAAGTACCGATCCAGTCTATACAAAGCTAGCGTGCCAAGACTGTCAAATGGCCTTCACAAAAGAAGGTAAAACAATGATGTCTGATGATTTTGAAGTTGGAGGAGTAAATGAAACAAGTTTTTTACCCTATCGTGGTACTTCCGCCTACGTCACACAGTACCTTTCCAACATGATTACGTAATACGTAGTGCAAGACAAGCATTTGTGGTTAAAAAGTATACAGTTTTTATTATTTTTAGAAAATGATCAATTGTTTCGCTAGACAAGACCCTAATCATCGGCTGGGATCGTGTAGAGCCCTTTGAAGCTGCACTGAAACTGCAATTTGGACCTTCAACCCATTGTACCCTGTTGAAGTACACTATATGGAGAAAAATCCTGGAATGTTTTCCTCAAAAACCTTAATTTCTTTTCAACTGAAGAAAGAAAGACAAAAACATCTTGGATGATGACATGGGGGTGAGTAAATTCTGGAAATTTTAATTCTGAAGTGAACTAATCCTTTAATGTCTTTAGCATGAATATTATAACAAACAGCGTAACATGAGTTACACACTAAAGTTCTATACTTAAAGTTTTCAGTTTGTTTAAATCACAAAAGTATAAGCAATAGTAAAAGTGACTCTTACAGTATGTTAGTGAGTGCCACTAATGACCACAATTCTCCATTGACTGCTTTTCAGTTTCTGCCTCTAGCTCATGAATACTTCTTCTTTCTCTTCTTCTCTTCCTGTCTTTCTTTCCGTCTTTGCCTCCTGCATATTAAAACATTTACTTATTCAATTCTCTCTACTTTTCTCCCTCTCTGTCCTTTTTAGATAGAGGACATATTTGCAAGCCAATAAACAATCCTCTCTGTGTGTGTGTGTGTGTGTGTGTCGGAAAAGTGCCAAGTCAGCACAGTCAGGGATGACACCTTGTGATCGGACAGAGAGACGCGAGCAGCATTCTCAAAGATGCTACAGGGTGAGAATGGGAAAAACTGGAAGAATATAGCAGACAGGAGTGGAATAAACCAACAAGCCACAAAAGGCATGTGCTAAAGTGATTTTAACACAAAAGAGTTTTCTTACGCATGACTAAAAGAATTTAATATCAAACTTATTCAACAGTGTGCAACAGTCAGGTTCCGGAAGTAAAAATCCTATTCCTTTTCTCCATAAGGGAATTGATTTTTAGCAATAACTAATAGACCATTAAAGACCAAACTTACTGTCAGCTATGAGGTTGTTAATCGATGGCATATAATTTTGTTGAAGCCATCATCCTGCATAATTTCAACCTGTTTTTTTAAATAATCATGTTTAACATTGGAATTCCTGGTGAAAAACTATTATCCATGATTCTGCAAAAACAATCCCCACCAATCAGGGAATCGAAGCAAGCAAATCGCACCAAAAGAACTCTTTACTGCCCACCCACTCCCACTAAGCCCTGTGAATTGCATAATAGAGTCAATCTCTCTACACTCGCTAACTACTTAAATATATATATATATATATATATATATATTCTGCAATTAAAATAAAATGTACTGTTTATATAATACATAATCAACATATTTATTCAATAGTTTTATATTTAGCCACTATTTTTATTTTGATTGTCATTTGCAGTGCTCATCATGTTGTTCTGTTCGTCCTTAAAGTCTGGCTCCTTTGTAATTTTTTGCTTCAAATTAAACTTTGATTTGTTGTGATTCTCCTTGTAGCTGGTTGGTTTTTTTTTTTTTGGCTTATCACTATTAAATGAAAACTTCTTGTAACTATTAAATGAAGACCAAAAATCCCTATGGGAAAAAAATAATGGTAAAAAAAAAAAAATACTACCAAACCACTAAACCAGGCCACTAAAAAAAAGTGAACAACACTTCCCCCAAGTAATTTAATTCAATGTGGCTTATTCAAATAGATTCAGATTTATCTGAACTATCCATCCAAGTGTGGACAAAACAACTGTTTAAAATAATACAGAAAAATGAGAAAATCCATAGACTGTTTTCATGCTCTTTTCCATACAATGACAATAAACAGGGAATGAAGCTTCATAAATGCACCATTAAAGTATCATAAAAGTAGTCCACACAACTCTTATATTCTAAGTCCTGTGGTTATTCACTGAAATACTTGACACCTGGCCTAGATTTCCTTGGCATGCTCACAAGAAAAGTAGAAATGTCTGATTTGTGAATGAATCATTGTTTTGAGACAGATCTTTTCAATGAATCAATTGATCTGGTTCACAAAAACTGTCTGAATAATTTGTTCACAAATTGAACTAATCCAATTCTATCCGATTAATTAATGATTCCAAGGTCTGTTTCTCACACAAAGCTATTATATGACTTAAAAAAAACATATGTGTGTGTCATATGGACTACCATGATGATAACTTCCCAATTCTTTTGCATCATTTTTGATGTCTAAAAAGCTTTCATTGTAATTGCATTGAAAAGTGGCTGAAAATAATTCTCCATTTTGGTCATATTGTTAGATATAAGATATAATGGTAAGTAAATGATGACAGATATTTTCATTTTTGGGTGAACTGCTCCTTTAAAAGGAAGGCATGAAAAAAAAAAAAAACATACATTGTCAAGCACCACTTTGTCATTTTTGTTTTCTTCAAGCCTCTAATGGAGAGGTGAGTAGGAAGAGAGGGCTTATCATGTGTCTAACATCCATCCATAACATCCACACCTCAACAGGAAAAAGCGTGGGGAGGGAGTGTGTGTTTGTCTGCTTGACTGTCTTAAGGGGAAACTGACTATTTTACAGCAGCTTATCTCCCTCACTCAGATAAGAGACCTGAACAGAAGTCTGGTTTATTTTGTTCGGTGAAACATTATCACAACACATCTATCCATCCGCATGTTACCCGTCTACATGACCACAATGCAAACACAGACGCATGATCTCAACAGAAGTCATAAAGGAGGTCATGATGCTATGGCTAAAACAAGTGAGATGGGGGATCTGTTAGTCTGAAACAAGCTGACTCTTGTTGCGTCTAGACGAGATCATTCATTTATGTGTCTGTGAACCGCACAAGCGTCAGGTCATGAAAAAAAGATGCCAGATTCCTCCTGTTTCTTTCAGTATCTCGGGTACTTAATGTGCTAACCTGTCACTTAGTGCCTCACAATCAGCTAATCACTTGGCATAACATACAGAACTTCTCTTTGTGATCCAATCGCTAAACACAGCTATTGTCTCTATTGTAACGTTTTAATTGTCTGTTTGGTTTAACCTACCTATGGCTGTAAAAGACTGTACACTATCTTCGTAACTGATTGTAACTGAAAACAAAAGAAAGGGAAATGTTTCAAGTTTCATAAATATAATTTATTCCTGTGGTGGCAAATCTGAATTTTCCGCAGCCATTACTCCAGTCTTCAGTGTCACATGATTTTTCAGAAATAATTCTAATATGCTGATTGTCACGATCATGTCATGTTTATTTCCTGTATCTGGTTCTGTTTTGTTTTCCCTGTTACCATTTGCCTGAGTTCTCATTCATAGTTTGTTCCCACGGTTTCTGATTGATTTATGCACCTGTTTCTTGTTCCGTTGATCATTCCTTCTGTGTATTTAAGCCCTCAGTTCTTTCTGTTCATTGTTCGGTGTCATCAACATTTCTGTATAGGGCATTATTGGTTATTCTTGGTGTTTATTAAAAGTATCAATCATTTATTCTGCGTCACACATCATTCTTCGGATCTAAACTACACAGCCCTGTGAACTGATTTGGTGTTCAAGAAACATTTCTCATTATTATCAATGTTGAAAACAGTTGTGCTGCTTAATATTTTTGTGGAAACTGTGATACATGTGGAATAAAATGCGTGTAAAAATGCGAGACACAGCGCTCAGGAATACTTTTTAAAAAAGAGCTGCGTAGAATCCGAGGGTCTCCAGACGCGCTTTTCAGACATGATGCAATAATGACAATAACGGAAATAATAGAAATAGGCAAACAGCAGAATTGATAGATATGAGTTTTGACATGGGAAAAAAAGAAAATAAGATAATGAGCGCCTTCTCCGCCATGTTGCCGTCCAATAAAACAGTTGTCATGCCAACTTGCTACTATAAACAGAAGCTTGCAACGCTTGCCCCGCCTCTGAGTTCTTCTGATTGGTCCGCTGTTTTGAAACTGACATTGACACTGCGTGTAAAAGTTGAAATTCTTTTAACTTGATATGGCGTCTTAAAAACGCTGCGATCATGTGCAAAAGATGCGAGACGCGAGCGTAACGGTCATGCATGTCCGCCAAGCGTGTGTTTACATAGAAAAACAATGGGAAAGTAGCGCACTGGAATAGAAAAACGCATTCTGTGTGAACGGTCCCCTTACTGTCACTTTAGAACAATTTATTGTGTTCTTGATGAAGAAAAGTAGCCTATTAATTCCTTTAAAAAAAAAAAAATTGTACTGACCCCAAACTTTTGAAAGGCAGTGTACTGTATGTAAAGGATGTTATTTAAAATATTTTTTTAGAATTAAGACTAAATATACAACAAAAGTGATTTCTATAATTTTGAATCATGCACCAAATAGAGTATCTACAGTATAAAGCATACCTTGTTGCTTAATTACTGGCAATATAACAATCTAACAGCATAAAGAAGCTTTATTATCCATATGTTCCTGATGTTCACCTGGTCTACACAATAACTTTCTGAAGAGGAAGTTTCTAATATTTACAGCCTGATTCTTGATAGAGAGGCACAATGATGTGACGCAGAAGTCGTACCATCCAACATCCGCTTCTGATGTGGACAAATGTAATTAAGTGTTATCAAAACGTCCACTTCACGCTACACATTAACCTCGCTGAGTGCAAATGCACCCCTAGTACAGCTCATTAGTACTGAATGTACTGAATGACCTCAGCTGAGACACAACTCAATAAGGAATCAAATGAATGACTGCTGCTCTCATGGTCTTTCACACTCACTGCTTGAAGCAGCACATAGTGCCATGTTTGGCCTGTTTTGCAGAGCACGCATTTGAAGCGGCACCCATATTAACAGGTTACTGTATTCACACTGTTTACTCTTAAAGGGATAGTTCACCCAAAAATGGAGCCGCATGGAATACTTTTATGATGGATGGATGGATGCATTTTTTTGGCTCCCATTCACTACCATTATAAAGCTTGGAAGAGCCAGGATATTTTTATATATATCTCTGATTGTGTTTGTCTGAAAGAAGATAGTCATATACACCTAGGATGGCTTGCAGGGTGAGTAAATCATGGGATAATTTTCATTTTTGGGTAAACTATCCCTTTAAGCAAATTACACTGAAGAAATTGCGAAATGGCTTCACTACAGAGTCAGGAGCTGGAACAGTCTGATCCAGAGGCCATTATATATTCATATTATAGCAGACATAGTCCACCGCAGCCACAAGTACACTCACTATTACATCATGGATCACTTCATACCAACACAATCATGATTCAACAACATCTGAGGCATGGACTTAATGTTTTATTGTGCTAACTTCTTGGTTTTCAAATTCTTATTAATAAATGGTAATAAATGCTAGGCAATAAAACAAGCCGCCCTTTGAGCCTGCTGTATTCTTAGAATCACATATGGTGAGACATCACTGTTTATACAGAGAAATAAAATCATGAGTGTATGTGTGTGTTCTCTACAATATATGTCACAGGTCAATAAGCAGTTCACTCATGCGCAGCAGTGTAAACCATCTGCTAGGAAACATAATCCAGACAACACAAAGGTGAAATGTGACCAATACTAAATTCTTAATACAATCAAAAATTATATTGTTCTTCCTGGAATCACTCAGTTATTATCACACTTTCTTATTAATAACTTAATTAACAATGAATTATGATTTCTTTAGCAGTACACTAGCAAATAGATGGCCTCAAACAGACATGAACTAAAAGACACAAAACAGTCTCTCTCACTGCTAGTAGATGCTTTTCTCTCCCATCGTTTTCTTAAATGATTATAGTTTTAAATCTCAAGACTTTAAAAAAAAAAAAAAAATACTAGCTTCCTAATATCACCAGAGGCAACAGTTCTGACATTCACACCTCATAAAATATTTCCTGCAAACCTGTGAATGTATCCAAAAGTCCCTTTGAAACCTGATGACAGACTTTCTTCAAAACACATGACCTAATATGACAATATATCTCCCTTCTATTCAGTCATGGTCTCTGCACAAACGGACCGCAACAAAGAGAAGGATTAGGACATCACATTCAAAGCACCATATTTTAACCTATTGTCTGCCGTGAATAAAGCGTGGCCGTAACATGACTCTATAGATGTTACACGATCCCAGTGTTTTCACAGCACTGTACAAAACATACTAAAATATATACAGTCCTGCAGTTAATCACTTGGGGATTAAACAGAAGCTATTACTCAAATGAAATGTTTAAATGCATTTAAGTATTAGGCTACAAACTAATATTGTCTTTGCTAGGAAATGCAAACAAATTGGTTCTCTCTCTGTTTAGAAGAAGACTGTTGTTATTATTGATGTTAGTAATGAAACTTAACATAGGATGCTTAAAATGTCTTACTGAAAAAACAAGCAGTGAGGTCAGAAAGTGGATAAACAGTTTACCATCTTGAACAATGCATGTGCGTTCACATAACAGAGGATCTGGAAAATTGATCTGTGTCACGTATGTGAGGATCCAAGGGGATTGAACAGGACAGGCATGCACTGGGCTTCAAAGAATGGCAATTACAGTTTGGTCACGAAAAAAATTCACAAGCTGACACACAACGTGTATTCACAGAACTAATGGTTCCTGACGGAACTATTCCATCCAATTAGAGCCAGGGTTTTCATTCAGGGGTCCGTGGACCCCTGGGGGTCCCTGAAAGTATTCCAGGGTGTCCGTGGAGAAGACAGATAAGCACATTGTAATGCAAGCAAACTTTCTTGATAAAAGTTTAACCAAGAAAAAATTAACTCATATAGCGGTTTCGGGACCTTGCATTGGCAGAATGTCGGAGATGGCTGAGCTCATTTTTTGGTCGGGATGCATAAAAAAAATTCATTAGGAAAATTTAATTCATCTGCAAACATCTCTTCTGTCATGAAAACGCTTTTACTTTCAGAGTTAAAGTCTTTTAATATCTTTTGTTGGGCTTAAAGTAAAAAAAAAAAAAAAAAAAAAAGGCTAGTGTAAACATCTAGATTGTAAAAATGAAGTCTCATTAAAATGTTCAAATTCTTGAAAAAAAAAAATGTTGGAATAATTAATTGGCATAATATTTGATTGATTTTATTAGCAATTTAGTTTTAAAATGTTATTTATTTATTAACTTTCGGCTGCCAAATCAAAGTCAACGTCCAACTTTCAGGAAGACACATTGTCATTTGGCAAAAAAAACATAAAACAAAAATCATAGTCAACCAAAGTCAAAGTTTAAAAAAAAAAAAAAAAAAAAAAAAAACCTAAAATAATTAAGTCATATACTCTCTTGTGTATTCAAGATACCAGTACTTTTGTATGTTTTACTGAAGATAATTACATTTTACTAGGTTGCAGTCATTGAATCAATATATTTGCAGAAAATTAAAATTTCTTAAAAAAAATGAATGAAATGAACAAACACAAAGATTTTATTTCCAAGAACTTTCTTAGAGCTTTGGAGTTTTAAACTTAATATTTCTATTTATTCTTAATATTTCTTGCCCCGCATATTTGCCACCAAGTCAAAACTGGGGCTCCACTTGTTGCTTTCTGTCCCCATTTGAAATGACTCAAGAGCAACATAACGGGACACTATGTTCCTCTACCCAACCCTACTATGTACTACTATGTACACTATGTACAGTCTACCTCTGTTTCACACATTTCTGCTTCAATGAAACGAAATCCTTCTCTTACATCGAAAAAAGTACTGAAATTGTCTTTACTTTAGGAGTCTATCTGCAATTTAAAAGTTAATTCACACCAATTATTTACACTTATAAACAGCAAAAAAGTTATTCACCAAACGAACCTTGCATTGGTACAGTCGTTGTACAACGCTTCGAAATCCTTCCTGGAAATGAGTTTGCAGCGGTTCACTCCGGGCTGGATGGCACCCAGTCCGCGCAACACGCGCACCTGCTCCACGGTGCACACCACCGGGTTTATATCCAAACGCTTGAGTTTCGTGTACACGGTGTGCAGTCCGCCGACAAGGTGCTTCAAGAACAGGTCGAAGACTTGAGGGAGACAAATGAGCTCCTGTCCATCAACGTTGAAAGAAGCGACTTTCACCCCGTGCACCTCCACGATTTTGCACTCGTTTGTCGCTACGCCGCTCGGAAGCGTCGCGTTCAGCGAGTTGATCAGTCGCGGAGAGTCCGCGGGACTCGAGAAGAACGGGTCGGTTCTGAAGAGTTTACCGGACACCACAGAAGTCCCAGAGTGAACCGGAAGAGTCGCAGGAACGGCCATAGTGGTTATTACAATTAAATTTCTTAATGTGCCCTTTTACGTCGTCTACTTTCTCATCACTCCCTCTTATATGCTTTCCTCTCTCTTGCACTGCGTCCAGAGAGCAAACTGGCAGAAACGAGCCGCGCGCCCCTCTTTACCCGTGTGAAAATTCAGATGAACGGAGCGCTTCTCGGTTCGGTTGACTCCGCCTCTCCTTGGAAGAATGATGCTCCATTTTGCCAACCACATGTGCTCCAATTTATGCATGAAGACTTCACTGGAGGGAGAGAAATTACAGCCCTCCTCCTTTATTGAACGAGTGTCCAGCTCAATGCTTCTCTCAAGCTGTTATGTTTCGGACGAGATATCCCATATCTGAACCCATCCATCAATCTCAAAATTACTCTAAACATTTTTTCCACATTTTTTTTTTTTCATCTGTATTAATAGGCAAAGTTTATTTGAAGTAGCCTAACTACAAATAGGCAACTTTATTGGTAAAGGCTATTTGCAGATTTCACCCACTCTGCTAACACAATTTACCACAGTACAAATAGCATTACTTCTATTTACATTTTGTGCAAATAGGTTTCTTCACTATTCACAATTTACACTATGTAAACAAAACTTGCATGGGATATTTTATATAGTCTATTTAGGACCACATGACCATTTTAATTGTTATTTTAGTATTTTTATAGCTACTATTATAGTATTTATAAATATTTTGAATTAAGTTTAAATTTTTATATTTTCAGTTTTTATTTTAATTGTAGTTTGTTTTAGTAATTTTTTTTAGTTTTTTTTTTTATATTTGTATTTAGCTGTCATTTTATTTTATTTCAGTTTTAGTAATTTTAGTACTTAAAATTATTTTATATCAGTTATGGCAACATTTCGAATCTATCTATCTATCTATCTATCTATCTATCTATCTATCTATCTATCTATCTATCTATCTATCTATCTATCTATCTATCTGTCTGTCTCTCTATCTATCTATCTATCTGTCTAAGTACTCTAGAACCACCTTTTCCCCATTAACCTCTGCCCAAAAATATTCACAGAAATTTTGGTAACACTTTATTTTAGTGCTCTTGTTACATGTTACTGTACATGTACTAACTGTAATAACAGTAAATTATGCATAATTACATACAACTAACCCTAAACCAAACCTTAATCCAAACCCTAACGCTATAGTTAGTGCATGCTCTTAATCAGTATTACTCAGTACTTAAATGTATAATCACACTGTAAAAAAGACACCTTAAAATAAAGTGGAACTGAAATTTCCCCTCATAAATGTATAGCTGCACTGCACCGTGTTATACACTCTAAACTGTTCATGCACACTAAATTGTGTGCGATAGTCCTATGTCAAGAAAATAAAGCATGAAATAAGAAGTATGATCCTTAGGCAATAGAAGAATCAGCTTTGTCTTTTATAGGTCAGGCTAAGTCAGGTACTCAAGCATTTGAATGCCATCTGTTCAGCATCATTGGGAAACAAGCTTACACATCTGGATGCATCTGTGGAAAGACTTCTGTGCATCCCTCTCCTGGGACTTGTGAGAAATCCTTTGAGAAAAATGCAATAAAAATACCCCATGCATCCCTTTAACCACATTTGTGTTCCCATCAGGCATACCATATCTTTATTCACATTAATGAATTTGTAACATATGTTTTAAAGTGTTCTGTAATGGAAAATGGATATTTTAACCAAAAATTAAAATTCTGTCATCATTTACCTAAACCTTATATCCCTTTAAATCTATTTTTCTGGGCATCATTGTTAGAAACATCTTTATTGTTGTAGAATTTGTAGCAGAAAATGATTTAATTGTATATTAATAGGACAAAAGTATTATTAAATTAGATAAACTGGAAAATAAAGGCATTATTTATTAGTGGCCTCAGGCTTTATACATGTAATTACAGTAGATACAGTTTTGCTATAGAGCTTTCAGGCTATTCATTTCCAGTTTGTTTTTGTAGTTTAGAAATTATAATGTCTAGTACAATGGTCTTATCTCAGCATGAGCTTTTGATATATACAAATTTAGAACACTAACTGACTCAGACGACATAAGTGAAGAGTAGGAAGAGGTTTGTTTGAAGAAGAGTGAGTCATGAAACCATTATAAAACAGTATGCTGACACAATACTGATTTAGATGCATGATCTAAACAATTTATCAGCATTATGAACACTTGAAAAAACCATTTTGGATATCGAGAAGCAACTTAAAAACTTTGCAAGTTAATATACTGTTTGTGGGATTATGATAAAGTGTCAGGAAGATGTCAATGACCTTAATGACACTTTGACCTGAATTTGCATATCAGTGTGAAATACAATTATGAACAGTAAGAATGAGACTTTCTGGGAAACAAGGCTGGAGTTAATCCATTCAAATCCAATTTAAAGGAGAGAGAGCGAGTGCATAACTAGTCTTAGACTGACATGCTGCTCTTTTAAATGGTTAATAGACAGTAAATTAATGATGTGAAAGCTGTAGCTGCAGAAACACATTTAATAATTTTGAGGTGAAGAAATTGTTTGAAAATTGAGGGGTATTAATAAGGGTATTAATTTGACCCAAAAAAAGTGTCCATCACACAGGAAAATGCCAAAATCTTTGAACATACCATTTGAACACCGTATGAATACTTCCGGCATTTCCATCACTGGTTTTGGCGCTATTGTTGCGTGTCGCATTAAGAGTGACACCAAAGACTATTTAAAATCTGATTTGAGCAGCCAGAGCGTCCAGACTGAGATGCATCTGTAAAAATCTGACTGGAATCGCATTTTAAACCACTTCCATATCTGGTTTGAATCAGATTTTTATTTATTTTTTTATTTTTTTAAAATCAGATTTCATGTGTTTTTTTGCTGTCCAGACTTTCAAAAACCCATCTGGATATATTCTGGATATGCAAAAAATTAAATTTTTACTGGCAGTCTAAATACCATCTATCGCTATTTGCACTTAGTGTAATTAGCCACTACCATTTTTATATTAAAAGGAGTTAGTAATTCTCAGGTTATATTAGGTTAGTTTCCTGGTCATTTGTTCATCTTACCTATGTATTTAATTATATTATAGGTTATGTTAAATATCATATTTAAATTTGTATATAAAAATAAACAGTCAGTTGTTTTTTTTCATAGTGATTTACAGTATCGTTTAATCTTAAAACATGCAAAACACCTGTATCCATGTTTGACATATGCAAGTTAACAAAAGAGAGTGATGAAAATTGCTCCATGGCATCTTACCTTTGTTTGTATATCACTGACAATAAATCATCTTGCTTACAGGATCAAAGCTGAATATCTCTGTAAAAAAGTTAGATATTAAAGATATTGAAAAGAAATTAAAAGGCAAATAATAATAATGGACATATTAATAATATGAACTAAAATACATAGATACTACATTACATTTAAAAGGCAATTTATTAACTCATTAAAACAGGAAATATTTTATACTTTGATACAATTTCTGAATAGATTACTATACTGGATACATTAT
Source organism: Ctenopharyngodon idella (assembly GCF_019924925.1). NCBI lineage: Eukaryota > Metazoa > Chordata > Actinopteri > Cypriniformes > Xenocyprididae > Ctenopharyngodon > Ctenopharyngodon idella. Next base: position 12,928,384 of record NC_067220.1, on the reverse strand, counting down.
CATCGTTTAAAGGGTTAGTTCACCCCAAAATGAAGATCTGTCATTAATTAGTCGCCCTCATGTCGTTCCAAACCCGTACTTTCGTTCATCTTCAGAACACAAATGAAGATCTTTTTGATGAAATATGAGAGCTTTCTGTCCCTCCACAAACAGCTACGCAAAAAGTTTCACATATAAACATTCATCAACTCGCACATCAGTTGTGGTAAACGGAAGCTCAAACATGTTTGCTTGATGTGCGAGAACCAATGAGGTTCATTCTTGTCTGTTACACAGCACGTTTGAGCATCTGCAAGAGGTTTGTTCTCGCGTGTCAAGCAGGTTCGGTTGAGCGTCTGTTTATGTTCACTGATCAATGTTTATATGTGAACATATGTAAATTAAATCTGTTCATCATATAAAGCAACCGTGTCTCTTCAGAAAAATTAATAAAATTCATATGGATTAGTTTTACAATCTCTTTATGAACTTTTTGAAGCGTCAAAGTGTCAGTTGCATAGCGGTCTATGAAAGATCAGAAAGCTGTCAGTTTTCATCAAAAACATCTTCATTTGTATTCTGAAGATGAACAAAAGTCTTACGGGTTTGGAATGACATGAGGATGAGTAATTACTAATTAATGACAGAAGTTTCATTTTTGGGTGAACTATCCCTTTAAGGGGATTCGAAGACACACACATACACACAAATATGAGAGAAAAGGCAAGGTCAGTCGGTCAGAGATTTGGCTATGCATCAGATCACTTCAAGGGCTCAAGGAATGAGAGAATAAAGAAAGAGTATGGACCACATTTCTGCTCCCGTCTCATCTATTTTTTCCCTTCTTTCAAACACATGCATTTATAGACATACAGACACAGATCTGCCACTCAAAAGAGCAGTATAAACATGATATATAAGAAAAGATCAGACGAGTGGCCAAACGTCTTCAGTAAACGGAAAAATAAATCCAGACGCTCTAAAATAAACCTTACAGGATGGACTATGATGACCTAGATGATGAAGCCTCACAAATCTGATAAATACAGTATAGTACACATGTTAATTATCTGCTATTTAGAATCGGATGTGCATCTATTGAAAGAATGATTTGCCAAAGTTAAGCGTGTCATAAGCGGTCACATCCACAAAGAAATGACTGCCACAAAAAGAAGAAGAAAAAAAAACAGCTCAGTCTTAGACACACTCTCCCTTTACTTTCTGCAGCTCTCTGTCATTGTGTGCAAATGAGAACAGATGTGTTGCTTATCTGACAGATGCTAAAAACACTTACATGAATTTTCCTCTTGGTTAAATGGGTCTGAGGTGACAGCAAACAAAAGTGACAATGATGAAAGGTGAAGTCTCCTCCAGCTCAAATTCACTGCTGTTATTATACGCCTGAGCTGACTTTGGACATTGGCTAGGACTAAATTTAGTACTAATTATCTCTCTGGACTTTCTCGGAGTCAAAAAAGTGTTGGTTGTAGGGATGAAACGGTTAATGTTTTGACGATAAACCGTTTGGACTATATTATCGTATCATTTTTGAATTATCATTAAAACTGTATTTTGAAAAACTCACGGTAAATAGTATAGTGTTCAGCATTCAGCAAAATTGGCAACAGTAGGCTACCACGCAGGCTCAGAATTCAGCGTAGGTTTCAATTTGTGTGAAAACATGACGGAAGGCAGAGTGCTGAGAGAAATTATATGAGAGAATTTATGAAGGAATTCTTGTATAAGGGGGAACCGACTGTTTTCAGGAAAGTTTCGATGGCATTTGCTTTTCATCTTCCCTCTGTATAATGCCTAATAAAGTATCGTTTTGCCTTGTTTACAGAGGTTACCGGGGAAACAGCCCTATTTCTGCTGTTCCATAAGCGCCACCTACTGACAAAGAGTGAATTTACATAATCATTCAGCCTGTCTACCGTTTTTCTTCAGATCAATAAAACAAATCTGCCTGATTTTTTGTTGAAAAATTTTAACAGGTAGATGGAAAATAATAACTAACGTGCATTCTGACAATCTCAACAATTCAGAATGTTTATGGAGCAGATAGGCAAAAAATACCTATAACTTATCAATTTGACACCCATCAAAGCGTTTCGTTCAGGTTACGGAAGCCAAGAGATTTTTCAACAATGCTGTGTCCCAATTCAGGGGCTGCACCCTTCGAAGGCCGCATTTTGAAGGCTGCATACATCATCGAGGCAGTCTCATTTAAGAAAAGTAACCGTTAGATTGCAAAGTAAGAAATAAATTACAGTATTTTACACCTCACAATGAATATCAGTCAATTTTATTACTGTTACTTTTCTTAAAGGGTTAGTTCGCCCAAAAATGAAAATTCTGTCATTTATTACTCACGCTCATGCCGTTCCACACCCGTAAGACCTTCGTTCATCTTTTGATCGCAAATTGAGATATTTTTGTTTAAATCCAATGGCTCAGTGAGGCCTACATAGGGAGCAATGACATTTCCTCTCTCAAGATCCATAAAGGTACTAAAAACATATTTAAATCGGTTCATGTGAGTACAGTGGTTCAATATTAATATTATAAAGCGACGAGAATATTTTTGATGCGCCAAAAAAAAAACAAAAAAAAAACGAATTATTTAGTGATGGCCGATTTCAAAACACTGCTTCAGGAAGCTTCGGAGCATAATGAATCAGCGTGTCGAATCTGCAGTTCGGAGCGCCAAAGTCATGTGATTTCAGCAGTTTGGCGGTTTGACACGCGATCCGAATCATGATTCGACACGCTGATTCATAATGCTCCGAAGCTTCATGAAGCAGTGTTTTGAAATCGGCCATCACTAAATAAGTCGTTATTTTGTTTTTTTTGGCACGTGAATCCAGCGTTAAGGGAACAGTGGATGAAGTTTGTTTTTCCAAAGCAGTTTTGCGTGTTTGTTTGTTCCCGGAATTTCTGTGATGAATGCTTTGTAAACAAGTTCCAGTTCGGCACTGGATTTGCAGATCTCGGGCGGTGAGTAAAACTGCATCAGATGTCTGTGTTTTGTTGGCAATCGGCGTGCAAGTGCATAAAATGTAAACAACACAAACATTTTTGTTCCCCTTTTATTTATAATGATGTCGCAGCTTGTAGACGATCTCTATGCAAAAGCGGTGCGCACCTGTGACTCTTTAGCTCTGCCCACGGCAGGCACGCCTCCAGGAGCTCGGCTTTTTTCGGAAAGACTCGGTACAGCATATCTATCTTTTATAAATATGATAAAACTAAAGACTTTTCAGAGATATGAAGGATGCAATACTACTCTACAGGTACTCAAGATTAACATGAGATTGGTAGAAACTGTGTGTAACCTACCCTTTAATGAATATATATATATTTTTTTAATCTTTAATAAATGTTATCCTAGACTCTTTAGTTAAGCTAATTTTCCTCTATAAGTAAAAGTCCAAGCAGTTCTGCACTAAAGTCATGTGAATTTTTATGTGGCAATATTGTATAGCACAAAAATAATAAAATATTTTACAAATAAATGGATTGAATTAAATATTTTTTTTTAAATAATATTGAGATTGGGGTTGCAATGCTAACTTTTAGTAGTCATGTACTAGAGATTACTCTATTAAAATCTGCTATTCCATTAATTTCCTTCTATTTACAATCCTTCTAATATATTGTAGATCTACTGCAGTAAAAAAAAATTACAAACCCGATTCCAAAAAAGTTGGGACACTGTACAAATTGTGAATAAAAAAGGAATGCAATGATGTGGAAGTTTCAAATTTCAATATTTTATTCAGAATACAACATAGATGACATATCAAATGTTTAAACTGAGAAAATGTATCATTTTAAGGGAAAAATAAGTTGATTTTAAATTTCATGGCATCAACATATCTCAAAAAAGTTGGGACAAGGCCATGTTTACCACTGTGTGGCATCCGCTCTTCTTTTTATAACAGTCTGCAAACGTCTGGGGACTGAGGAGACAAGTTGCACAAGTTTAGGAATAGGAATGTTGTCCCATTCTTGTCTAATACAGGCTTCTAGTTCCTCAACTGTCTTAGGTCTTCTTTGTCACATCTTCCTCTTTATGATGGCCAAATGTTTTTTATGGGTGAAAGATCTGGACTGCAGGCTGGCCATTTCAGTACCCGGATCCTTCTTCTACGCAGCCATGATGTTGTAATTGATGCAGTACGTGGTCTGGCATTGTCATGTTGGAAAATGCAAGGTCTTCCCTGAAAGAGACGACGTCTGGATGGGAGCATATGTTGTTCTAGAACTTGGATATACCTTTCAGCATTGATGGTGCCTTTCCAGATGTGTAAGCTGCCCATGCCACGCGCACTCATGCAACCCCATACCATCAGAGATGCAGGCTTCTGAATTGAGCGCTGATAACAACTTGGGTTGTCTTTGTCCTCTTTAGTCCGGATGACATGGCGTCCCAGTTTTCCAAAAAGAACTTCAAATTTTGATTCGTCTGACCACAGAACAGTTTTCCACAGTCTTGATGATGTGAAGAATGAGCCTTGGCCCAGAGAAAACGCCTGCGCTTCTGGATCATGTTTAGATATGGCTTCTTTTTTGACCTATAGAGTTTTAGCCGGCAACGGCGAATGGCACGGTGGATTGTGTTCACCGACAATGTTTTCTGGAAGTATTCCTGAGCCCATGTTGTGATTTCCACTACAGTAGCATTCCTGTATGTGATGCAGTGCCATCTAAGGGCTTGAAGATCACGGGCATCCAGTATGGTTTTCCGGCCTTGACCCTTACGCACAGAGATTGTTCCAGATTCTCTGAATCTTTGGATGATATTATGCACTGTAGATGATGATAATTTTTCTCTGAGAAACTCCTTTCTGATATTGCTCCACTATTTTTCGCCGCAGCATTTTGGGAATTGGTGATCCTCTGCCCATCTTGACTTATGAGAGACACTGCCACTCTGAGAGGCTCTTTTTATACCCAATCATGTTGCCAATTGACCTAATAAGTTGCAAATTGGTCCTCCAGCTATTCCTTATATGTACATTTAACTTTTCCGGCCTCTTATTGCTACCTGTCCCAACTTCTTTGGAATGTGTAGCTCCAAAATCCAAAATGAGCCAATATTTGGCATGACATTTCAAAATGTCTCACTTTCAACATTTGATATGTTATCTATATTCTATTGTGAATAAAATATAAGTTTATGAGATTTGTAAATTATTGCATTCCTTTTTTATTCACAATTTGTACAGTGTCCCAACTTTTTTGGAATCGGGTTTGTACTATGAAAGTGCAGCAACTCGAAGCCAGAAATATACTGTAAATTCACACTAAAATGTCTGTAAAGGAATGCATGTGCATGTTTGTCAAATTTTATTCCATGTCTCCCTCTTCCACTCCATTGTTTATTTCCTTTGAACAAGTCTACAGATAGTAAATAATGACCAAATGATTTTGAAGATATGGCGCTGACAGATGCTGGAATCCAGCTTGGAATGTTGCATGATTTACCACTACAAGTGTTTGCTCAGCGATTCACCAACTGTGGGTTTTGCAAAGCTCAAATGAGAGGGATAAAACCATGACATTATCATGACAATGAAGACAAGGCTTAAGGCAAACAGTTGAAGTTGAGCAGAGAGTAAGAAAGAAAGAAACAAAAAGATGTAAGTTTTCAAATCAACTAGTCAAAAATGAACAAATATTACAATATTGAAAATAAAACAGCATTGAAATGAAAAAAACAAACAAACAAAAAAACATTTCCTCCTGTTATATAGTCTGACACTTTTTCTCTCTTCTGCTCCACATGTTGGCCCTTGTTTACTTTCCACCATAATATTTCCACCCCTCCACTCTCTTTTATTTCTCCCTGGTGCAGAAGAGATTCTCTCAGTTATTGTTAGACTTATTCTGACAGAACTTATCATTCCTTCACTGACTCCTATCGTCCCATCAGTTTTCCTGGCAGAGAAGAGGAGTTTCCTCTGGGCTCCCTGAACATTGGCTACCGCAAGGCTCTAAATCAGTGTTGTATCGCTTTTGACTCATCTTTCTGCTTCAAGTTCATCTCAGGGTTTGGAAGGCCAGGTAAGAGCTGGCACCAGGTTTTACGACTTTCCGTTCACTCTCCATAAAGGCAGAGGGAAAAAATGCATGGCCAGGTTTTTTTTCCACAATGTTGTAGATATCACTGCCTTGGTAAATAAAAATGAGAAAAACACTGAGATCTGAAGCTGGAGAAAGTGATACAACCTCATACGGTCCCATCACAGACAAACATGTTGTCAACCTTTGCGGTATGCTGAGTATGTATAGCTTGAGTTATTTGACCAAGTTGTAGCATGTTCTTACTACATGTACTCCATGAGCACGATCAAATTTTGTGATTTATTGTGTTGTTAAGGCCTGCCAAACACCTTTAATTTTCAATGTTAAGTCCTTGTGCATTGCAAATAATGTTTAGCATTGTAATTTCAATCAGTAAAATATTTATTTAATTGTCCATGTTTTATGTACTTGTTTAATACCTGGATTCACAGACAGGGCTTATAGATTAAGCCAAGAGTAGGCCTTAATTCAATTAGGACATTTAAAGGGTTAGTTCACCCAAAAATGACATTTCTGTCATTAATTGCTTTATTCAACAATCTCTTCTCTTCCCTGTCATTATCCTTATGCAGTTGACGCAGTAAGCATGACAAATGTTAAAGCAAAAAGTGTTACAACCATTCTCTGTCTCTCCTGATGCATAAAGTGTTTACTTTTTTTTTTTTTTTTTTTTTTTGATGTGTGTAAAAGGTTAATTGAAATTGGCTTTCAAGTGTCATTTAGTTTAAGGATAGCATTAGTATGTGTGAAGGAAACCTGCTGATATAAAATCTCACAAATTTAAGCATTGATTAAACACTAAAAACCTTTTTACTTACAATCTTCGACAGACCAATGCCATCAGTGCTATTGCCTTAATTAAAAAGGGCCAAAAAGTGCTAGAGGTTTTAATTGTACCTATAAATATTAGTTACTCCTGCATCAAACTAAATCCAAATGAAACTCTAATGCAGTATGTGAAGATATTATCTTATTGACCAGAAACAGGATATGATTTCACATAGATATGAGCTCTAATAAATGTATGACGCATACAAGCATCTATTTTCAGCATAGTACAGGCACAAGGCCAAAAATACTGAAATCCACCCAGATAAGGTGAAGAAATGAAAATAGTCAACATGAAGGAAAAACTTGATCCATGAGATAATGGAGAAAACACCTACAGTTTCAAACTCTTTCATCTGTATTCAACCTAAAATTCCTCAAAAGATCAATCATGGGACAGATCTAAAAAACCTTGTCTTCTCCTGTTTTAATCTAGAGTGTCTATCAAGTATACCCTTGGATTTATGGTTACCTTATGAAAGCAGCTATTTTTTGCTTGATCCAAAAGTAGCACAATCAATCAATTACCTGTTGCTAATATTTTTAGCGTTTTAAAATGCACTACCGTTCAAAAGTTTGGGGCCGGTAAGACATTTTTACTTTTATTCAGCAAGGATGCATTGAATTGATCAATCTGACAGTAAAGACCTTCATAAGGTTACAAAAGATTTCTATTTCAAATAGATGCTGTTCTTTTGAACTTTTAATTCATCAAAGAATCTTGGTGCTTGATGCTGTTTTGTTGTTGTTGTTGTTGTTGTTGTTTTTTGAGCAGCAAATCAGCATATTAGAATGATTTCTGAAGGATCATGTGACATGGAAGACTGGAGTAATGATGCTGAAAATTCAGCTTCGCCATCATTACATTTTACAACATATTTCGAGTGAAAACAGTTATTTTAATTTGTAGTAATATTTTAGAAAATTACTGTTTTTACTGTATTTTTCGATCAAATAAATGCAGTCTCTGTGAGCATAAAAGACTTAAATCATTAAAAATCTTATTGACCTCAAACTTTGGAATGGTAAGGTGCATGACTACATTAATGATTTTCAAATTATTCACAATGGTTTTTGCAAACTGGATCAACCGTTCAATGAGAAGATCTATTTCTTTGAAAGCATTCTATCCAGTCAAGATGCCATTTCTCTCGCCTCTCTATGCAGAGCTTTCTGATGAGCAGAGGTTTGGCTTGAGGGGTTAATGAGTGTCCAGATTTATTCTGACACTGACCTTCTCTCTCTGCAGCAGGATACTTATCAGTGGTATTAATAGATTAATGAAATCATAAGCAAAGCCATTAATCATCTCAGGAGTATCCTGCCACAAGTTTAACTCTCAGCAGGTAGTCGACTCTTTGTTTCTTGTTGGCAACACTCTGACTCTAAAAATGAGATATCACAGACCTGCACTTCAGAAGAGAGTGACACTGAGACAGAACAGACGGATCTTATGCAAATACGATCCTCATTCTCAATGCAGATTATAGTGTCCTCTATATAATGACAAGTATACCACAACTGGAAATGGAACATGGAAATGGAATCAGTCAATCAATCTATCTATCTATATCTATATCTATCTCTATCTATCTCAAGTATCTGCATGTGTTTGACTAACATGTAACTTTAATTTATTTTAGCGTCATTTGCTTCAAGAAAAACAAGCTATTTGCACTAAACATTAGACACTATTTACACTAAGTGCAAATAGCGATAGACGCTATTTACACTAAACGCAAATAGCAAATGTATTTACTTTGCACTAATTGTAAATAGTTAAATGCTATTTGTGTAAATAGTACTGGAAGTTATTTACAATACATCTCAGTGTATTGTAGTACATTATAAAATAGTATGTCATAACAACATATGTATTTGATCATATTTATTAAAATCATAAATGGATGCTGCCTTATTAAGAGCTTAATTGTTTTGATCCATAAAGCACACTTCTACATCTACATCTACAACTAACCCTAATTGAACCAAGCTGATAAGTAAATGTGTTCTCGAAGGTCCATGGTTTTGAGCGTGGTATACAAAATGAGCTACACGCATTGCATTTTTATTTTTATTTAAAATAAATGCCTCTCCGAGCTCATATGCGA